>NW_024373134.1:0-920 GCF_014805655.1 Passer montanus | reverse complement strand
TTTGTCCCAGTCCATCCCAGTCCATCCCAGTTTGTCCCAGTCCATCCCAGTCCATCCCAGTTTGTCCCAGTCCCTCCCTGGTTCCGGTTCCCACGGGAAAGGGGCGGGGCCAATTTCTGGTGGGCGGGGCCTGGATCCAAACTGGGAACCCAAACTGGGAACTCCAGATTTGAACTGGGAACTCGAACTGGGACCTGAACCCCAAACTGGGAACCCAAACTGGGACCTGAACCCCAAACTGGGAACCCAAACTGGGACCTGAACCCCAAACTGGGAACCCAAACTGTGACCTGAACCCCAAACTGGGAACGCAAACTGGGAACTCCAGATTTGAACTGGGAACTCGAACTGGGACCTGAACCCCAAACTGGGAACCCAAACTGGGACCTGAACCCCAAACTGGGAACCCAAACTGTGACCTGAACCCCAAACTGGGAACGCAAACTGGGAACTCCAGATTTGAACTGGGAACTCGAACTGGGACCTGAACCCCAAACTGGGAACCCAAACTGGGACCTGAACCCCAAACTGGGAACTCGAACTGGGACCTGAACCCCAAACTGGGAACCCAAACTGTGACCTGAACCCCAAACTGGGAACCCAAACTGGGAACTCCAGATTTGAACTGGGAACTCGAACTGGGACCTGAACCCCAAACTGGGAACCCAAACTGGGACCTGAACCCCAAACTGGGAACTCAAACTGGGACTTCAACCCCAAACTGGGACCCCAAACTGGGACCCCAAACTGGGACCCCAAACTGGGACCTGAGCCCCAAACTGGGACCCCAAACTGGGACCCCAAACTGGGAACCTGACCCCAAACTGGGACCCCAAACTGGGAGCCCCAAAATGGGAACCAACCCCGAACTGGGATCCCAAACTGGGACCTCAAACTGGGAACCCAAACTGGGACCTGAG
>NW_024373133.1:0-491 GCF_014805655.1 Passer montanus | reverse complement strand
CTAAAATAAATGCCCCAAAACAACCCAGATTAAAAAAACCCCTTGCCTCTAATCCAATAAGAACCCAAAAAACCCATAAAAAACACCCTTTATTTTAAACAATATTTAAATGTATTCTGCATTTATAATGTGTATTCTGCATTTATAATGTGTATTCTGCATTTATAATGTATATGGATGCATAATGTTTGATTTTACATTTATATTTATAAATTTCTCTTTTTATATAAATTTATATTCTATATTGCATCTCTTCCTATTATTTATACTTATTTATATATTTTTATACATGCCTGTATATATAGATTATATATTTCTGTTTTATGATTTTTGCTTCTGTAACGCTTAAATTATTTAAAATAAAACCCCTGCCTCTCTCCAAATAATAGCCAAAAAGAACCCCTATCTTTTAAACTGTATTTAAATTTTTTTTTAAATTATATTTTTCATATTTACATTCACATTTACCTTTAAAACGTATATTGATGTAT
>NW_024373132.1:0-491 GCF_014805655.1 Passer montanus | reverse complement strand
GGGACACCCTGGGGACACCTTGGGGACATCACAAACAACAGGAACCCTGCGGGGACAGGGACACCTTGGGGACACCCTGGGGATCTCCATCCCACCCTGATCCCATCCCGGTCCTGCCCGGGGCAGCTCCAGGAGCTCCATCCCTGTCCCTTGTTACTGTCCCTGTCCCGGTCCCTGTCCCCATCCCTGTCCCGTGCCTGTCCCGGTCCCGTGCCTGTCCCGGTCCCTGTCCCCATCCCTGTCCCGTGTCTGTCCCGGTCCCGCCCCCTCCCGGTCCTGTCCCGTGCCTGTCCCGAATTTATGGCTCCGGTGATCCCGGTCCTACCCGGGGCAGCTCCAGCGGCTCCATCCCTGTCCCTGTCCCGTGCCTGTCCCGGTCCCTGTCCCCATCCCTGTCCCGCCCCCTCCCGTGCCTGTCCCGTGCCTGTCCCGGGTTTTTGGCAGTGCCAGTCCTGATCCCAGTCCTATCCCGATCCCACCCAGTCCTACCC
>NW_024373131.1:0-518 GCF_014805655.1 Passer montanus | reverse complement strand
ATCTCCATATTGAAATTAAATTTAAGGCTGAGAGTTCAACATTTGGGGTGAAATTAAATTCCTTTTGCACAGTGCTGTTGATTAATTACTATCCACTGAAACCCTCCACGGATTCCAAGGTGTGTCAGTTGTCTACCAAGTGAGGATATGGGAAATATTCCAAGAAAAAGGCAGTCCAGGAGTTAAAGCTGTTTGTCACCTGTAAATTCAGTATTAGGGGAGTCACCTGTAAATTCAGTATTAGCCACCAAAGAGGAGGCTGAGCTTTGCTCAAACATTGACTGAGATCCTGAGCTTTGACTGAGATGTTAAAATTTTTTCTGGGAATAATTGTATTTTATCCCTACAGGTGTCTGATCAAGGAAAGGTGATCATCTTTCATAGTCAGATGAAAGATGATTTTTTTAATCACTCATTATCCCTAAATCTTCCCAAAACCCACAGCATTTCTATAAAATCCCCTTTTTTTAACAGCAGAAATCAGGATTTAAAGAGACTGCTCAGTATATTTAATTAAT
>NW_024373130.1:0-492 GCF_014805655.1 Passer montanus | reverse complement strand
TCAGCCCATAAAGGTTCCCCCATGCCCTGGTGAGGCTGGGACAGGGAGGGTGGAAGGGCTCTGGAGCCTCACAATACATTCTTAATAAACTAAATTAGTGGGGGGAAAATGGCTCAGAAGTAATGGAGACAACACCAGTTCAATTTTTCTCTTTTCTTGGCATTTCAAATATCCATTTGAAAATAAATTGCTTAAACCAATGAAAAATATTTTTGATAACAAAAATGGCATTGAGATGATTTTTCCAATCTTCCTCCAACTGAAGATTGGAAACTGCACATCTTCCTTTGGAAACACTGAAATAAAACAGTTCAATTTTCCTCTGACAGGTATTTTTCATCCCTTAAAAGGCAAAATGAAGGAAAACCAGCAGTTAGACTGCCACAAACTCAAAATGCATTGCAGGACCAGGGATATGGGGACAAAAAAAAGGATGATGGATGAAGAAAAGTAACTTTTCCAGGCTCTTGTTTTCACCAAGGAACTCCCAAT
>NW_024373129.1:0-492 GCF_014805655.1 Passer montanus | reverse complement strand
GAGTGTGTTTGGGGTCGTGAAAAACCCCTATCTGTTTCTTTTTTGTGAGTCTAAACTATTAGTGTTAGGAGTCAGGTTGTCAGCAAGAAAAGGGAAATTCAGTTTAGCGGCTTTGGTTGTATGCAGAAAACAGAGAGCCCAGAAGTAGTGCTGGCAGAAGTAGCCGAGAGACTTCTTTGGTGCCGAGATACGCAGCTGAACTCTGTGTTCTGTAACATTTTCCACCAAAGGGTGAGAGAAATTTGGTTAGCAGTCCAAAAAGCTTTGGAATGGGTTATAGTAGTGATTCACACAGCTCTTGGTGCAGCGTGGAGTCGTCAACTTTCTGCCAAAACTTGACTGATACTTTGCAAGGTTTCCATCTGTCCTTTGGTTACAGCATGACAAGAGATACGCTTTGCTTTCAGCTGCACACTGTCTACAGTGTATGAAAAGTTGCTTCCAATTTTTAAACATATTTTAATAGGTGTTATGAATAGAAAATTGTAATTT
>NW_024373128.1:0-492 GCF_014805655.1 Passer montanus | reverse complement strand
TAACCCTAAAACTAACCCTAACCCTAACCTTAATTCAAACCCTAAATCTAACCCTAAAACCCCCTCAAACCCTAATCCTAAACCTAAGCCTAACCCTAAAGCCAAAGCCAAACCCTAACTCAAGCCCTAACCCTAACGCTAAAGCCAAAGCCAAAGCCAAACTCAAACCATAAGCCTAACCCTAAAGCCAAACGCAAACCCTAACCCTAACACCAAAGCCAAAGTCAAAGCCAAACCCTAACATTAAACCTAAGCCTAACCATAAAGCCAAAGCCAAACCCTAACCCTAAAGCCAAACTCAAACCCAAACCCTAACCCTAAGCCTAACCCTAACCGTAAAGCCAAAGCTAAAGTCAAAGCCAAACCCTAACATTAAACCGAAGCCTAACCGTAAAGGCAAAGCCTAACCCTAAAGTCAAACCCAAACCCTGGCTCAGACCCTAAATTTAACCCTAAACCTAATCCTGAGGCTGAGCCTAACCCTGCCCGTCC
>NW_024373127.1:0-492 GCF_014805655.1 Passer montanus | reverse complement strand
AAAAATCCCAAAAAAACCCGAAAAAAAACTCCAAAAAAACCTCAATTCCAAAGGAAATCCCCCAAAATCCCACTGGGACCCCTCCCCAAATTGAGTCCAGGGGGTTCCGGCTGGGGGGCACAGGTAAGACCCCTCCCCAAATTCACAAATCCCAAAAAAACCCGAAAAAACCCAAAAAAAACCCGAAAAAAAACCCTCCAAAAACACAAAAATCCATCAGAAATCCTTCAAAATGGGGACCCCTCCCCAAAATGGGACCCCGGGAGGGTTCAGGGGGTCCCGGCTGGGGGGGCACAGGTGAGACCCCTCCCCAAATTCACAAATCCCAAAAAAAACCCAAAAAAATCCGCCCAAAAATCACAAAAAAACCCGAAAAAAACCCCCCAAAACCCAAAAATCAACGGGAAATCCCCAAAAATCCCATGGAGACCCCTCCCCAAATTGAGTCCAGGGGGTTCCGGATGGGGGAACAGGTGAGACCCCTCCCCAAAT
>NW_024373126.1:0-492 GCF_014805655.1 Passer montanus | reverse complement strand
TCAGGGGGCTCGGGGGGCTCACAGGAGGGGATGTGGGGACACAGGAATGGGGATGGAAGGGATGTGGGATACAGGAGGGACTTGGAAATTGTGGGGACACAGAAAGGGACATTAAATGGACACGAAAATGGGGATGGAGGGGACATGGCGGGTACAGGAAGGACTTGGAAACTGTGGAGACCCAGAAGGGACATTAGAGGGCCACAGGAGTAGGGACAGAAAGGACATGGCGGAACAGGAGGGACCTGGAGGCCTTGGGAACAGAGAAGGAACAGGAAGGGGACACGGGGGGGACAGGGAGAGGACAGGGAAAGGACATGAAGGGGACGTGGAGGGGACAGGGATGGCACAGGGAGGGGACATGGAGGTGACAGTGCCACAAACACCCCCTGTCCCCCAGGAAATCGCCTCGTACCTCATCACCTTTGAGAAACACGACGAGTGGCTCTCGTGCTCCCCCAAAACCAGGTCGGGCCGGGCGGGGCGGGGGTG
>NW_024373125.1:0-492 GCF_014805655.1 Passer montanus | reverse complement strand
TTTGCCCGGGCTGTCCCCGCTGTCCCCCCCAGCCGGGGGCCGAGGGTCGGTGACACCGCGGGTGACAGCCTTGGGCCCGCGGGGCCCGGCCTGGGGACAGGAGGGGACAGGAGGGGACAGGGGGGGACAGGGCTCCCCCGCGCTGCCCCTCGGCCCCGCCGTGTTTGCCCGGGGGGGGCGGGGTTGGGATAAAAACGGGGCCGGGGGAGGGGGGACCCCAAAACTGCAGCGGCACCCGGCAGGTGAGGGGACACGGGGACAGGGAGGGGACAGGGATTGGGAGAGGGACAGGGATTGGGATTTGGGGAGAGGGACGGGGACGGGGAGAGGGACAGGGATTGGGAGAGGGATTGGGATTTGGGACAGGGACGGGGGACAAGGATTGGGATTGGGGACAGGGATTTGGGTGTGGGGACAGGGATTGGGGACAGGGACGGGGATTGGGATTTGGGGACAGGGATTGGGGACAGGGACAGGGACTGGGGACAGGGA
>NW_024373124.1:0-492 GCF_014805655.1 Passer montanus | reverse complement strand
GGAGGCTCTGGCAGGCGCCAGGTGAGGTGCCCAGGGTGACGACGCTGGACAGACCCCGGGGGGGTTTGGGGTGGATTTTTGGGGCAGTTTCTGGCAATTTTGGGTCAGGGATTTTTGGGATGTTCCATAATTATTTTTGGGACTTCTTGGGAAAATTTTTGGGGATATTTTGGCAATTTTTGGGTCCCTGGGAGGCTCTGGCAGGCGCCAGGTGAGGTGTCCAGGGTGACGACACTGGACAGACCCTGGGGGGTTTTGAGTGGGTTTTTGGGGTGATTTTGGGCAGTTTCAGAACAGGGATTTTTGGGACATTTTGGGAACATTTTTTGGGGATAATTTAGGACATTTTGGGTACCTGGGAGGCTCTGGCAGGCGCCAGGTGAGTTGCCCAGGGTGATGATGCTGGACAGACCCCGGGGGGGTTTGGGTGGGTTTTTGGGGGGATTTTGAGGAGTTTCAGAAAAGGGATTTTTGGGACATTTTGGGAACATT
>NW_024373123.1:0-11098 GCF_014805655.1 Passer montanus | reverse complement strand
CGAGGGTGAGAGAGACCCCCGGGAACGGGCGGGGGCACCCAGGGCGTGGGATGGGGGACATTGGGACCCCCGGGACCCCCAGGGGATGGGGTGACATTGGGACATCCAGGGGATGGGGGGGACAATGGGACCCCCGAATTGGGGGGCGGTGGGACCCCCAGGACCCCCAGGGGATGGGGGTGTGACAGTGGGACCCCCGGTTTGGGTAGTGGTGGGACCCCCGGATTGGGGGCCCTGACCATCGACCCCCACCCGCTGCTCTTCCGCTTCACCCTCGAGGGTGAGAGAGACCCCCGGGAACGGGCGGGGGCACCCAGGGCGTGGGATGGGGGACATTGGGACCCCCGGGACCCCCAGGGGATGGGGTGACATTGGGACATCCAGGGGATGGGGGGGACAATGGGACCCCCGAATTGGGGGGCGGTGGGACCCCCAGGACCCCCAGGGGATGGGGGTGTGACAGTGGGACCCCCGGTTTGGGTAGTGGTGGGACCCCCGGATTGGGGGCCCTGACCATCGACCCCCACCCGCTGCTCTTCCGCTTCACCCTCGAGGGTGAGAGAGACCCCCGGGAACGGGCGGGGGCACCCAGGGCGTGGGATGGGGGACATTGGGACCCCCGGGACCCCCAGGGGATGGGGTGACATTGGGACATCCAGGGGATGGGGGGGACAATGGGACCCCCGAATTGGGGGGCGGTGGGACCCCCAGGACCCCCAGGGGATGGGGGTGTGACAGTGGGACCCCCGGTTTGGGTAGTGGTGGGACCCCCGGATTGGGGGCCCTGACCATCGACCCCCACCCGCTGCTCTTCCGCTTCACCCTCGAGGGTGAGAGAGACCCCCGGGGACGGGTGGGGGGCACCCAGGGGGTGGGGGACACTGGGACCCCGGCCTGGGAGGGTTGGGGATCCCCAGTCCCCTCAGGGGATCGAGGGATGACAATGGGACCCCCAGGGGATGGGGGGTGACACTAGGACCCCCGGATTGGGGGGGCTGGGACCCCCAGGAGATGGGGCAGGGGTGACATTGGGACCCCCAGGGGATGGGGGGTGACACTAGGACCCCCGGATTGGGGGGGCTGGGACCCCCAGGAGATGGGGCAGGGGTGACATTGGGACCCCCAGGGGATGGGGGGTGACACTAGGACCCCCGGATTGGGGGGGCTGGGACCCCCAGGAGATGGGGCAGGGGTGACATTGGGACCCCCAGGGGATGGGGGGTGACACTAGGACCCCCGGATTGGGGGGGCTGGGACCCCCAGGAGATGGGGCAGGGGTGACATTGGGACCCCCAGGGGATGGGGGGTGACACTAGGACCCCCGGATTGGGGGGGCTGGGACCCCCAGGAGATGGGGCAGGGGTGACATTGGGACCCCCAGGGGATGGGGGGTGACACTAGGACCCCCGGATTGGGGGGGCTGGGACCCCCAGGAGATGGGGCAGGGGTGACATTGGGACCCCCAGGGGATGGGGGGTGACACTAGGACCCCCGGATTGGGGGGGCTGGGACCCCCAGGAGATGGGGCAGGGGTGACATTGGGACCCCCAGGGGATGGGGGGTGACACTAGGACCCCCGGATTGGGGGGGCTGGGACCCCCAGGAGATGGGGCAGGGGTGACATTGGGACCCCCAGGGGATGGGGGGTGACACTAGGACCCCCGGATTGGGGGGGCTGGGACCCCCAGGAGATGGGGCAGGGGTGACATTGGGACCCCCAGGGGATGGGGGGTGACACTAGGACCCCCGGATTGGGGGGGCTGGGACCCCCAGGAGATGGGGCAGGGGTGACATTGGGACCCCCAGGGGATGGGGGGTGACACTAGGACCCCCGGATTGGGGGGGCTGGGACCCCCAGGAGATGGGGCAGGGGTGACATTGGGACCCCCAGGGGATGGGGGGTGACACTAGGACCCCCGGATTGGGGGGGCTGGGACCCCCAGGAGATGGGGCAGGGGTGACATTGGGACCCCCAGGGGATGGGGGGTGACACTAGGACCCCCGGATTGGGGGGGCTGGGACCCCCAGGAGATGGGGCAGGGGTGACATTGGGACCCCCAGGGGATGGGGGGTGACACTAGGACCCCCGGATTGGGGGGGCTGGGACCCCCAGGAGATGGGGCAGGGGTGACATTGGGACCCCCAGGGGATGGGGGGTGACACTAGGACCCCCGGATTGGGGGGGCTGGGACCCCCAGGAGATGGGGCAGGGGTGACATTGGGACCCCCAGGGGATGGGGGGTGACACTAGGACCCCCGGATTGGGGGGGCTGGGACCCCCAGGAGATGGGGCAGGGGTGACATTGGGACCCCCAGGGGATGGGGGGTGACACTAGGACCCCCGGATTGGGGGGGCTGGGACCCCCAGGAGATGGGGCAGGGGTGACATTGGGACCCCCAGGGGATGGGGGGTGACACTAGGACCCCCGGATTGGGGGGGCTGGGACCCCCAGGAGATGGGGCAGGGGTGACATTGGGACCCCCAGGGGATGGGGGGTGACACTAGGACCCCCGGATTGGGGGGGCTGGGACCCCCAGGAGATGGGGCAGGGGTGACATTGGGACCCCCAGGGGATGGGGGGTGACACTAGGACCCCCGGATTGGGGGGGCTGGGACCCCCAGGAGATGGGGCAGGGGTGACATTGGGACCCCCAGGGGATGGGGGGTGACACTAGGACCCCCGGATTGGGGGGGCTGGGACCCCCAGGAGATGGGGCAGGGGTGACATTGGGACCCCCAGGGGATGGGGGGTGACACTAGGACCCCCGGATTGGGGGGGCTGGGACCCCCAGGAGATGGGGCAGGGGTGACATTGGGACCCCCAGGGGATGGGGGGTGACACTAGGACCCCCGGATTGGGGGGGCTGGGACCCCCAGGAGATGGGGCAGGGGTGACATTGGGACCCCCAGGGGATGGGGGGTGACACTAGGACCCCCGGATTGGGGGGGCTGGGACCCCCAGGAGATGGGGCAGGGGTGACATTGGGACCCCCAGGGGATGGGGGGTGACACTAGGACCCCCGGATTGGGGGGGCTGGGACCCCCAGGAGATGGGGCAGGGGTGACATTGGGACCCCCAGGGGATGGGGGGTGACACTAGGACCCCCGGATTGGGGGGGCTGGGACCCCCAGGAGATGGGGCAGGGGTGACATTGGGACCCCCAGGGGATGGGGGGTGACACTAGGACCCCCGGATTGGGGGGGCTGGGACCCCCAGGAGATGGGGCAGGGGTGACATTGGGACCCCCAGGGGATGGGGGGTGACACTAGGACCCCCGGATTGGGGGGGCTGGGACCCCCAGGAGATGGGGCAGGGGTGACATTGGGACCCCCAGGGGATGGGGGGTGACACTAGGACCCCCGGATTGGGGGGGCTGGGACCCCCAGGAGATGGGGCAGGGGTGACATTGGGACCCCCAGGGGATGGGGGGTGACACTAGGACCCCCGGATTGGGGGGGCTGGGACCCCCAGGAGATGGGGCAGGGGTGACATTGGGACCCCCAGGGGATGGGGGGTGACACTAGGACCCCCGGATTGGGGGGGCTGGGACCCCCAGGAGATGGGGCAGGGGTGACATTGGGACCCCCAGGGGATGGGGGGTGACACTAGGACCCCCGGATTGGGGGGGCTGGGACCCCCAGGAGATGGGGCAGGGGTGACATTGGGACCCCCAGGGGATGGGGGGTGACACACCCGCGCCGTGCTGTCCCCGGCCGGGGCGCGCCGCCTGCTGCCGCTGCTCGACGCCGTGGCCCGCGACTTCGCCCAGAGCCTGCGGGGCCGCGTGCGCGGGACCCCCGGGGGGGCCCTGACCATCGACCCCCACCCGCTGCTCTTCCGCTTCACCCTCGAGGGTGAGAGAGACCCCCGGGGACGGGCGGGGGCACCCAGGGCGTGGGATGGGGGACATTGGGACCCCCGGGACCCCCAGGGGATGGGGTGACATTGGGACATCCAGGGGATGGGGGGGACAATGGGACCCCCGAATTGGGGGGCGGTGGGACCCCCAGGGGATGGGGGCGACACTGGGACCCCCGGCCTGGGAGGGTTGGGGGATCCCCAGGACCCTCAGGGGATCGAGGGATGACAATGGGACCCCCAGGGGATGGGGGGTGACACTAGGACCCCCGGATTGGGGGGGCTGGGACCCCCAGGAGATGGGGCAGGGGTGACATTGGGACCCCCAGGGGATGGGGGGTGACACTAGGACCCCCGGATTGGGGGGGCTGGGACCCCCAGGAGATGGGGCAGGGGTGACATTGGGACCCCCGGTTTGGAGAGCGGTGGGACCCCCAGGGGACGGTGGGGGACATTGGGACCCTCAGGGGATTGGGGGCGACACTGGGACCCCCGGCTTGGGGAGCGGTGGGACCCTCGGGACCGCCAGGGGATGGGGTGGGGGACATTGGGACCCCCGGATTGGGGGGCAGTTGGACCCCCGGGGATGGTGAGGGGGGACATTGGGACATCCAGGGGATGGGGGGTGACATTGGGACCCCCAGTCTGGGGGGCGGTGGGATCCCCGGGACCCCCAGGGGATGGGAGGGGGACACTGGGACCCCCGGCTTGGGGAGCCGTGGGACCCCCAGGGGATGGGGCAGGGGTGACAATGGGACCCCCAGCTCGGGGGGCGTTGGGACCCCCAGGGGATGGAGTGGGGGGGACAATGGGACCCCCGGTTTGGGGAGCCATGGGACCCCCAGGGCATGGGGCAGGGGTGACATCGGGACCCCCAGGACATGGGGAGGGTCTATAGCAGGGCCCCCCCACCCCAAATTCGGGGGTGCTGAGGGGGGCCAGACCCTGGGGATTGGGGGGGTTGGGGACAATGGGACCCCCGGTTTGGGGAGCCATGGGACCCCCAGGGGATGGGGGGGGGACGACACCCCAGGGACTGCAGGAGCCCCCCAAGACCCCCATGGAGGGGAGGGGGCACTGACAACGGGCGGGAAACGGGGGTGTCTGACACGACCCCTCCCCAAATTCGGGGTGCTGAGGGGGGGCAGACCCTGGAGATTGGGGGGTGGGAGAACCCCAGGGACTGCAGGAGCCCCCCAAGACCCCATGGAGGGGTAGGGACACCCCAGGCACTGACAACGCACGGGAAATTGTGTCTGACCCGACCCCTCCCCAAATTCGGGGTGCTGAGGTGGGGCAGACCCCGGAGATTGGGGGGGTTGGGACATTGGGACCCTCCAAGACCCCCGTGGATGGGGGGGGGACACCCCAAGGAGGCACTGACAATGGATGGGAAACGGGGGTGTCTGACTCGACCCCTCCCCAAATTCGGGGTGCTGAGGGGGAGACTGGGGGGATTGGGACCCCTGTGGATGGGGGGAGGGACCCCCAGGGACTGCAGGAGCCCCCCAAGACCCCCACGGAGGAGAAGGGGACACTGACAACGGGTGGGAAACGGGGTTGTGCGACCCGACCCCTCCCCAAATTCGGGGTTCTGACCCCCCGCCCCGTTCCCCCCGCAGCCAGCAGCTACGCGCTGTACGGGGAGCGGCTGGGGCTGCTGGGGGGGTCGCTGTCGGGGGGCGCGCAGCGGTTTTTGGGGGCGCTGGAGGAGATGCTGCGCACCACGCTGCCGCTGCTCTTCCTGCCGCCGCCGCTGCTGCGCCTGCACCCCCCGCTCTGGCAGCGCCACCTGCGCGCCTGGGACGCCATCTTCCAGCACGGTGAGGGGGGCCGGGACCCCCGCCCCACCTGGGACCCCCACCCGGGGAGCCCCAGGGCGGGGGGAGCCGGGGGGGCTGCGGGGATCACGCCCAATACTGGGGGGAATAGGTGATACTGGGGGAACTGGGGGGACTGGGAGGGACTGGGGGGACTGGGGGAACTGGGGGGTCCCAGTGGGGTTGGGGGGCACTAGGTGGGTGGAGCTGCCATACTGGTCTGTACTGGTCTGTACTGGTCCTTACTGATCCATGCTGGTCCATACTGATTTATACTGCTCTGTACTGGTCCATACTGGTCCATACAGGCCCACACTGGTCCATACTGGTCTGTACTGGTCCGTATTGGTCTGTACTGGTTTATACTGGTCCATACTGCTCCATACTGGCCCATATTGGCCCATACTGGTCCGTACTGGTCCGTGCTGGTCCGTACTGGTTTATTCTGGTCTGTACTGGTCCGTACCATTCTGTACTGGTCTGTACCGGTCCATAGTGGTCTGAACTGGCTTATTCTGGCCCATACTGGTCCATACTGGCCCATACTGGTCCGTACTTGTTTATACTGGTCCGTACTGGTTTATTCTGGTCTGTACTGGTCCGTACCATTCTGTACTGGTCTGTACTGGTCCATAGTGGTCTGAACTGGCTTATACTGGCCCATACTGGTCCATACTGGTCTGTACTGGTCCATACTGGTCCATACTGGTCCACACTGGTCTGAACTGGTTTATACTGGCCCATACTGGTCCATACTGGTCTGTACTGGTCCGTACTGGTCTGTACTGGTCCGTACTGGTCTGTACCATTCTGTACTGGTCTGTACTGGTCCATACTGGTCTGTACTGGTCCACACTGGTTTGAACTGGTTTATACTGGCCCATACTGGCCCATACTGGCCCATACTGGTCCGTACTGGTCCATACTGGTCTGTACTGGTTTATACCGGTTTATATTGGTCTGTACTGGTTTATACTGGACAGTACTGGTCCGTACTGGTCCATACTGGTCTGAACTGGTTTATACTGGCCCATACTGGTCCATACTGGCCCATACTGGTCCGTACTGGTCCGTACTGCTCCGTACTGGCCCACACTGGCCCATACTGGTCCGTACTGGTCTGTACTGGTCCGTACTGGCCCGTACTGGCCCGTACTGGTCCATACTGGTCCGTACTGGTCCGTACTGATTCATATTGGCCCATACCGGTCCGTACTGGCCCACACTGGTCCGTACTGGTCCGTACTGGTCGGCTCAGCCCCGCCCTCCGCAGGCTGTACCCCGTGGGCATCACCGTGCAGCGCTACCCGGCCACCGACGTGGTGCTCCACAACTACCGCGTGCCGGCGGGGGTGAGCGCACCGGGAACCGGGGGGGCCGGGGGGTCCCGGGGGGTCCCGGGGTGTCCCGGGGGGTCCCGGGGGGTCCCGGGGGGTCCTGGAGCGACCCAAAGTCTTGGCTTGACCCAACGAGGTCTTGGATTGACCCAACGAGGTCTTGGATTGACCCAACGAGGTCTTGGATTGACCCAAAGTCTTGGATTGACCCATTGAGGTCTTGGCTTGACCCAATGTGGTCTTGGGTTCACCCAACAAGGTCTTGGATTGACCCAACATGGTCTTGACTTGACCCAACGAGGTCTTGGATTGACCCAAAGTCTTGGTTTGACCCACCATGGCTTGGCTTGACCCAACAAGGTCTTGACTTGACCCAAAGTCTTGACTTGACCCAACGAGGTCTTGGATTGACCCAAAGTCTTGGATTGACCCAACGAGGTCTTGGCTTGACCCAATGTGGTCTTGGGTTCACCCAACAAGGTCTTGGATTGACCCAAAGTCTTGGTTTGACCCACCATGGCTTGGCTTGACCCAACAAGGTCTTGACTTGACCCAAAGTCTTGACTTGACCCAACGAGGTCTTGGATTGACCCAAAGTCTTGGATTGACCCAACGAGGTCTTGGCTTGACCCAATGTGGTCTTGGGTTCACCCAACAAGGTCTTGGATTGACCCAAAGTCTTGGTTTGACCCACCATGGCTTGGCTTGACCCAACAAGGTCTTGACTTGACCCAAAGTCTTGACTTGACCCAACGAGGTCTTGGATTGACCCAAAGTCTTGGATTGACCCAACGTCATCTTGGATTGACCCAAAGTCTTGGCTTGACCCATTGAGGGCTTGGATTGACCCAACGAGGGCTTGGATTAATGACCCAACGAGGTCTTGGCTTGGCCCAACAAAGTCTTGGATTGATCCAAAGCCTTGACTTGACCCAACCATGCCTTGACTTGACTCAACGTGGTGTTGGATTGATCCAAAATCCTGGCTTGACCCATTGAGGTCTTGGGTTGACCCAACATGGTCTTGTATTGACCCAAAGTCTTGGCTTGACCCAACGATGGTTTGGCTTGACTCAACGTCTTGGCGGATTGATCCAAAATCCTGGCTTGACCCATTGAGGTCTTGGATTGACCCAACAAGGTCTTGGGTTGACCCAACATGGTCTTGTATTGACCCAAAGTCTTGGATTGACCCAAAGTGTTGGCTTGACCCAACGTGGTCTTGGCTTGACCCAACGTGGTCTTGGATTGACCCAATGAAATTTTGGCTTGGCTCAATGAGGTCATGGCTTGACCCAACAAGGTCTTGACCTGAAGTCTTGGCTTGACCCAAAGTCTTAACTTGACCTAACAAGGTCTTGACTTGACCCAATGAGGTCTTGGCTTCACCCAAAGTCTTGGCTTGACCCAATGAGATTTTGGCTTGGCCTAATGAGGTCTTGACTTGATCCTAAGTCTTGGCTTGACCAAGGTCTTGGAAAGACCCAACAAGGTCTTGATTTGACTCAACGACTTGGGGGCATTCAACGAGGGCTTGGTTTGACCCAACGAGGTCTTGGATGAGCCCAAGGTCTTGGAAAGACCCAACAAGGTCTTGATTTGACTCAACGACTTGGGGGCATTCAACGAGGGCTTGGTTTGACCCAACGAGGTCTTGGATGAGCCCAAGGTCTTGGAAAGACCCAACAAGGTCTTGATTTGACTCAACGACTTGGGGGCATTCAACGAGGGCTTGGTTTGACCCAACGAGGTCTTGGATGAGCCCAAGGTCTTGGAAAGACCCAACAAGGTCTTGATTTGACTCAACGACTTGGGGGCATTCAACGAGGGCTTGGTTTGACCCAACGAGGTCTTGGATGAGCCCAAGGTCTTGGAAAGACCCAACAAGGTCTTGATTTGACTCAACGACTTGGGGGCATTCAACGAGGGCTTGGTTTGACCCAACGAGGTCTTGGATGAGCCCAAGGTCTTGGAAAGACCCAACAAGGTCTTGATTTGACTCAACGACTTGGGGGCATTCAACGAGGGCTTGGTTTGACCCAACGAGGTCTTGGATGAGCCCAAGGTCTTGGAAAGACCCAACAAGGTCTTGATTTGACTCAACGACTTGGGGGCATTCAACGAGGGCTTGGTTTGACCCAACGAGGTCTTGGATGAGCCCAAGGTCTTGGAAAGACCCAACAAGGTCTTGATTTGACTCAACGACTTGGGGGCATTCAACGAGGGCTTGGTTTGACCCAACGAGGTCTTGGATGAGCCCAAGGTCTTGGAAAGACCCAACAAGGTCTTGATTTGACTCAACGACTTGGGGGCATTCAACGAGGGCTTGGTTTGACCCAACGAGGTCTTGGATGAGCCCAAGGTCTTGGAAAGACCCAACAAGGTCTTGATTTGACTCAACGACTTGGGGGCATTCAACGAGGGCTTGGTTTGACCCAACGAGGTCTTGGATGAGCCCAAGGTCTTGGAAAGACCCAACAAGGTCTTGATTTGACTCAACGACTTGGGGGCATTCAACGAGGGCTTGGTTTGACCCAACGAGGTCTTGGATGAGCCCAAGGTCTTGGAAAGACCCAACAAGGTCTTGATTTGACTCAACGACTTGGGGGCATTCAACGAGGGCTTGGTTTGACCCAACGAGGTCTTGGATGAGCCCAAGGTCTTGGAAAGACCCAACAAGGTCTTGATTTGACTCAACGACTTGGGGGCATTCAACGAGGGCTTGGTTTGACCCAACGAGGTCTTGGATGAGCCCAAGGTCTTGGAAAGACCCAACAAGGTCTTGGCTGGACCCAATGAGGTCTTGACTTGACCCAGCCATGCCTTGACTTGACCCAGCTATGTTTTGGCTTGACCCAATGAGGTTTTGGATTGACCCAACCGTGTCTTGGCCTGACCCAATGTCTTGGTTTAACTCAACGACCTCTTGGTTCAACCCAATGGCTTGGCTTGACCCAACCGTGTCTTGGCCCAATGAGGTCTTGGCTTGATCCAATGTCTTGGCTTGACCCATTGAGGTGTTGGCTTGACCCAAAGTCTTGGTTTGACCCAACAACCTCTTGGTTCAATGTCTTGACTTGGGCCAACAATGTCTTGACTTGACCCAACCGTGTCTTGACTTGCCCAAAGAGGTCTTGGCCAAACCCAATGGCTTGGCTTGACCCAACCATTTCTTTACTTGACCCAACCATGTCTTGGCTTGACCCAAAGTCTTGGTTTGACTCTAGAACCTCTTGGTTCAACCCAATGGCTTGACTTGACCCAAACATGTCTTGACTTGACCCATTGAGGTCTTGGCTGAATCCAATGTCTTGACTTGGCCCAACAATGTCTTGACTTGACCCAGTGAGGTGTTGGCTTGACCCAAAGTCTTGGTTTGACCCAACAACCCCTTGGTTCAACCCAACATCTTGACTTGACCCAACCTTGTCTTGGCTCGACCCAACGAGATCTCCACTCGCTCCTGACATCTGAGCTTGACCCAACATTTTGGATTGACCAGAAACCACTTTGACTTGACCCAAAATCACCTAGGCTTGACCCAAAACCTCGGCTTGACCCAAATCTCCTTGGCTTGACCCAAAATCTCCTCCTTTTGCCCCAAATCATCCCTGGCTGACCCCAAACCTTGTTTTGCCCCAAAATCTCCTCGATTTGCCCCAAACCATCCTTGGCTGACCCCAAACCTTGGGTTGACACAAAACCTCCTCGTTTGGACCCAAAATCTCCTGGTTTTGCCCCAAACGGTTCTTGGCTGACCCCAAACCCTTGGCTTCACCCAAGACCTCCTCAATTTGCCCCAAAATCTCCTGGTTTTGCCCCAAACCATCCCTGGCTGACCCCAAACCCTCGTTTTGCCCCAAAATCTCCTCGATTTGACCCAAAACCTCTTGGTTTTGCCCCAAACCCTTGGTTGACCCAAAACCTCCTTGGCTTGACCCAAAACCTTGTTTTGACCCAAAATCTCCTGGTTTTCATCCAAAACCTCCACGTTTTGCCCCAAACCATCCTTGGCTGATCCCAAGCCTTGTTTTGACCCAAAATCTCCTCATTTTGCCCCAAAACCTCCCGGTTTTGCCCC
>NW_024373122.1:0-492 GCF_014805655.1 Passer montanus | reverse complement strand
GAGAATGTCTCCAAGATGCAGAGATGAAAAAGGGATGTAGGCAGACAGGCCCACAAGAGCCCTTACCTGCTCCTGCAGACTACCAGGTGGTACCACTCTATCCATCAGTTTATAAAATCCATCTCACAGCAAATCAAACTGCTGGATCCTGCTGCTGGGTCTGAGATTTCTGTCCAGGAGTGCTGCACAGAGCAATGGCCAGGTGTGGTACCTGCTGCTCTGCAGATGTTTTCCCCTGTGCCCTTGTACAACTGCTGAGGGATCTCTCCCACTGGGCTGTGGACAGAGAAGATGCCCCTGACCACAGAGTTACAGTTTGGGCTCAGTTATCAGGTTATCTGAAACTGAAGTGTATTTTTTGTAACAGTAAAATCTGCTAGTGAACTGATTTATTTTCCAGTAAAAATGCAGATAGTTTAGAGTGGGAGGTTTTCTCTGTGTTCAGATATTTCGTTCAGAAACAGAAATAAAATATTTCTTTCATAACATTTT
>NW_024373121.1:0-492 GCF_014805655.1 Passer montanus | reverse complement strand
TCCCCGGTGCCCCCAAATCAGCCCCGGGACCCTCCCGGTGCCTCCCGGGACCCCTCAAATCCCTCCCGGGACCCCCCCCGGTCACTCCCGGTGCCCTCCCGGTGGCTCCGGTGCCCTTAAATCAATCCCAGTGCCCTCCCGATGCCCTCCCGGTCACTCCCGGGGCTCCCGTGACCTCCCCCGCTGCCCCTGGGTCCCTCCCGGTGCCTCCCGGTAATGCCAGGACCCCCAAATCAAACCCGGGACCTTCCCGGACACCCCCCCCCGGTCACTCCCGGTGCCCTCCGGTGCCTTCAAATCCCTCCCGGTTCCCTCCGGGATCACCCCCGGTCACTCCCGGGACCCCCCCCGGTCACTCCCGGTAATCCCGGAACCTCCCCGGTCACTCCCGGTGCCCTCCGGTGGCTCCCGGTGCCCCCAAATCAACCCCGGGACTCTCCCGGTAATGCCGGGACCCCCAAATCAAACCTGGGACCCTCCCCCGGTAACCCC
>NW_024373120.1:0-493 GCF_014805655.1 Passer montanus | reverse complement strand
TGGCACTTTAAAAGGCTAAAGTCCTGGTGGTCAAGCTGTGGCTATGGTCCCTGGGTGTGCAGGGAAGGCCATGGGTGTAGCTCCTTATTGCCTGATGTCCTCACAAATACCTCGAGCGAATTGCCCCGTGATGAGAGGGATGATGGCAGGTATCTGCAGCCTCCTGCCCTGCTCCGAGTCTCCAGGATTTGGCAGGTGGGTCACTCAGGGTGCTGGCTGCTCCCAGAGGTGTCTCAAAGTCCTAGAGGAAGAGAGGGGCTGTGGCACCCCACTGTGGCTTGGCTGAAGAAACAGCCAAGCAATCCCCCAGTTTGGGGATTGCAAGGCTTAAGTTTTCTGGAGACATATCTGTATGGTAGCAAAAAAACTTGAAGGTGTGTTTGGTATCTGAAGACAAGCAAAACTGTGAGGATCAAGGATATATTCAGTCACAGGATATTCTGAATTGGAAGGGATCCACTCGGAAGGATCATCGAGTCCAGCTCTTAAGTGA
>NW_024373119.1:0-493 GCF_014805655.1 Passer montanus | reverse complement strand
GATTCCTGGTTCCCAATTCCTGATTCCTGATTCCTGATTGATTCCTGATTCCTGGTTCCTGATTCCTTGTTGATTTTTGATTTCTGATTTCCCATTGATTTCTGATTCCTGAATTCTGATTCCTGATTCCCAATTCCTGATTTCTGGTTCCTGATTGATTTCTGATTCCTGAATTCTGATTCCTGATTCCCAATTCCTGATTTCTGGTTCCTGATTGATTCCTGATTGATTCCTAATTCCTGATTGATTCCTGGTTTCTGATTGATTCCTTATTTTTGATTGATTCCTGGTTCCTGATTGATTTCTGATTCCTAATTTCTGATTCCTGACTGATTCCTGATTGATTTGTGATTGATTCCTGATTTCTGATTGATTCCTGGTTTCTGATTGATTCCTGATTTCTGATTGATTCTTGGTTCCTGGTTCCTGATTGGTTCCTGGTTCCTGATTGATTCCCGATTCCTGATTGATCCCTGATTGATTCCTGATTCCT
>NW_024373118.1:0-493 GCF_014805655.1 Passer montanus | reverse complement strand
AATCCCCAAATTTCCCCACACAAACCCCACATTTCTCCACAAAAACCCCAAATTTTCCCACAAAACCCACGAATTCCCTCAAACCCCAAATTTCCTCATGCGACCCCCCCCAAATTTCCCCACACAAATCCCAAATTTTGCCACACAAACCCCCAAATTTCCCCATCCAAACCCCAAATTTCCCCCTGCAAATCCCAATTTTCCCTGATTAAATCCCAAATTTCCTAATTAAAACCCCAAATTTCCCAATTAAATCCCAAATTTCCCCATTTAAACCCCAAATTTCCTAATTAACCCCCAAATTTCCCGTTTAAATCCCAAATTTCCCCGTTTAACCCCCAAATTCCCCCATTTAACCCCCAAATTTCCCCATTTAAACCCCAAATTTCCTAATTAAACCCCAAATTTCCTAATTAACCCCCAAATTTCCCCATTAAATCCCAAATTTCCCCATTTAACCCCTGAATTTCCCCATTTAAACCCCAATTTTCCA
>NW_024373117.1:0-493 GCF_014805655.1 Passer montanus | reverse complement strand
CTCAGGCTGAATTTGGGCTGGATTTTGGGAAATCTGGGCTGGATTTTGGGGGGGTCCCGACGTTTTTTGCCCCCCCAGAGACGGTGCGGACGGCCACGCCCTTCCCCATGGTCAGCCTCTTCCTGGTGTTCACCGCCTTCGTCATCAGCAACGTGGGGCACATCCGGCCCCAGAGGACCCTCCTGGCCTTCGTCTCGGGCATCTTCTTCATCCTCTCGGGTGAGGCACACCCCCCCAAAAGCAAAAAACCCCAAAAAAATCGGATTTTGCCCCAAAAATCTGCCCCAAAATCAGCCCCGGACCCCCCGTTCCATCCATTGGTCTTCTTCAGTGTGGGGGCCCAAAATTGGCTCAAATCTCCCCAAAATTCGTTCAAATCCACCCAAAATGGACCCAGAGACCACCTGGGATTCCTCAAAAGCAGAAAAAACCCCAAAAATCGGATTTTGCCTCAAAAATCTGCGCCAAAATCAGCCCCGGACCCCCCGTTCCA
>NW_024373116.1:0-493 GCF_014805655.1 Passer montanus | reverse complement strand
CAGACACATGGAAATGTTTCTACAAATCCATTTCCGTGTCTCCAATGTGGCAACTCCCAAAGGCCCAAGGAATTCCTTTCTACACAAGTCAGTGGTACTCAAAGAATTACTGAAAAACGTCTCTGAATATCTCAAAGGTGAGGCATTACTGTTTTTCTAATTCTAATTCTTTTCTGAATTAGGCAGAAGCTCAAAGCCCAGGTAACATTTCCTTCCCTTATCAGAACTGAGCTCTCCCCAGACTGTGAATGCCTTGGGGGGAATATCAACAATTATCTCTGCAGATCTGCGGGTGAATAAACCAAAGAAGCTCCAAGAGCTGAGCATCTCCTGCCTCATCCAAACAAATGAGCTCCAGCTGAAGATTGAAGCAATCAGATTTGCATAATGAACATGTTTATGCCACATTACAGTCACCTGCTTTACAAATTCAGAAAGCATTTCCCCACCATTATCTGCTGTCAGGGCAGAAAAATGGAACATTTGGGTGAAA
>NW_024373115.1:0-493 GCF_014805655.1 Passer montanus | reverse complement strand
GGATTTCGGGGATTTTGGGGGGGTTTTTTGGGGATTTTGGGGATTTCCGGGCAGCCCTGAGCGACCTCGGGGCGGCCGAGCCTGAGGAGCTGCTGCGGTGCTGAGGGGAGACCTGAAGGACAGTGACAAGGTGCGGGTTTGGGGGATTTCGGGGAAATCCGGGGGCTTTTTTGGGAATTTTCTGAGAAATATGGGGACATTTGGGAAATTTTTGGGGTTTTTTGAGGATCTTGGGGAGTTCCGGGCGGCCCTGAGCGTCCTCGGGGCAGCCGAGCCCGAGGAGCTGCAGCGGTGCTGAGGGGAGACCTGAAGGACAGTGACAAGGTGCGGGTTTGGGGGATTTCGAGACATTTTGGGGAAATTTGGGGGCTTTTGGGGGATTTTTTTGGGAATTTTCAGAGAAATATGGGGAAATTTGGGAAGCTTTTTGGGGATTTTGGGGATTTCCATGCGGCCCTGAGCGGCCTCGGGGCAGCCGAGCCCGAGGAGCTGC
>NW_024373114.1:0-493 GCF_014805655.1 Passer montanus | reverse complement strand
ACATATTTTTGTTTTGTTTATTTTATCCAATGTCCCTCTTGTATTTCTTTGTGACCTCTTCTTTTACCTTGACCTTCAAACCTTTCACCCTCCTTTGCACTTTTGCAAGGCTACAAACAAACATGCTTGACTAAAATGGACCTGGTTGCCATGCAGTCTGAGTCTTGTAATTAGGACATCAAATGCTTTTCTTTTAAAGTAAATCAAGTCTGATGCAGATTGGCTGCAATCATGCCTCTCTGTCATCTAGTTGTCCACAGAGCAGTGTTAAATGCTCCTTATTTCCTTCCTGACAGAGAATGTCTCAGCAAAAAAATGTCTGACATTATAATTAGTTCTTCTGTTAACAGCTTCAATAGAAAGACCTAGGTCAGAAAGAACTGGAGACCAGACTATCTTAGCAACAGTGATCTGCTTATTTATTTGATCCATGGTTAGCTCAGAGCTTTCCAGACAAGGAAAATTAGGATCTTCACTCAGATGTACTGAAGAT
>NW_024373113.1:0-493 GCF_014805655.1 Passer montanus | reverse complement strand
AATCCCAAAAAATTCCCCCAAAATCCCCCCAAATCCCAAATTTTGCCCAAAATTCCTCAAATTTTCCCCAATTTCCCCCCACAATCCCCAAAAAATCCCAAAATCCACCAAAAAACCCCAAAAATTCTTCCCAAAAAACCAAAATTCCCCCCAAAACCCCAAAATTTTCCCCAAAATCCTCAAATTTTCTTCAAAATTTCCCCAAAAAAAAAAAAAAAATTCCCCAAAATCTCCCCCAAATCCCCAATTTTCCCCCAAATTTTCCCAAAAACCCCAAATTTCCCCCCAATTTCACCTTCCCGCGCCTCCACCACTCTTCCTCCTGCTCTTCCTCCCGGTCCTTCCTCCTCCTCTTCCTCCTCCTCTCCTCCTCTTCCTCCCGCGCTCGTTTTTCCCGTTTTTTCCGTTTTTCCGCCCATTTCGCCAGCGGCAAATCCTCGGAATCCGAGCCCGAGGAACTCCCGGGGGTTTTTTGGGGTTTTTTGGGGATTTT
>NW_024373112.1:8098-11800 GCF_014805655.1 Passer montanus | reverse complement strand
ACCCGCCCCTCCCCCACCTCTCCTCAGCCGCCGCCATCGCGTTGCCACGGCAACGCGGGGATTTGCCGCCCGGAAGTGACGCTCTCCGTGTAGCCACGCCCATCAGCGCTCTAAACCAATGAGCTCCGAGATATTCCCTGGCCACGCCCCCCTTGCCAGGACTCCGCCATCTTTGTAGTTCCGCGGCTGGCGGCGTCGCCGCGCGCGCCGCACGTACGGGTGACGTCACCGCGCCGCGCCTGCGCGCTGCCCCTTTCCGCCTTGGAGACGCCGCGGTGAGGCCGCGCTCGAGGGGTCCGGCGGCGCATGCAGTACAACCGGCGCTTCGTCAACGTCGTGCCCACCTTCGGCAAGAAGAAGGGGCCCAACGCCAACTCCTGAGCCCAATAAAGGAATCTGGGCTCAATTCCCGCCATTTTGGGGCGTTTTGAGCTGTTTTTGACGCTTTCCTTGAGTTGTTTGACTTTGTTTTAGTGTTGGTTGTGAAGTGTTGGGAGTGGTTTGGGGGTGAAATTGGCCCAGAAGGGGTTAACAGGGCTGCCCCAGCAGCTGCTGGGGTGGTTAATTAGAGGGAGGAGCTTAAGGAGCGTTAATTTGGAGTCGGCTAATGAGGAGAATGAGGAGACGCTGTCTGGGGAATGAGTCTCTGTGGGGGAGGGGGAAAGAGCCGAGCGCTGGCGGAAATACCCGAGTGCTGTGGTGGTGAGCGGGGCCGACGGAGCCGAAAGGTGACGGAAATGCCCGAGTGCTGCAGGGGGCGGGGCTTGGGAAACCGAACGGCAACGGAAATGCCCGATTGTGGTGATGGTGGGCGGGGCTGAGGGAGCCGAAAGAGGACGAAAATGACCGAGTGCGGCGGTGGGCGGGGCCGAGGGAGCCGAAAGGTGACGGAAATACCCGAGTGAAGCTGAGGGACGCGCGGAAAGAGCTGCAAACACCCGATTGGCGGAGGAGAGAGCCGAAAAGCCATCAAGACAATTAATTGATGGCTCCGAACCCTTCCGAGCGGTGCCGAGAATTGCCGAATGAATTCGGGTGGAATTCTTAAAAAAAAAACTCCAAAACTCCCCCGGGGGTTCCCCTCACGGCCTCACCCGCCAGGGGGCGCCCCAAGCCCCCCATGTATTTTCCCGCCTTTTCCTCCTCCCTCAGCGCTCGCGCCCCGCCCCTTTCCCGGCATGCCCTGCGCGCTATTTAAGCGCCCGTGAGGGAGCGCGCCGGCCATTTTGTCCCAGCAGCGGTCGGGAGAGGTTTGTTCCAATTCCTTTCGCTCCGTGGCCTGAGGGGGCATGTGGGGGGTTCAGGGGGGTGCGGCGCCCTCCATAACCGCCTTCCCTCTCCCGTGGCTCAGGGGGAGCAGCCTGGAGCCCCCTCAGCGCCGTTCCCCTCCTCACGGTGCAGTCACTGTCCGTCCCTGAGGGGTTCCGTGAGGGGTCCGCGCCTTCCCCAGGGGCTGCTCGGGGATGAGTTTCTCACAGACCTGTGCTGATGGCGCGGTGAAGAGTTTAAAGTTCTCTGAGGGCTCGTCCTGCCCCGGCCTGGGAGTTGGCTGCCCCACGTTCGCAATACTTTGTGACTCTAACACTTTTTTTTTTTGTTTAATTTTTAGTATTTCTGCCCGCGAAATAATGCTTCTGCCCGTGGTGAGTAATTTTGGGTTTAATAAGCGGGATTTTAGGGCAGCAGTGCTGCGGGGATGATCACCCTGAACTCTCTCTTGCTGATGGGTCAGTGGAGAAGCTTCTGGAACAATCTGAGTGGCACTGACCCCACAGGGGCTCCGGATCCCTTTTTGGGGGGGTTTGGGACCCTCAGAGGGGCTCAGACCCACGTGGTGGGGGGGGGTTTAACCCTTTGTGGAGCTTAAACCACGTGAGGAGGTTCAGGTCTTTGTTCAGGGCTTCAAACCCTCGGGGAGTTTAAATTTAAAGTTTTTATAAAGGCTTTGTTAAAATCTTCATTTTAATAGCATTTTTTCTTGTTTTAAAGGTATGCGCCATGGGGGCTGAGGTGAGTGAGGGGATTTGGGGTTTGGGGAGGGGATTTTGGGGGTTTGATGAGGGGGGTTGTGACAATTGGATTTTTAGGGAGTGGGGAGGTGATTTTGGGGTTTTAAGTGGGGATTTTGGGGGTTTTTTGGGGTCCCCCTGCCGAGGATGAGGCGATACCGCCCCAGACTGAGCCCTGTGACTGAACGGTTCCCCCTGAGGCTCTGAGGGGACCCCGGGGGGGTTTGGGGGGGTCACAAATCGAGATTTTTGGGGTCTCTGTAACTTTAAAGGAGGATCTTGGGTTGTGGATGGATTTTGGGGGATTTTACAGGAGTTTCAAGACTTAATTTCTTTTTTAATTTCTTTTTCCAGCTCTTGGCTCATGGAATCCTCATCCGTGGGTTCCCCGGGGCCCCTCCCCAGGTGAGCCCCCCCTTTTTTTTGGGTAAAAACGTGGAATTTCCTCTTCACTAAGAGCCCCCCGAGGTGCAGATTTCGGGGTCCCCCCCCGTTCCTGGCTGTTCAGTGAGGAGTGACAATGACAAGCATATGGCTGAGGGTCCCTGATGCCACCAGACCCTGCTGAGAGCAGCTGGGGGGGCCCGCAATTAACTAATTAATTGAAACTTAATGAATTAAATACCGTTAATTTGGACTTTGCAGTGGGAGAAGCCTCAGCCCAGGGTGAGCATGAAGTGACCACAGAGACCCCAGCTCAGGTGAGAGCCCCCCTGAGCCCCCCAAATTCCCCCAATTCTCAGCAATGACACTGTGATTTAGCAATTAACTAGTTAATAGCAGTTTAATTAAATTAAAATTATTAATTTGTATTTTTCAGTGGGAGATGCCTCAGATTGGGGTGACGTTTGGACCACCATGACTCCCCCTCAGGTCAGAGCCCCCCTGAATCCCCCAAATTCTCCCCAGTCCCCAGCAATGACACTGGAGTTCAGTAATTAACAAATTCATAGTAATTTACTAAATTTAATTAATTAATTTGTATTTTTCAGTGGGAGATGTGTCATCCTGGGGTGACCCTTGGACCACCATGACCCCATCTCAGGTCAGAGCCCCCCTGAGCCCCCCAAATTCCCCCCAATCCCCAACAATGACACTGGGGTTCAGTAATTAACAAATTAATAGAAATTTGTTAAATTTAAATAATTAATTTGTATTTTTCAGTGGGAGATGTCTCATCCTGGGGTGACCCTTGGACCATCATGACCCCAACTCAGGTCAGAGCCCCCCTGAGCCCCCCAAATTCCTCCCAAACCCCAGCAATGACACTGTAATTCAGCTATTAATTGATATAAATTTATTAAAATAATTAATTTGTATTTTTCAGTGGGAGAAGGCTCAGCCTGGGGTGACCCTTGGAGCACCGTGACCCCCCCTCAGGTCAGAGCCCCCCTGAGCCCCCCAAATTCCTCCCAAACCCCAGCAATGACACTGTAATTCAGCTATTAATTGATATAAATTTATTAAAATAATTAATTTGTATTTTTCAGTGGGAGAAGGCTCAGCCTGGGGTGACCCTTGGAGCACCGTGACCCCCCCTCAGGTCAGAGCCCCCCTGAGCCCCCCAAATTCCTCCCTAATCCCCAGCAATGACACTGGAGTTGAGGAATTAACAAATTAATAGAAATTTATTAAATTTAAATAATTAATTTGTATTTTTCAGTGGGAGATGCCTCATTATGGGGTGACCCTT
>NW_024373112.1:0-8055 GCF_014805655.1 Passer montanus | reverse complement strand
CGGGGACCTGAGAGGGGGTTTTGGGGGATTTGGGGACGGGGTTTTGGGGGATTTGGGGTTTGAGATTTTGGGGTGTGGGGAGGAGATTTTGGGGGAGAGAATTGAGAGGTTTTGGGAGAGAATGTTGGGATTTGAGGAGATTTGGGGTGGGTGATTTTGGGATTTGAGATTTTGGGGTGTGGGGAGGATTTTGGGGGGTTTGGGGGAGAGAATTTTGGGGTTTCAGGAGAGAATTTTGGGGTTTGAGGGGATTTGGTGGTTTGGGGAGGGCAGTTTTGGGGTTTGAGGAGATTTAGGGGCTTGGAGAGGGGATTTGGGATGTGGGAAGGAGATTTTGAGGGGTTTTGGGAGAGAATTTTGGGGTTTGAGGAGGTTCAGGGTGGGCGATTTTGGGGTTTGAGGAGATTTAGGGGCTTTAAGAGGGGATTTGAGATGTGGGAAGGAGATTTTGAGGGGTTTTGGGAGAGAATTTTGGGGTTTGAGGAGGTTCAGGGTGGGCGATTTTGGGGTTTGAGGAGATTTAGGGGCTTTGAGAGGGGATTTGGGATGTGGGAAGGAGATTTTGAGGGGTTTTGGGAGAGAATTTTGGGGTTTGAGGAGGTTCAGGGGTTTTGGGGGATTTGGGGACGGGGTTTTGGGGGATTTGGGGTTTGAGATTTTGGGGTGTGGGGAGGAGATTTTGGGGGAGAGAATTGAGAGGTTTTGGGAGAGAATGTTGGGATTTGAGGAGATTTGGGGTGGGTGATTTTGGGATTTGAGATTTTGGGGTGTGGGGAGGATTTTGGGGGGAGAGTTTTGAGGTTTCAGGAGAGAATTTGAGGAGATTTGGGGTGGGTGATTTTGGGATTTGAGATTTTGGGGTGTGGGGAGGATTTTGGGGGGTTTGGGGGAGAGAATTTTGGGGTTTCAGGAGAGAATTTTGGGGTTTGAGGGGATTTGGTGGTTTGGGGAGGGCAGTTTTGGGGTTTGAGGAGATTTAGGGGCTTTAAGAGGGGATTTGAGGATTTGGGAAAGAGGTTTGGGGTGTGGAGAGGAGATTTTGGGGGATTTGAGGAGGGTGATTTTGGGGTTTTAAGAGAACTTTGCGGGTTTGGGAACAAATTTTGGGGTTTTTCCTGAGGGGATTTTGGGGTATTGAAACAATTTTGGAGTTTTGTTGAGGAGGGAATTTTAGAGGTTTGAGAGAGGATTTTGAGGTGTGGGGAGGGAATTTTGGGGTTTAGGAAGGGGATTTTAAGGCTTGAAAGGAAATTTTGGGGTAAGGAGGAATTCTGGGTTTTGAGAGGAAGTTTTGGGGAGGGGATTTTAAGGCTTAAAAGGAAATTTTGGAGGTTTTATGGAGCGGGTTTGGGATGGGAATTTTGGAGATTTGTGGTGGAGATTTTGTGATTGGGGGAAGAGATTCTTGGGTTTTGAGAGGGGATTTTGGGGATTTAGGATTTGGGGGTGATCTTTAAGGGTTTGGGGAGGGGATTTTGGGGAGGGGTTTTTGGGGGTTTTCTGGAGGGGGTTGTGATGAGGGGATTTTGGGTTTTGGGGAGGGAAATTTGGGTTTTTTTGGGGTCCCCCTGCCGAGGATGAGGCGATACCGCCCCAGACTGAGCCCTGTGACTGAACGGTTCCCCCTGAGGCTCGGGGGGACCCCGGGGGGTTTGGGGGGTCCAAGGTGGGGGGTTCAGTCTTTGGGGGGGTCACAAATCAGGATTTTGGGGTCCTGCAGTTTCAAGGTTCTTAACTATTTAAAATTTCTTTCTGCAGCTTTCGGATCGTGAAAAGTTTCATTCATACAAATAAAAATCACTATTTTTGTTAAAAACACGGATTCTGTGGTTATTTGGGGAGGGGGAGCCCCAGGTGAGGGGATGGGGGGGGGTCACCTGAACCTGCCCGGGACAAAACTCAGCCCAGGGTCCCAAAACTGGGGAATTTTAACCCGAAATCGAGAATTTGAGCCCATTTTTGGGTGGTGTGGGTGACTTTGGGGATTCCTGTGTCCCCCGGTGTCCCCCCAAACCCGCAGCGCCAACAGGGAGCGCTGGGGCGGGGCCGTGATATGCAAATAAAGGTGGTTTTATGCTAATCAGGCATGGCAGGCTGATGATTCAATAGGCGTGGTTATGCTAATGACGGATGTCATCGGGTTATTGCGTAAGGGGGCGTGGTGAATGCAAATAATGGTCCGCGTTCGTCCAATCAGATCACGAGTGACCGCCCGTAGGGCGGGGCTTTCAACTGATGGGCGGGTACAAAGGGCTGGGCGAGTGGGCGGGGTTATGCAAACTAAGAGGGCGTGATATGCAAAATAACTCCGTTGCGCTTACAAGTCGTGTTAGATCGCGATTATATCGCGATTTCAGCCCTGATTCAGCCGATTTCTTACAGCTCACTCGGTCTGTGCTGCGCTCCCCGTCCCGGGATTGCCGTGCCTCCGGGAGCGGCGCACCCCGGACAGAGGCAGCACGGTGAAAAACAGGTCAAAAGCATCTAAAGCTGGGACAAATCGTGGTTCTGTCGCGATAGCAGCTGCGGTTCTGCTGACGGCTCATTGATTCCCCGTCCCGGGATTGCGGCGCCTCCGGGAACGGTGCACCCCCACGGGGACCCGAAACGGTGAAAAACGGATGGAAAACTCCCCAAATGCGGGTTTAGAGGAGCTCCATCGCGATTTCAGCCCTGCTTTGGTCGCTCGCCGGCGCTCCGGGAGGGCGAATGCGACACAGAATGAGCTGCAGAGGGACAGGGACTGGCAAACCGTGGCCGATATCGCGATGTAATCGTGATTTTTAACTGATTCTGATCCGTTTTTCACCGTTTCGGGTCCCCGTGGGGGTGCACCGTTCCCGGAGGCGCCGCAATCCCGGGACGGGGAATCAGTGAGCCGCCGAACGACAGCCCCGCGCCGCGCCCCGACCCGCGCGTCCCGCTCCCGGCCTCCCGCCCGGCTCAGCTCGCGCTTTTTTCCCGATTTTTCCACGCGCGGACCCCGAAAATCGCGAAATTCTTCTCAAAATTACGCTCCCATGATGCTCTTGGTGGCTCATTTGCATGTTCACATCTATAATTTGCATAACTCCACCCTTGCCCCGCCTCTCTCCGACCCTTCCCGATCTCCTTTTTTTCTCCTTCTCCGGCTCCTCCCGCACTTTTCTCTCGTGTTTCCCCTCCACCGATCCCCAGAAATACAGGATGACCCAGGCAGCTGAGGGGGGGGAAATATTTTTTGTGAGGGGTAAAGGAGGGGAAAGTGAAGCCCGTGAGGGTGAGGAGGGGGAATATAAAATCTGTGAGAGTGGAAAATGGAGCCTGTGAGAGGAGTGAGGGTGGAAATGGTGCCTGTGAGGGGTTTGAGGGGCAAGCTGAGGGGGAAATGGAGCCCGTGAGGGTGATGAGGGTGAACATGGAACCCATGAGGGGGAAAATGGAGCTCATGAAGGTGAGGAGGGTAGAAATGGTGTCTGTGAAGGGTTTGAAAGGCAGGTGAGGGGGAAATGGAGCCCGTGAGGGGACAAATGATGTCTGAGGGCGATAATGGCGCCTGTGAGGGATTTGAGGGGCAGCTGAGGGGGAAATAAAGCCCATGGGGGACAGTGAAGGGAGAAATAGTGCTCATTATTGGGATTAGGGTGGAAATGGTGCCTGTGAAGGTTTTGAGGGGCAACCAAGGGGGAAATGGAATCTGTGAGGGTGATGGAAGGACAAGGGAGCCCGTGAGGGGGAAATGGAGCCCGTGAGGGGGAAAGTGGAGCCCATGAGGGTGATGAGGGTGGAAATGGCACCTGTGAAGGGTTTGAGGGGCAGCTGAGGGGGAAATGGTGCCCATGAGGGGACAAATGGTTCTCGTGAGGGGGATGAGTGTGAAATGGTGCCTGCAAAGGATTTGAGGGGCAGCGGAGGGGGAAATGGAGCCTGTGAGGTGGATGGAGGAACAATGGAGCCCGTGAGGGTGATGAGGGTGGAAATGGCACCTGTGAAGCACAGTGAAGGGAAAAATGGTGCCCATGAGGGGAGAAGTTGTGCCCGTGAGGGCGATGAGGGTGGAAATGGCGCCTATGAAGGGTTTGAGGGGCACCTGAGGGGGAAATGGTGCTCACCTGGGCACACCTGGGCTCAGATCCAGCCGCTGTCACCAGCACTGCCAGGTCCCTGTGGCCCTGAGGGGGCTCAAGAACTGGGGGGGTCCCTGAGGGGCGCCAGAGATTGGGGGGTGGTCCCTGGAGACCTCCACCACCAGAGGGCGCCCTATACCCCCCCACAGAACATGGTGGGGGTCCCTACAGCCTGTATTGGCCCTGAGGGGATCCCCGTGCTCCCTCTGGGAACGGGGGCACAGCCCCAGACGCCCCCAGGACCCCCTAAAAACGCGGGGGGAGAAGATTTGTACCGCCCCGAGGACTCTCTGGGGGCCTTTAGCAGCCTGTACGCTCTCTATGGTCCCGCCGGGGAGGACTGAGCTCTATGATCCGCCTGGCCGCTCTGGCCGGCTTGGAGGTCTAAACTTTAGCATTCTCCTGCCGCTCTGGCCGGCCGGGAGGACCGAACTCTATGATCATGGACCTGACAGTGCCTTGGCGTCTCTATGACCCCGCGGCGGGGTAGAGCGGCCACTTCCGGCCCCTCCTGCGGGGGGGGACCCGCGCGCCAAGATGGCGCAGGCCCTGTCGGCCGAGGAGTTCCAAAGGATGCAGGTGCGGCCGGGGGGTCCCCTGGGGGGTCCTGGGAGAGCTGAGGGGGTCGTGGTGTCGGTTTTGGGGGTCCCTGGATGTGTCAGGCTGGGGGGGTCTGGGGGTTTTTGGGGGGATTTAGGGGAGACCTGGAGGGTCCTGAGGGGCTCGGAGGGGTCTCGTAGGAACGGAGGGTATTTTGGGGGGGGTCTCGGGGGTCTCTTTGCCCCCCCAAACCCCCCCGGTGCCCCCCAGGCGCAGCTGCTGGAGCTGCGCACCGAGAACTACCGGCTGTCGGACGAGCTGCGCAAGAACGGCGCCGGTACGGCCTCGGGGAGGGGAATTTTGGGGGGTTTTGGGTTTTTTTGGGGGTCCCCGAAGGCTGGGGAGGGGTCTCACAGCCCCCCCCTCACGGTGTGACCCCCCCAGAGCTGTCGGGGCTGCGGCAGCGGGTGCAGACCCTGGACAGGGACCTGGCCAAGGCCAACAAGGTGAGGGTGGACCCCCAAAAAAACCCCAAAATCCTCTCGTGACCCCCCCAAAAAAACCCCAAATTCTCCTCGTGACCGTCCCAGAGCCCCCCCGGGACCCCCAAAATCCCCCAAATTCCTCTCATGACCCCTCCAGGACACCCCTGTGGCCCCCAGGACCCCCAAATTTCCACCCCCGAGCCCCCCAAAACCCCCCTGTGACCCCTCCCCTTCTTTTCCAGGCTCTCAGTAAAAGCAAGAAGGCCCAGGTGGGTCCTGGAGGGAATTTTGGGGGGTCTTGGGGGTGTTTGGGGTATTTTGGTGCTTTCCGAGTGTTTCTGTTTGGGTTCAGGGGTGTTTTGAGGTCTGTGGGTTCATTTTTGGGGTGTCTGAGTTGATTTTTGGGGTGTCTGATCCCATTTTTGGTGTCTCTGATCCCATTTTTGGTGTCTCTGATCCCATTTTTGGTGTCTCTGATCCCTTTTTTGGGGTCTCTGATCCCATTTTTGACGTTTCTGATCCTGTTTTTGGGGTGTCAGATCCCTTTTTTGGGGTGTCTGATCCCATTTTTGAGGTGTCCAAGCCCAATTTTGGGGTCTTTGATCCCATATTTGGGGTGTCAGATCTCATTTTTGGGGTCTCTGATCCCATTTTTGGGGTCTCTGATCCCATATTTGGGGTCTCTGATCCCATATTTGGGGTGTCTGATCCCATATTTGGTGTCTCTGATCCCATTTTTGGGGTCTCTGATCCCATTTTTGGTGTCTCTGATCCCATTTTTGAGGTGTCTGATCCCATTTTTGGGGTCTCTGATCCCATTTTTGGGGTCTCTGATCCCGTTTTTGGTTTCTCTGACCCATTTTTGGGGTCTCTGATCCCATTTTTGGTGTCTCTGATCCCATTTTTGGTGTCTCTGATCCCATATTTGGGGTCTCTGATCCCATTTTTGAGGTGTCAGATCCCATATTTGGTGTCTCTGATCCCATTTTTGGTGTCTCTGATCCCATTTTTGGTTTCTCTGACCCATTTTTGGGGTCTCTGATCCCGTTTTTGGGGTCCCCAGGAGGTGGAGGCCCTGCTGGGGGAGACCAGGATGCTCCAGGGGAAGCTGCAGAGCCAAGAGGACGATTTCCGCCTGCAGAACAGCACCCTGCTCAGGGAGCTGGCCAAGGTGGGCCCCAAAAATACCCCAAAACCCCCCAAAATCCCCCCAAAATCCTCCCCAAAAACCCCCAGCACCCTGCTCCGGGAGCTGGCCAAGGTGGGCCCCAAAAATACCCCAAAACTTTGGTGTCTCTGATCCCATTTTTGAGGTGTCTGATCCCATTTTTGGGGTCTCTGATCCCATTTCTGGGGTCTCTGATCCCGTTTTTGGTTTCTCTGACCCGTTTTTGGGGTCTCTGATCCCGTTTTTGGGGTCCCCAGGAGGTGGAGGCCCTGCTGGGGGAGACCAGGATGCTCCAGGGGAAGCTGCAGAGCCAAGAGGACGATTTCCGCCTGCAGAACAGCACCCTGCTCAGGGAGCTGGCCAAGGTGGGCCCCAAAAATACCCCAAAACCCCCCAAAATCCCCCCAAAATCCTCCCCAAAAACCCCCCCAAAAACCCCCAGCAGCTGGAGGTTGTTTTGGGGGTCCCAGGGATGTTTTGGGGTGGATTTTGGGGGTCCCAGAGGTTATTTTTGGGTCCCAGAGTCAATTTTGGGGTGGATTTTGGGGTCCCAGGGTTGATTTTGGGGTGGATTTTGGGGGTCCCAGGGCTGATTTTGGGGTTAATTTTGGGGGGGATTTTGGGGGTCCCAGTGCTGATTTTGGGGTTAATTTTGGGGTGGATTTTGGGGGTCCCTGGGTTGATTTTGGGGCTGATTTTGGGGTGGATTTTGGGGGTCCCAGTGCTGATTTTGGGGTTAATTTGGGGGTGGATTTTGGGGGTCCCAGGGCTCATTCTGGGGTTAATTTTGGGGTGGATTTTGGGGGTCCCAGCGCTGATTTTGGGATGATTTTTGGGGCTGATTTTGGGGGTCCCAGGGCTGATTTTGGTCAGGAGGAGGTGGCCAAGGTGAGGGGGGGAAATTTGGGGGGGATTTGGGTTTTTTTGTGGGAATTGGGGAGGATTTTGGTGGAATTTGGTTTTTTTTGGGGGTGGGTGGTGTTTTTTTGGGAGGATTTTGGGGGGATTTGGGTTTTTTTGGGAGGATTTGGGCATTTTTGGGGTGGATTTTGATTTTTCTTGGGGAGGATTTGGGTGGGATTTAGATTTTTTTGAGGGGGTTTGGGATTTAGGGGGATTTGGTGTTTTTTCGGATGGGATTTAGGTATTTTTTGGGGAATTTGGGTTTCTTTTGGGTGGGTTTTGGGGTTTTTTTGGAGGATTTGCTTGGGATTTGGGCTTTTTTGGGTGGAATTTGTGCTTTTGGGGGTTTTTTGGGGAGAATTTGTGGTTTCTGGGGGGAATTTGGATCCCAGAAGGATTTGAGATTTCATGGAGGATTTTGGGCTTTCTGGGAGAGTTTTGGGAGGAATTTTGGGAATTTTGGGAGGGTGTCCAAGTGTTTCCCCCCTCAATTTTGTGCCCCCTCCCCAAATTTCCCAGCTGACAGAGGAGCTGCAGGAGCAGCGGGAAAGGTGAGAATTTGGGGAACATTTTTGGTTTTTTTCTGCCCATTTTTCCTTCTTTCCCTCATTCGCCCCAAATTTTCACCCATTTTTCCCATTTTCCACCCTTTTAATCTCATTTTTTCTTATTTCCCCCCAATTTTCCTCCTTTTTTGTCAATTTTTTTTATTTCCCCCAATTTTCCTTTTTTTTGTCAATTTTTTCTTGTTTCCCCCCAATTTTCCTCCTTTTTTTTGTCAATTTTTTCTTTTTTTCCCCCCCAATTTCCCCCCGATTTTTCACTTTTTTCCCCATTTTCTCTCATTTTTCCC
>NW_024373111.1:142-493 GCF_014805655.1 Passer montanus | reverse complement strand
TGAGACCCCTCCCCAAATTACCCCAAAAATCCCAAAAATCATCTCAAAAATCCCGAAAATTGATCCAAACTCTCCCCCAACATCCCCAAAATTCAGCTCCAGATCCCAAAATTCAGCCCCAAAATCATCACCCGGGACCCCCAGATCCCGGGGAGGGTGCCCAGGTGAGACCCCTCCCCAAATTACCCCAAAATCCCCCCAAAAATCACTCCAAAAATCCCAAAATTGCTCAAAATCGTCCCCAAAATCCAAAAAACCCCAAATTCAGCCCCAAAATCCCAAAATCCTCCCCTGGGACCCCCAAATCCTGTCCCGGGGGGGGGGGGGGGGCCGGGGGGGGGCCCCCCCAAA
>NW_024373111.1:0-105 GCF_014805655.1 Passer montanus | reverse complement strand
GGGGGGGGGGGGGGGGGGTGTCCAGGTGGGACCCCTCCCAAAATTCCCCAAATCAGCCCAAAAATCCCCAAAAAAACAGCCCCAAATCTGCCCCAAAAATCCCCA
>NW_024373110.1:0-493 GCF_014805655.1 Passer montanus | reverse complement strand
AGACCCCTGAGACCCCCTCAGGGCCTCATCCCCCCAAAACCGCCCTCCTCCTGTGCCCCTCCGTGACACCCCTGTCCCCTCACTGATCCCCCTGACCCCCCCTTTCCCTGTCCCCCCCTGGTGACCTCGGTGTCCCCTCAGGGCCGCCCCCGGGCCGGCGGCAGCGGGAGCAGCAGCGGCGCCGGGAGCTGGAGGCCAAGCGCCGGGCGGCTCCGCGGGGCCCCGCCAAGCTGGGGGCACGGAAACTCGACTGAGGGCTGGGGAGGGGGTCCGGGAGGAGGGGAAAAGGGGGAAAACCCCCTTTGGGGTTTGTTTTTTTTTTGGTGTGTGGGGAGGGGGATCGGTAATAAAACCCCCCAGACCCACAACGAGCGCGCGCGGCGGCGGCGGGAATCCGTGAGGGGGACACGTGAGCGCGCGGGCACGTGGCGCGGGGAGGGGCGGGGTCACGCGGCGGGGCGGGCCGTCACGTGGCGCGGCGGGGCGGTCACGT
>NW_024373109.1:0-493 GCF_014805655.1 Passer montanus | reverse complement strand
TTCCTGGAGTTGGGATTTGGGGTTTTGGGATGTTCTGAGAAGGTCCTTGGGGTGTTCCTGGAGTTGGGATTTGGGGTTTTGGAGGATTTGGGGTCTTTATGGGGTTTTGGGGTTTTTTATGGGATTTTTTGCGGGGTTTTGGTGGGGTTTTTGGATCTTCTGAGAAGGTTTTTGTGGTGTTCTTGGAGTTGGGGTTTGGGTTCTTGGGGTGTTTTTGGAGTTGGGGTTTGGGGTTTTGGAGGATTTGGGGTCTTTATGGGGTTTTGGGGTTTTTTATGGGATTTTTTGCGGGGTTTTGGTGGGGTTTTTGGATCTTCTGAGAAGGTCCTTGTGATGTTCCTGGAGTTGGGGTTTGGGGTTTTGAGGGATTTGGGGTTTTGGGTTTTGGGGTTTGGAGGATTTGGGGTTTGGAGTTTTTATGGGTTTGTTGGGGTTTTTGGATCTTCTGAGAAGGTTCTTGTGGTGTTTTGGGATTTGGGGTTTTGGGATTTGG
>NW_024373108.1:1373-2722 GCF_014805655.1 Passer montanus | reverse complement strand
GTTGAAGGAACACCGGGAATGAATGAACAACACCGGGAATGATGAAAAACGGGAGTGAACAACACCGGGAATGAACACTGGGAATGATGAACAACAATGGGAATGAACACCGGGAATAATGGGAATGAACAACACCGGGAATGAACAACACCACCAGGAATAACGGGAATGATGAACAACACCGGGAATGACAAACACCAGGAATGAACACCGGGAATGAACACCGGGAACGCACCGGGAACGAATGGGGTCAAGGGAATACAGCGGGAATAACGGGAATGGGGCGAGGAAAACCCGGGAATAACGGGAATGGGGGTGAGGAAAAACCCCGGGAATAATGGGAATGGGAACGGGAAACCGGGAATGGGACACCTGGGTCGGGAAACGGGGACTGGGAAACCGGGACAACACCCGGAAATCGGGTGAAACCGGATCGGGGACAGGAAATCGGGATCAGGAAACCGGAAATGGGAATTCTGGGAAAGTGGGATTGGGATCAGGAAACTGAGAATGGGAATTCTGGGAAACCAGGATTGGGAACGGGAAACTGGGAACAGGAAACTGGGAATGGGAATTGTGGAAAAGTGGGATTGGGATCAGGGCTGGGAATGCTGGGAAATGGCATCGGAAAACTGGGAATGGGAATTGTGCCCCGGTCCTGCTTTTCCTGAGCTGGGAATTCCAGGAATTCCATCCCAATCCCGCTTTTCCTGAGCAGGGAATCCCAGGAATTCCACCTCACTCCTGCTCTTCCCAAGATGGGAATTCTGGGAATTTTGGGAATTCCATCCCAATTCCACTTTTTCCCAAGTTGGGAATTCCAGGAATTCCGCCCTGCTCCCACTTTTCCCAAGCTGGGAATTCTGGAAATTTTGAGAATTCCACCCTGCTCCTACTTTTCCTGAGCTGGGAATTCCAGGAATTTTGGGAATTCCAGGAATTTCATCCCAACCCTGCTTTTCCCAAGCGAGGAATTCCAGGAATTTTGGGAATTTCAGGAATTCCAGGAATTCTGCCCCCCATCCTCTTTTCCCAAGCTGGAAGTTCCACGAATTTTGGGAATTCCATCCCAATCCTGCTTTTCCCGAGCTGGGAATTCCGTGAATTCTGGGAATTTCCCCTGCTCCTGCTTTTCCCAAGCTGGGAATTCCAGGAATTTTGGGAATTCCGCCCTGCTCCTACTTTTCCCGAGCTGGGAATTCCAGGAATTTTGTCCCACTCCCACTTCTCCCAAGCTGGGAATATTGGGAATTCTGCCAGCTCCTGCTTTTCCCAAGGTGGGAATTCCATCCTAATCCCACTTTTCTAGAGCTGGGCTTTGGGAATTCCAGGAATTCTGTCTCATTCCT
>NW_024373108.1:0-714 GCF_014805655.1 Passer montanus | reverse complement strand
GGGATTTCAGGACCCCATTCCCAGGGATTTCGGGGATTTGGGGACCCCATTCCCAGGGATTTCGGGACCCCATTCCCAGGGAACATTTCCCGGGAATGTCCCCACCTTCCGTCGCGGCTCCGCGCGGGCGAGCCCCGGGGGCTGCCGGGGTTCAGCTCGGTGACGTCCGAGATGATGGGGCCGGAGGCGGCGCCGGGATCCGCCGGGAACAGCGCCGGGCCCGACAGCGCCGGCGCCGCCGCCTGCGGGAACCGGAATTCCCGTGTGGGACACCAAATTCCATGGGGAAAGGCGGGGGGGGAGCACGGAACTCCCGGGAAAATCTGGGACCAGGGAGTGCCCAGAATTCCCAGGAAAAAAGGAGGGACAGGAGCCAAAAAGTCCCGGGAAAAGCAGGGCCAGGAGTCTGGAATTCCCAGGAAAAGCTGGGACCAGGAAGAGCCCGGAATTCCCAGGAAAAGCAGGACCAGGAGCACAAAAATTCCTGGGAAAAGCAGGGCCCAGGGAGAGCCTGGAATTGCCAGGAAAAGCAAGGCCAGGAGAGCAGAATTCCACAGGGAAAGGCAGGGGTGGGAGCACGACATTCCCAGGAAAAGCAGGGCTGGGAGCACAAAATTCCCAGGAAAAGCAGGGCCAGGAGTGCAGAATTCCAGAGGAAAAAGGAGGGGGCAGGAGCCAAAAATTCCCCAGGAAAAGCTGGGCCCAGGGAGAGCC
>NW_024373107.1:0-493 GCF_014805655.1 Passer montanus | reverse complement strand
AAAAAAAAACCTTGCCATCTTTTTGCTAGTTTCACTGCAAATAGGTAATTGTGAACGGTGATTCTTCACCTACAGCTTTAGGAATTTTTTTGTCATAGTTTCTTTTTTTTCCAGAGATTTTCTGAGATACTGCTTTTAGTTAATATATGGTGTGGATAAAAGCAATGTGTGAACCTGGTTTTGATACTGGGATGGTTTAGAAATTATATACTTATCTTTTCTTTTCCTTGGTGTGTGTTGATGCTTGCAGTAATGGCAGGTTTATGGGTGTATTTTTCTCTTGGAAATCAAAAGCATCATTTTTCAGTAGATGGAAGTGTACTAAAAGGTGACCATTGGTTGCTATCCTGTCACATCAGTTCATTCAGAGCTGTAGCTTTGATCTCAGTTTCCCTTATGTCCCAGGAAGTCTTGACAGCCTTGTTTTTCTCATGTAGACTGTTTCCTAAAGATGAGTCCAATGTTCAGCCTGTGTCTGTGTTATGGACACTCC
>NW_024373106.1:0-493 GCF_014805655.1 Passer montanus | reverse complement strand
GGAAACTGGTTAAACTGGGTTATACTGGGATGGACTGGGAACAGATACTGGGCTATACTGGGCTATACTGGGTTATACTGGGTTATACTGGGGCTGCAGCAGGTGCAGGGCGGGGCCGACCCCGCCCGAGAGCACCTGGGGACAGATACTGGTTATACTGGGTTACACTGGGACAAACTGGGAACAGGTACTGGGCTATACTGGGTTATACTGGGAACAGATACTGGGTTATACTGGGTTATACTGGGCTATACTGGTTTATACTGGTCTGTACTGGTTTATACCAGTTATACCAGCCCATAGTGGTTTATACCAGTCCATACTGGTCTATACTGGTCCGTACTGGTTTTCAGTGGTTACACCACCCCGTACCACCCCGTACCGGTCCCTACTGGTCTATACTGGTCTGTACTGGTCTCTACCGGTTTACACTGGTCTGTACTGGTTTACAGTGGTTATACCACCCCGTACTGGTCCGTACTGGTCTATACTG
>NW_024373105.1:0-493 GCF_014805655.1 Passer montanus | reverse complement strand
TATTATATTATATTATATTATATTATCCTGATGTGATATAATATCAGATTATAATATTATATATAATATTGTATTATAGAATATAAATTAATTATCTATAATATAGTATTATGGAATATACTTATACTATATTATTATATACTAATTAATATGTAGTTATGATACTATAGATTAATTGACAAAAATTGTATTAGTTTATGTTAAATGTACATTATGTCATATGTTATAATATATTATAATTAATATATAAACAATTTAATTATTATATGTATAATATATTATATATTATATGATATTATATATTATCTGGTATATAGTATATATTGTATATTATATTATTGTATATAATGTTAATATAATATTAATATTAATATTATAATAACATATAATAATTAATAATATAATATTAATATTATATTAACATTATATATAATTCTATTATTAATATTATATATAATAACATTATATATAATAATATAATATATAATATTTT
>NW_024373104.1:0-494 GCF_014805655.1 Passer montanus | reverse complement strand
GGAACAAAAAGGGTTTGGATCCAGCAGAAGGCTTTTTATATGAAGGAAGTGGTCTTGCAAATAAGCATAAGCAACTTGGATCATTCATTTCCAGTTACTGCACCAGCCAAGAATGAAGTCTTCCTGCTGTACTCAGATAAGTAGCTCTAATTTACTAGGGCTCAGACAGCAGTCATTAACCACAGGATTCCTTTTCCCCTTCCAATTTGGGAAACGAGAAACTGCTCCACAAACTGTAAGACACAACAGATCAGATCCTCACAGCCCACACACAGCTTATGCTGCAGGCATAACTTCACTGGGGATTAGCTCTAGTTCCTGGCAGGTCAGCTGAGGGCAAAATCAAGCATTGCCATCTCATCCTTTCACTGCTGCTGGGATAGATGGCATCTTCACTGTGCTTGCAAGAAGGCTGGATCCAGACGTGTGCTATCTGCTGTAAAACTGATAGGTGGCAGGCGCAGAACTGGTATGTCTGGTGCTGAGCAGAGAAT
>NW_024373103.1:0-494 GCF_014805655.1 Passer montanus | reverse complement strand
GTTGGGTCAAGGTTATGCTCCAGAATTCCATATTTCAGGGCAGCAGCACAACAAAGCTATGGGCAGCATCTGCTGAACCTTTCCCAGTGCATGGGACTGTGATTGGTGTTACCAGTCACACCTAGAAGATCTGCCTTCCGATTCCCCTCTACAATGGGACCAGGAAGGTCCGCCTGTGACCTGACGGGTATTATATGAAATGGTTTCTCTCGGTGGGAAAGAAGGTGTACTAACTTGCAGAGCGGCAAAGTAATTGTTGATTAGACACTTCTTTTAGCATGGAGTGTTCTGGCCTTTTATCTATCCTGGCAACATAGGCCAAATCAGTGACTAGATTAAAATGTTGTTGGAATTTTTTAAATGCTCTGACATCTGCAGCCAACTCAGGAATTTGGGGGGTTCCTTCAATGACCTAAACAGCCGACTCCCACTTCTGAGTGTTCGAATCCTTCCAAGTAATAACCAATTTGTGTGATTTTCCGGAGCCATCTGTA
>NW_024373102.1:0-494 GCF_014805655.1 Passer montanus | reverse complement strand
TCCCGCAGGTCCCCGGAGGCTGCCGTCCTACCTCGCTTCTTCTCAGTCCTCTTCCCAGGAGCTGTCTGCTCATCGCTCCCTCTTCTGCATGCAATACTCCCACAGAAATATGATTCTATGCGATGCCCATCCTGGCGCAACAATTCCATTCCTGTCCTTCTTCATTTCTTACAAAACCTGTCCTTACCCTGTTTAACTTTTCTTCTTTATTTTTTGTGCTTGCTCCCATATCTTCCCATTCTCCAGTGACTGCATGGTTCTTCCTGACATTCACGCATTCATCTCTCCACAAATTCGTAATGGACACTTCAATTCCTGCTTATCATCAAATCCGCTCCATACTGTTTTTTTCATCATCTCTGTAGATTCCTGACTATTTCTTCGGGGTTCATACTGTGCAGTGGGGCATTGTAGGACTTCAGTCTTGCCCATTTTCTTTCCCTGGCAGTGGCTACAGGCAGAGCCCAGGTACAGCAGGAGCCATTCCTGGAGAC
>NW_024373101.1:0-12020 GCF_014805655.1 Passer montanus | reverse complement strand
CCCCCCGTGTCCCCTCAGGGTGTCCCGGCCCGACGTTGTCACCATCCCCGAGGGGGGGTGGGGACCCGACCCCCCCCAGCGGCTGCAGGACCTGGGGCCACCCGTGGAGCACGTGTACGAGGTGGGGACAGCGGGGACGGTGTCCCCTGCCGGGGCACAGCGTCCCCAAGCGGGGGCACAGTGTCCCCAGCCTGGGGATCCCAATGTCCCCACCCCGGGGGTCACAGTGTCCCCAACCTGGGGTCTCTGTGTCCCCAACCAGGGGGTCTCTGTGTCCCTAACCTGGGGGTCACAGTGTCCCACCTGCGCGTCCCCATGTCCCCAAATCGGGGCTGTCCCCCCATCCCTGAGCCCTGGGTGTCCCCCATGTCCTGACCCCGTGTCCTGCACGGGGCACCCCGAAACGGGGACACCCTGAAATGGGGGCATGGGGGGCATGGAGGGGTACCCCAAACTGCGGGGGCACGGGGGGGACCCCGAACTGGAGCACCCTGAAACGGGGCACCCCGGTGCGGGGGTCCCGGGCTGTGAGCGCGCCCCCTCCCCGCAGCAAGAACGCCAACAACTCCCAGAGCGCCGTGGTGCCCGTGGCGCTGGCCGTGAGGGCGGCCACCAGGGTGTCCGTGCTGGGGTGAGTGACACCGGGGGACACTGGGGGACATAGGGGACATGGGGACACACAGGGGACATGGGGACACTGGGGACACTGGGGGACATGGGGACATTGGGGACACCAGGGTGTCTGTGCTGGGGTGAGTGACACCGGGGGACATGGGGACAGCCGGGGGACATGGGGACACACAGGGGACATGGGGCCACCAGGGTGTCCGTGCTGGGGTGAGTGACAGGGGACACGGGGACATGGGGACACACAGGGGACATGGGGACACTGGGGACACTGGGGGACATGGGGACATTGGGGACACCAGGGTGTCTGTGCTGGGGTGATGTCCCCATGTCCTGCCCCCGTGTCCCCATGCCCTGACCCGTGTCCCCATGCCCTGACCCGTGTCCCCCCCCTGTCCCCGTGTCCCCAGGTGGTGAACGAGGGTCCCGGTGCCATCAGCCAGGGCACGCTGGAGCTCAGCTGTCCCCTGGGCCACCGCGGCCACCCCCTGCTCTACGTCACCGGCCACTCGGGGCTGCCCAACTGCTCGGCCAGCCACGGCACGGACCCGCTGCGGCTGGTAGGGACAGGGACAGGGACAGGGACAGGGGGGACAGCCACGGCACGGACCCGCTGCGGCTGGTAGGGACAGGGACAGGGACAGGGGACACTGGGGACAGGGGACAGGGGACAGCGGGGACAACTGGGATAATGGGGATAATGGGGACATTGGGGACAGGGGGACAGCGGGGACAGGGGACACGGGGACAGCAGGGACACGGGGGACAACTGGGATAATGGGGACAATGTGGACAATGGGGGTGATGGGGACACTGAGGACAGGGGGGACAGCGGGGATAATGGGGACATTTGGGACAGTGGAGACAGCGGGGACACTGGGGACATCGGAGGTGCCAGGGCTGTCCCCAGCGCTGTCCCCTGTGTCCCCCGTGTCCCCGTGTCCCCACAGGAGCAGAGCCCCGGCTCACACGTCCTGCAGCGCCGGGACACCGAGCACAGCGGGGACAGCGGGGACACCCTGGTGAGTGCCACTGTCCCCTGTCCCCTGCCGCAGCCGTGGCACTGTCCCGCCAGCGTCCCCAAGGCGGGGGGGCTGCGGTGACACCGCGGGGACCAGAGGGACCCCGAGTGACCGGGGATGGCCAGGGGTGACCTGGGGGTGACCCAGGGGTGACCAAGGGTGGCCAGGGGTGGCACGGGGGTGACAGAAGATGACCAGGAGTGACCAGGGATGGCCTGGGGGTGGCCGTGGATGACCCACGGTGACACGGGGGTGGCTGTGCGTGACCAAGGTGAGACAGAGGTGGCCCTGGTGACCCGTGGTGACACGGGGGTGGCTGTGGGTGACCCGCGGTGACACGGGGGTGACCCGTGGTGACCCGGCGGTGGCCCTGGGGACAGGGCTGTCCCGAGGCCGAGTGTTTCCGGCTGAGCTGCCCCTCGGGGCCGCTGGAGCGGCAGCAGCGCGTCACCCTGCGGCTGAGCTTCCGCCCGCGGAGCCCCCCCCCGCGCCAGGTGAGACCCCCGCACCCCCCGGGACCCCCAAAATACCCCCGGGACACCCCCGGACCCCCAAAACAGCCCAGGGACCCCCCGGGACCCCAAAACAGCCCAGGGACCCCCCGGGACCCCAAAACAGCCCAGGGACCCCCCGGGACCCCAAAACAGCCCAGGGACCCCCCGGGACCCCAGAACAACCCCGGGACCCCAAAACAGCCCTGGGACCCAAAAACACCCCTGAAACCTCCTGGGACCCCCAAAATACCCTGGGACCCCCCTGGGACCCCAAAACACCCCGGGACCCCCCTGGGACCCCAGAACAGCCCCAGCATCCCCCTGGGATCCCCCTCAGCCCCCCAGGATCCTGGGACCCTCCCCAAATTCCTGGGGAACGCCTCCCCAAAATCCCTGGGACCCCCCAGAACCTGTCCTGGACCCCCCCTGTGGCACTGACACGGTGTCCCCCGCGTGTCCCCCGCGTGTCCCCGTGTCCCAGCGGGAGCAGTGGCCGCTGTCCCTGCGCTGTGACGCCGAGTTCCGCGTGCTGCGGCTGCCGTACCGCGTGCGGCCCGAGAGCTACCCGCGCCACCGGCTGCAGGTGACACCGGGGGGACACCGGGGACAGGGGGGGACACCGGGAACATGGGGGACATAGGGGACACGAGGGGCACACAGGGGACACGGCTCCTGTACCCGCGCCACCGGCTGCAGGTGACACCGGGGGGACAGGGGACACTGGGGGGACATGGGGGCACAGAGGGGACGGCGCTGGTTGGGGTGACACGCGGGTGGCAGGAGGTGACAGCGCTGGCACGGCCCCGCCCCGAGGCGGGCGGGGGGTCCCGGTGTGGGTGGTGGCACTGTGTGACACTGTGTGACACTGGGTGTGACACAGGGTGTGACACTGTGTGACACTGGGTGTGACAAAGGGTGACCCTGGGTGACTCTGGTGTCCCTGTGGGTGGTGGCACTGGGTGACACTAGGTGGCACTGGGTGACACTAGGTGGCACTGGGTGACACTAGGTGGCACTGGGTGACACTAGGTGGCACTGGGTGACACTAGGTGGCACTGGGTGACACTAGGTGGCACTGGGTGACACTAGGTGGCACTGGGTGACACTAGGTGGCACTGGGTGACACTAGGTGGCACTGGGTGACACTAGGTGGCACTGGGTGACACTAGGTGGCACTGGGTGACACTAGGTGGCACTGGGTGACACTAGGTGGCACTGGGTGACACTAGGTGGCACTGGGTGACACTAGGTGGCACTGGGTGACACAGGGTGTGACACTGGGTGTGACACTGGGTGTGACAAAGGGTGACCCTGGGTGACTCTGGTGTCCCTGTGGGTGGTGGCACTGGGTGACACTGGGTGGCCCTGTCCCCTCCCAGGTGGTGACAGCGCTGTCGCGGGCGCGGCCCGAGGCGGGCGGGGGGGTCCCGGTGTGGGTGGTGGTCCTGGCCGTGCTCCTGGGGCTGCTCCTGCTCGGCCTCCTCTGCTACGGCCTCTACAAGGTGGGGCTGGGGGCGTCACAGGNACTGGGGGACACTGGGGGGTCCCGGGGGTGTCGGGGTCCCCCTGACCCCCCTGTCCCCCCAGCTGGGTTTCTTCAAGCGCTCGGGGCCCTACGGCACCGCCATGGAGAAGGCGCAGCTGAAACCCCAGGCGGCCTCGGAGGCCTGAGGTGACAGGGACAGCCGGGGATGGGGACATGCCAGGGCCTGGGGATAGGCCAGGGCTTGGGGACACCCCAGAGCTTGGGGACATGCCAGGGCTTGGGGACACCCTGGGCTGGGACACCCCGGGCTGGGACACCCCGGGCTGGGGACACTCCAGAGCTTGGGGACACCCTGGGCTGGGGACATGCCAGGGCTTGGGGACACCCCGGGCTGGGACACCCCGGGCTGGGGACACCCCAGGGCTTGGGGACACTCCAGAGCTTGGGGACATCCTGGGCTGGGGACACCCCGGGCTGGGGACATCCCCGATCTTGGGGACACCCCGGGCTGGGGACACCCCATGGCTGAGGACATCTCTACAGCTTGGGGACATCCCATGGCCTGGGGGACATCCACGGCTGAGGACATCTCTACGGCTTGGGACATCTCACAGCCTGGGGACACCCCAGGGCTTGGGGACACCCACGGCTGGGGACACTCCATGGCTTCAGGACATCCCACGGCCTGGGGACATCCCAGAGCTTGGGGACATCTCACAGCTTGGGGACATCCCAGAGCTTGGAGACACGCCGTGGCCGAGGCCACCCCATGGCTTGGGGACACTTCACAGCTTGGGGCCGTCCCCACACCTGGGGACACCCCGTGGCTTGGGGACCCCCGCGAGGACAGTGTCACCTGCACGGCTGGGGACCCCGCACTGCCGGCGGTGTCACCTGCACGGACAGGGACCCCACAAGGTGACGTCACCTGCGTCACCGCTGGGGACCCTCCCATGGCTGGGGACCCCGCAAGGACAGTGTCACCTGCGCCGCGGTGTCACCTGCGCCGCGGTGTCACCTGCATGGCCAACGTCACCTGCATCGGTGACATCCCCCCCTCCACGCCCCCGGCTGGGGACACCCCCAGCGCCCCCCCGACACTGGCACGGCCACCACCGGGCTGGGGACAGCGTCACAGAACTGTCACTGAGGTGGGGACACTGTCACAGAACTGTCACCGGGCTGGTGACACTGTCACAGAACTGTCACCGGGCTGGTGACACTGTCACAGAACTGTCACCGGGCTGGGGACACTGTCCCATGAACTGCCACCGGGCTGGGGACAGCGTCACAGAATTGTCACCGGGCTGGGGACAGCGTCACTGAACTGTCACCAGGCTCAGGACACCATCACTGAACTGTCACTGCATTGAGGACACTGTCACTGACTGTCACCGCGCTGGGGAACCACCAGGACGTGTCCCCATGGCACAGCTGCCACCACCGGCTTGGGGACACCAAACTGGGAACCCCCGGACTGGGAAGAGCCAGGATGTGTCACCAGCGGGGACTGTCACCAGCAGGAACTGTCACCAGCGGGAACTGTCACCACTGGACTGGGAATTGTCACCAGTGGGAATTGTCACCACCGGGCTGGGAGCTGCTGGCACAGGGGTGGCACCGAGCTGGCACCAGCACGGCCACTGCAGGGGACACCGGGACACCACGGGGACACCACGGGGACACCAGGACACCTGTGGGACACCAGGACATGTCCCCCGCGCTGTCACCTCACCCGGGACAGGAGCTGGTGGCGGTGTCACAGTGTCACCCTGTGCCAGCGTGACCCGGGGACGCTGCCACCCAGGGTTCCCGGTGCCACCCGCTGCCCCCAGTGTCACCCGGTGTCCCCCGCTGTCCCCGTGCCACCCGCTGTCCCCGGTGCCACCCATTGTCCCCGGTGTCCCCCGCTGTCCCCGTGCCACCGCCCTGCACTGCCCTGCCCCCGCCGCGGGCACCTCACTTTGCACTGACCCCGACTCTGGGGGACAGCCCCGACCCCCCTGGCCCCGGGCTGTCCCCAGGGTGTCCCCGGGTGTCCCCAGGGTGTCCTGGTGTCCCCAGGGTGTCACCAGGGTGTCCCCGGGGTGTCCCCGGGTGTCCCCAGGGTGTCCCCGGGGTGTCCCCGGGTGTCCCCGGGCTGTCCCCGGGTGTCCCTGGGTGTCCCCAGGGTGTCACCAGGGTGTCACCAGGGTGTCCCCGGGGTGTCCCCGGGTGTCCCCGGGGTGTCCCCAGGGTGTCCCCAGGGTGTCCTTGGGTGTCCTGGTGTCCCCAGGGTGTCCCCGGGTGTCCCTGGGTGTCCCCGGGCTGTCCCCGCTGTCACGGGGGGTTTGCACTACGGGGGGCGCGGCTTCGGTTTGTATTTAATTGGGGGGGGGCGGCCTCGGGGCCCCCCAATAAACGAGTCTGACCCTGAGGGGCCCTGGGGACACGGGGGGACAGGGGGATATGGGGACACGCAGGGACAGGGAGGAGCATTTGGGGATGGGGGGACACGGGGAGACACACATGGGGACAGGGGGGACATGGGGGGGACACACAGGGACAGGGGACACGCTTGGGGACACGGTGACAGGGGGACTCAGGGACACACACCGGGACAAGAGGACACACGCAGGGACACAGGGCCAGGGGACATGGCACGGGGACACGCATGGGGACACGGTGACATGGGGACACGCAGAGGGACATGGGGGACACAGACACAGGGCCAGGGGACACAGAGGGACAGGGGACACGCTTGGGGACACGGTGACAGGGGGACACACAGAGGGATGGGGGACACGGACACAGGGACACACACAGGGACACACGTGGGGACACGGTGACAGGGGGACACAGAGGGATGGGGGACACGGACACAGGGACATGTGTGGGGACACAGTGACACGCACATGGTGGCACACACAGGGACACGGTGACACACACAGGGACACACAATGACACACGTGGGGACACGGTGACACACACAGGGACACGGTAACACACAGGGTGACACACACAGGGACACACGTGGGGACACGGTGACACACACAGGGACACGGTAACACACAGGGTGACACACACAGGGACACACACAGTGACACACGGTGACACACACGGTGACACACTCGGTGGCACTCGGTGGCACTCGGTGGCACTCGGGCGCGGTCACGGCCCGCTGCCCCGGGCTCCATTACAGCTCATTAGCAGCCGGGACTCGTCCGGGATCAATAATTAATTATGAACTCATCAATAATTCATTGATCGCTCATCGGTAATTCGGGATAATTCAGGGATCATTCATCAATAATTCATCAATAATTCATCGATCATTGACCCCCCCAAACCCCCCCGAGCTGCTGGGGGGGGGCGGCGCCCATGGACCCAGAGACCCCAAAATCTGAGACCCCAAAAATCAGAGACACCCACAGATCCCAAACTCAGAGACCCCAAAATCTGAGACCCCAAAAATCAGAGATCCCAAACTCAGAGACCCCAAAATCTGAGATCCCCAGAGACCCCATAATCTGCGACCCCCAGAGACCCCAAACTCAGAGACCCCAAAAATCAGAGACACCCACAGATCCCAAACTCAGAGACCCCAAAATCAGAGACCCCAAAAATCAGAGACACCCACAGATCCCAAACTCAGAGACCCCAAAATCTGAGACCCCAAAAATCAGAGATCCCAAACTCAGAGACCCCAAAATCTGAGATCCCCAGAGACCCCATAATCTGCGACCCCCAGAGACCCCAAACTCAGAGACCCCAAAAATCAGAGACACCCACAGATCCCAAACTCAGAGACCCCAAAATCAGAGACCCCAAAAATCAGAGACACCCACAGATCCCAAAATCAGAGACCCCAAAATCAGAGACCCCAAAATCTGAGACCCCAAAATCAGAGATCCCCAGAGACCCCAAAATCTGCGACCCCCAGAGACCCCAAACCCAGAGGCCCGGCGCATTCTGTGGGGTCTCTCTGGGGGTTCTCTGAATTTGGGGTCCCTGGATTTTTGGGGTCTCTGATTTTTGAGATCTCTGGATTTTTGGGGATCTCTGATTTTGGGATCTCTGATTTTCAGGGTCTCTGGATTTTGGGATCTCTGATTTTTGGTGTCTCTGATTTTTGGGGTCCCTGGATTTTTGGGATCCCTGGATTTTGGGATCTCTGATTTTCAGGGTCTCTGATTTTGGGGTCTCTGATTTCGGGGTCTCTGATTTTTGGTGTCTCTGGATTTTTGGGGTCTCTGATTTTTGGGATCTCTGATTTTGGGATCTCTGGATTTCGGGGTCTCTGATTTTTGGGATCTCTGGATTTCGGGATCCCTGGATTTTGGGATCTCTGATTTTCGGGGTCTCTGATTTTCGGGATCTCTGATTTTGGGGTCTCTGATTTCGGGGTCTCTGATTTTTGGTGTCTCTGGATTTTTGGGGTCCCGGTGTCCCCCGCTGTCCCCGTGCCACCCGCTGTCCCCGGTGCCACCCATTGTCCCCGGTGTCCCCCGCTGTCCCCGTGCCACCGCCCTGCACTGCCCTGCCCCCGCCGCGGGCACCTCACTTTGCACTGACCCCGACTCTGGGGGACAGCCCCGACCCCCCTGGCCCCGGGCTGTCCCCAGGGTGTCCCCGGGTGTCCCCAGGGTGTCCTGGTGTCCCCAGGGTGTCACCAGGGTGTCCCCGGGGTGTCCCCGGGTGTCCCCAGGGTGTCCCCGGGGTGTCCCCGGGTGTCCCCGGGCTGTCCCCGGGTGTCCCTGGGTGTCCCCAGGGTGTCACCAGGGTGTCACCAGGGTGTCCCCGGGCTGTCCCCGCTGTCACGGGGGGTTTGCACTACGGGGGGCGCGGCTTCGGTTTGTATTTAATTGGGGGGGGGCGGCCTCGGGGCCCCCCAATAAACGAGTCTGACCCTGAGGGGCCCTGGGGACACGGGGGGACAGGGGGATATGGGGACACGCAGGGACAGGGAGGAGCATTTGGGGATGGGGGGACACGGGGAGACACACATGGGGACAGGGGGGACATGGGGGGGACACACAGGGACAGGGGACACGCTTGGGGACACGGTGACAGGGGGACTCAGGGACACACACCGGGACAAGAGGACACACGCAGGGACACGGGGCCAGGGGACATGGCACGGGGACACGCATGGGGACACGCAGAGGGACATGGGGGACACAGACACAGGGCCAGGGGACACAGAGGGACAGGGGACACGCTTGGGGACACGGTGACAGGGGGACACACAGAGGGATGGGGGACACGGACACAGGGACACACACGGTGACACACTTGGAGACACGGTGACACACAGTGACACACACAGGGACACACGTGGGGACACGGTGACAGGGGGACACACACAGACAGGGACACACAGAGGGATGGGGGACACGGGCACAGGGACATGTGTGGGGACACAGTGACACGCACATGGTGGCACACACAGGGACACGGTGACACACACAGGGACACACAATGACACACGTGGGGACACGGTGGCACACGTGGTGACACGGTGATACGGTGACACACAGAGTGACACACACAGTGACACACACACGGTGACACACACGGTGACACACACGGTGGCACTCGGTGGCACTCGGTGGCACTCGGGCGCGGTCACGGCCCGCTGCCCCGGGCTCCATTACAGCTCATTAGCAGCCGGGACTCGTCCGGGATCAATAATTAATTATGAACTCATCAATAATTCATTGATCGCTCATCGGTAATTCGGGATAATTCAGGGATCATTCATCAATAATTCATCAATAATTCATCAATAATTCATCGATCATTGACCCCCCCAAACCCCCCCGAGCTGCTGGGGGGGGGCGGCGCCCATGGACCCAGAGACCCCAAAATCTGAGACCCCAAAAATCAGAGACACCCACAGATCCCAAACTCAGAGACCCCAAAATCTGAGACCCCAAAAATCAGAGATCCCAAACTCAGAGACCCCAAAATCTGAGATCCCCAGAGACCCCATAATCTGCGACCCCCAGAGACCCCAAACTCAGAGACCCCAAAAATCAGAGACACCCACAGATCCCAAACTCAGAGACCCCAAAATCAGAGACCCCAAAATCAGAGACCCCAAAATCTGAGACCCCAAAATCAGAGATCCCCAGAGACCCCAAAATCTGCGACCCCCAGAGACCCCAAACCCAGAGGCCCGGCGCATTCTGTGGGGTCTCTCTGGGGGTTCTCTGAATTTGGGGTCCCTGGATTTTTGGGGTCTCTGATTTTTGAGATCTCTGGATTTTTGGGGATCTCTGGTTTTTTTTGGGGTGGTTTTGGGGTGCTTTGGGGGGTTTTTGGGGTGTTTTGGGGTGCTTTGGGGGTTTTGGGGTTTGAGGGGGTGTTCTGGGGCTCCTGGACTAGTTTTGGGGGCGTTTTGTGTTTTTTGGGGGTGTTTTGGAGTTTTTTGGGGAGGTTTTAGGGGGTGTTTGGGGGTGTTTTTGGGGTGGTTTGTGCTTTTTGGGATAGTTTCGGGGTTTTAGGGGTGATTTTGGGGTTCGAGGGGGTGTTTTGGGGCTGCTGCACTGGTTTGGGGGGGGGTTCGGGTTTTGGGGGGTGTTTTGGAGTTTTTGGGGTGGTTTTGGGGTTTTTGGGGTGGTTTTGGGTTCTGACCCCTCCCCCAGATGGAGCCAGTGCTGAAGGAGGTGCTGGGGGCAGTTTGGGGGGGATATTTTGGGGTGTTTGGGGTCATTTTGGGGTTTCGGGATTATTTTGGGGAGGGTTTGGGATTATTTTGGTTGCTTTGGGTTATTCTGTGGGTTTGGGGTTGTTTTGGAGTTTTGGGGGGTTATTTTTGGGTCATTTTGGTTGTTTTGGGGTTATGTTGGGGTTTTTTTGGGTTGTTTTGGGGTGCTGACCCCCCGTGCCCCCAGATGGAGCCCCTGCCCAAGGGGGGGCTGGGGGCAGTTTTGGGGGTCATTTTGGGGTTACTTTTGGGTTATTTTAGGGTGCTTGGGGTTATTTTTGGGTTATTTTGGTTGGTTTTGGGTTATTTTGGGGCGTTTGAGGTTGTTTTGGGGTTTCAGGGATATGTTGGGTTATTTTGGGGTGCTGACCCCCCCTGTGCCCCCCAGATGGAGCCCCTGCCCAAGGTGGGGCTGGGGGCAGTTTGGGGGGTTATTTTGGGGTTATTTTGGGGTTTGGGGGGGTTATTTTGGGGTTTCAGGGATATGTTGGGTTATTTTGGGGTGCTGACCCCCCCGTGCCCCCCAGATGGAGCCCCTGCCCAAGGTGGGGCTGTGGTTTTGGGTTATTTTGGGGCGTTTGAGGTTGTTTTGGGGTTTCAGGGATATGTTGGGTTATTTTGGGGTGCTGACCCCCCCCGTGCCCCCAGATGGAGCCCCTGCCCAAGGTGGGGCTGGGGGCTCTGGCCAAGCCCCGGCGCCCGGTGATCGCCTGCAGCGTCTGCCAGATCCGCTTCAACTCCGAGGTGGGACCCCCAAAACAGGGACCCCGAAACCCGGGACCCCAAACAGGGACCCCAAACTGGAACCCCAAAAACCTGGGACCCCCAAACTGGGACCCCCGAACAGGGACCTCTCAAAATCTGGGATCCCCCAAAACCTGGGAGAGACCCCCGGGACCCCGTCCCCAAATCTGCCACTTGGGGGTCCCCAGGGGGTGGCACAGTGACCGGGGCTGTGACAGTGCCCTGGGGGTGTGGCAGTGCCCTGGGGGTGTGGCAGTGTCCCCAGGGTGTCCCAGGGCTGTCCCCAGGGTGTGTCACTCTCCCTGTCCCTGTCACTGTCCTCACACTGTGTGGCAGTGTCTCCAGGGTGTCCCGGGGTGTCCCCTGGCAGTGTCACACTGTCTCTGGGCTGTCCCCTGGCTGTGTCCCTGTCCCCAGGGTGTCCCCAGGGTGTCCCCAGGGTGTGTCACCCTGTCCCTGTCCCCGGGGTGTCCCCGGGGTGTCCCTGGGCTGTCCCCGGGGTGTGTCACTGTCCCTGTCACTGTCACTGTCCCCTGGCTGTGTGTCCCTGTCCCCAGGGTGTCCCCAGGGTGTCCCGGGGTGTCCCCTGGCAGTGTCACACTGTCTCTGGGCTGTCCCCTGGCTGTGTCCCTGTCCCCAGGGTGTCCCCAGGGTGTCCCCAGGGTGTGTCACCCTGTCCCTGTCCTTGTCCCCAGAGCCAGGCCGCCGCTCACTGCCAGGGCACTGGGGCAGTGTCACTGTCACTGTCCCTGTCCCCAGGGTGTCCCTGTGTCAGTGTCCCCTGGGCTGTGTCACTGTCCCTATCACTGTCCCCACACTGTCCCTGTCGCTGTCCCCAGAGCCAGGCCGCCGCTCACTACCAGGGCAATGGGGCAGTGTGTCAGTGTCCCCTGGGCTCTGTGTCACTGTCCCCAGGGTGTGTCACATTGTCACTGTCCCTGTCCCCTCTGTCCCCA
>NW_024373100.1:0-494 GCF_014805655.1 Passer montanus | reverse complement strand
GGTGGGCGTGTCCGCCTGAGCCCCGCCCCCTCCCCAGGTGCATTTCTTCAACTCCTTTTTCTACGACAAGCTGCGCACGCGCGGCTACGAGGGCGTGCAGCGCTGGACCAAGAACGTGAGGGCGGGGCTTAACCCGGGGGGCGTGGCTTATTTGGGGCGTGGCCTCGCTGGGGGCGTGGTCTGTAAGGGGTGTGGCCTGTTGTGGGTGTGGTCTGTTGTGGGCGTGGCCAGGTGTATTCATAATCAGGTGTGGGAGTGGTTTAAATGCTGGAAAAATAATGTGAGGGGCGGGGCTTAGAGGAGTGGGCGTGGCATCGCTGGGGGCGTGGTCTGTAAGGGGTGTGGTCTGTTGTGGGCGTGGCCAGGTGTGGGCGTGGTCAGGTGTGTTCATAATTGGATGTGGTTGAAAATGCTGGATAAAGAATGTGAGGGGTGGGGCTTAGAGGGGTGGGCGTGGCTTATTTTGGGCGTGGCCTCGCTGGGGGTGTGGTCTG
>NW_024373099.1:0-494 GCF_014805655.1 Passer montanus | reverse complement strand
CTCGGCGCCCCCAGACCCACAAACCCCTCAGCGGCCAGAGCGCTCCCTCAGACCCCTCCGCCACCTCCCATTGGCTGCAGCGCCCGTCCGTCCCCGCTCTGAACCAATCAGCGGCCGCGGTGGGAGCGCGGGGGCGGGCCCAGGCGCGAGCGCGGGCGATGGCGCGGGTGAGGCCTGAGGGCTCCTGAGGGGCCGGGGCGGGATCGGGGGGACCCGGGGGGATCCTGAGGGATCGGGAGGTCCCCGCGTCATTTCCCGCACGCCTCCCGCAGGGGCTCAGCCTGGAGCAGCGCACGGAGCGTCTGGTGCAAAGGAGGTGCGAGAGCGGCCCGGCCGGGAGAGCCCCTCAGCATCCCCCAGTGCAGCCCCCGGTCGGCTCCCCGTCCCCTCAGCGCTGTCCCGGACCCCAAGGGCGCCCCAAATGCCGCCCCAGAGCCCTGAGTGCCCCCCAGTTCCCTCCTTTGTTCCCCAGGAGCAGCTCGGGGACCCCCGGG
>NW_024373098.1:0-494 GCF_014805655.1 Passer montanus | reverse complement strand
GGGGATTTTGGGGTTCCCGATGGGAATTTAGGGTTTCCAAGGGGGAATTTGGGGGTTCCGGGTGGGGATTTTGGGGTTCCCGATGGGAATTTGGGGTTTCCAAGGGGGAATTTTGGGGTTCCGGGCGGGGATTTTGGGGTTCCCGATGGGGATTTGGGGTTTCCAGCGGGAATTTTGGGGTTTTTAGTGGATTTTGGGGTGCAGACCTCGTGGAAGAAGGCGGAGGCCAGGAACACGGCCGCCTGCGCCGCCCACTTGCTGACCCCCCTCCTCAGCATGGGCTTGTAGAAGTGCCTGGGGACCCCAAAAACCCCCAAAAATCACCCCGGGCACCCCAAAAACGGGGGAGCCCAAACCGCACGAACCCCCAAAAACTCCTGCCCAAAAAACCCCAAATTATCCCCAAAAAACCCAAATTATCCCCAAAATTCCCCCTCATCCCCCCCAAAAACCTGAATTTACCACAGATTATCCCCAAAATTCCCCTCAAACCC
>NW_024373097.1:0-494 GCF_014805655.1 Passer montanus | reverse complement strand
AATTCCCAGTCCTGAAATTCCCTGAAATTTCCCCCAGACCAAAATTCCCCAAAATTCCCCAAATTCCCCCAATTCCTGAACCCAAATCCCCAAAATCTCAGCTTTGAGATTCCCTAAAATTCCCACAATCCCCAGCCCTAAAATTCCCCAAAATTCCCCAAAAATCCCCCAAATTTTCCCCAAATTCTCCCAAAAAATTCCCCAAAATTATTCTAAAAACCCCCCAAAATTTCCCCAAAATTCTTCCAAAATTCTCCCAAAATTTCCCCAAAATTCATCTTAAATTCCCCAAAATTCCACCAAAATTCTTCTAAAATTCCCCCAAGAATTGCCCAAAATTCCCCCCAAGTTCCCCCAAATTCTCCCAAAATTCCCCCAAAATTCACCTTAAAGTCCCCCAAAATTTCCCCAAATCCCCCCAAATTCCCCCAATTTGCCCCAAAATTTCCCCCAAACTTTCCCCCAAATCCCAACCCAAAAATTCCCCCAAATCC
>NW_024373096.1:0-494 GCF_014805655.1 Passer montanus | reverse complement strand
GGGGGAAAAATGGGAAAAATTGGGAAAAAGTGGGAAAAATGGGGGAGAAGGGGAAAAAAGGGGGAAAATTGGGAAAAAGTGGGGGGAAATAGGGGGAAAAGGGAGGAAAAAAGGAGGGAAAAAGGGAAAAAATTGGGGGAAAATTGGGGGAAAGGGGGGAAAAAAGGAGGGAAAATTGAGGGAAAAATGGGAAAAAATTGGGGGAAAAGTGGGGGAAAAAGGGGAGGAAATGGGAAAATATTCGGGAAAAATGGGAAAAATTGGGAAAAATATGGGGAAAAATGGGGGGGAAATTTGGAAAAAAATGGGGGAAATATGGTGAAAAGTGGGGGAAAATTGGGGGGGAAATGGGAGAAAATTTGGAAAAAAGGAAAAAAATGGGGATAATATGGGGAAAAATTGGGGAAAAATTGGGGAAAAATGTGGAGAAAATGGGGAAAATATGGTGAAAAGTGGGGGGGAAATTGGGGGGAAAATGGGAAAAATGGGGGGAA
>NW_024373095.1:0-494 GCF_014805655.1 Passer montanus | reverse complement strand
AACAGCAAGGAGCCTGAACCCATCCCCATTCTGTGATGTCTGAGTAGGATGGCACCTGGCTGACCTTGTTCCCCTCCTCGCAGTGCTATTCATCCCTGGTGCAAATATCCTGGCCAGACTCAGTGTGACCAGCTGGGGACTTTGAGCATGGGGATCCAATCATTGTCCCACTGCCTGGAGAGATCTGTGCTCCCAGGTCACTGACTCACCCCCTCTCCTCCCCTCTCTCCTCTCCCTCTCCACGTTCCCTGGTCAGGCTGCATCACTGAGTCAGCCTCTCAAGTGTCAGCCACTGTGGGAGAGACCATCAAAATCACCTGCTCTGGGAGCAGCTACAGCGACTATGGCTGGTTCCAGCAGAAGGTCCCTGGCAGTGGCCCTGTCACTGTAATCCACCTTAATGACAAGACACCCTCAGGCATCACTTCCTGATTCTCTGAATCCACATCCTGAACCACGGGCACTTTAACCATCACTGGAGTCCAAGCCGAGGA
>NW_024373094.1:0-494 GCF_014805655.1 Passer montanus | reverse complement strand
CCCAGATGTACTTGCTTGATACCTCATATATAAATTACTGTCCCTTCCCTGCAGAGAAATCTGTATGATACAAGAAATCAAAATAGACAGCTCTCTTCTCTGTTGCTTAGCCATACATTTTTAACAAAATAGAAGATATAAGAGATGTATCATAAGTGAAAACAGACAAACAAACATGCACCAGCATTAATATCTAATAAGGATGCCTTTAAGAAGTAAGAGAATGCCTAATGAGAAAAAGCTTGCACTCTAGAAAGAAGGCCACTCAGCTTTGTTCGCTAGAATTTGCAACAGCTAGCATAAAACCCTGTTTATACTTGATTTAACAGGTCTCTGAATTCTCCTTTTAGCCCGCATCTCTAGATCCAATGTGCTATTATAAAGATTTGGTTGGTCTGCTCCTTCAGGGTCTGAGCCCATGCACTTATAGATGTAATTGAAGGAAAATGCTGATATACAAGATGGGCACCTGTAGCTATGATATTTTATGAAAA
>NW_024373093.1:0-494 GCF_014805655.1 Passer montanus | reverse complement strand
TTTCCGAGCTGCTTTTATTTCTCTCCCGCAGGGACAGTGCTGTCTCTGTCACCACTCGGCTTTTCTGGTGAAAGTTATTGTTAAATTTTCTAATGTGGTTTCTTTCCTTTATATTCAAGGTGACATCCATAGCGGACATGTGGAAACAACGTAACATCTTTACAGAATGGAGTTTGTCTGCATGGATGTCATCTGTCATCAGAGACATTTGTTTAGTTGTGTTAATGCCGTGCCTAATTTCTGTTGTTTCTAGCATTTGTAGAAAACTGTTGGTTAAAAGCTCTCGGCCAACTCCAGCCGAGCACCCTCTCCCCCTCAGTGACAGTAGAAAGAATATTAGATAACACTGCCACTGCCATCATCCCCTCAATGCTGCCATAAAAATTAAATAAAAAGGGGGGAATTGTAGCAGTGGGGTTTTGAGGGGTTTTTGAGGCTGTTTGTACTGTTTTGAGGCTCAGTTACAGTCTTTTCTCTTTGCTATTGGTTTGTCT
>NW_024373092.1:0-494 GCF_014805655.1 Passer montanus | reverse complement strand
TCAACGTCACCCTCAGGTAACCAAAACTGACCCAAAATCAAACTGCACAAACTGACCCAAAACTGCCCCAAAATCCACAAAACTGCCCCAAAACTGACCCAAACCAGCTCAACGTCACCCTCAGGTAACCAAAAACTGCACAAACTGACCCAAAACTGCCCCAAAATCCACAAAACTACCCCAAAACGGCCCCAAAACTGCCCCAAAACTGCACCCCAGCCAGCTCAACGTCACCCTCAGGTAACCAAAACTGCCAAAACTGCCCCAAACTGACCCAAAACTGCCCCAAACCAGCTCAACTTCACCCTCAGGTAACCAAAACGGCACAAAATCACCCAAAACTGCCCCAAAACTGCCCCAGGTAACCCCAAAATCTCTTCCAAATCCCCTCAGGTAACCCCAAAATCCCTCAAACCCCCCCAAAAACCTCCCCAAAATTCCATCAAAACTGCCAAACGCCCCAGGACCCCCCAAAATCCCCCCCAAAAACCCCA
>NW_024373091.1:0-517 GCF_014805655.1 Passer montanus | reverse complement strand
GAGAAGCTGCTCTGGAGCTAAACTCTCACTTTTCTAGGGCTATTTTTCTGCTGATATGAGCCTTCCACAAATCCAGCAGTTGGATTGTTCCACCCTCTTCTTCTTTATTTCTGACTCCTGTCGTCTTAACTCTTGAGCTACCTGCTTTATTTTGCTCTCTGGATCCACCCCATCTTTATTCTTCAAAAACAAAAAGTCCTATCATATTGCAGACAAGCCCTGTCATCATGATCTTCAAGAAGGTCAAGAATAACTGGCTCATTCTTGAGGGATAGCCTATTTTCATATTTCAAATTCTTTCTTACCCAGTATGTTTTCTTCTTATCACACACCTTTTCAGGCGATTATGATCATAACATAGTTTGTTAACTTGGAAATAAGCTACAAACTCCATTATTCCCCCAGTCTACATGGTGTGATTACACGTATCACAAATAGGGATGGGTATCTGTTCAATATTCCTCTTATAAATTTTATGCATGGGTGTTTCTGACTTTTTGCTTTTTGCATATAACAT
>NW_024373090.1:18424-21260 GCF_014805655.1 Passer montanus | reverse complement strand
TGTCACCAGCCCTGGTTTCCCCAGTGTCATCACCCCTGTGGTATCAGTGCCACTACTGCCACCAGCCCCATGGCCACCAGTGTCACCAGCCCCATGTTCCCCCAGTGTCACCAGCCCTGTGCCACCTCTTGATGCCCGCTCTGTCCTGTCTTCATCCTCACTTCACTTCTCATCAGGGACATCTCATCCCCATCCTCATACTCATCATCATCCTCATCATCATCCTCAGGCCAATCCCATTCCAAATCCTACTCCCATTCCAAATCCCATTTCCAATCCTACCCAATCCCCATCCCAATCCCAATCCCATTTCCACTCCTAGCCTTACCCAATCCCATCTCCATTTCCATCCCATTCCCATTCCCATTCCCATTCCCATTCCCATTCCCATTCCCATTTCCAATCCCAATCCCATTCCCAATCCCATTCCCATTCCAGTCCCAATCCCAATCCCAATCCCAATCCCATTCCCATTCCCATTCCAGTCCCACACAATCCCAATCCCAATCTCATTCCCAATCCCATTCCTAACCCCACCCAATACCATTCCCATCCCAACCCCACTCCAGTGCTCACGGCCTCCTCTCCCTGCGGCCGCTGGGCCCGTCCCGTGCCGGGTCCCCCTCCCAACCCCAATCCCAATCCCAATCCCATTCCCATTCCCATTCCAGTCCCAATCCCAATCCCAATCCCATTCCCATTCCCATTCCAGTCCCAATCCCAATCCCAATCCCATTCCCATTCCCATTCCAGTCCCAATCCCAATCCCAATCCCATTCCCATTCCCATTCCAGTCCCACACAATCCCAATCCCAATCTCATTCCCAATCCCATTCCTAACCCCACCCAATCCCATTCCCATCCCAACCCCACTCCAGGGCTCACGGCCTCCTCTCCCTGCGGCCGCTGGGCCCGTCCCGTGCCGGGTCCTGGGCGATGCTCAGGGCGTCCTGGATGGCGGCCAGCAGCCCGCTGCCGCCCTCACCCCGCAGCGCCGGCCCAAAGCACTCGGGACGCCGGATCAGCAGCCGCACCACCACGTTGGCGTTCTCCTCCACGCTCTCCCCTGGGGAACCCCACCCCAAAGGTCACAGGGACACCCCAGGATTCCCAAAACACAAACCCAAAAACCCCAGAAACCCCTTAAATTCCTACACGGGGGACATGGGGGACACAGAGGGACACAGAGGGTTTTGGGGTACAGCAGCATGGGGCAGCTCTGCAGGCCACAGCTCGCCAGGTACGTCACCACCTGCCCAGGGGACACCAGGGACACCAGGGGACACCAGGGGACACAGGGGACACAGGGGACATGGGTGACAAAGAAGGACATGGTGACACAGAGGGACATGGTGACACAGAGGGTTTTGGGGTACAGCAGCATGGGGCAGCTCTGCAGCTCGCAGGTTCGTCACCACCTGGGCACAGGTGAGGGGACACGGGGCACAGGGGACACGGGGGGACACGGGTGTGACACGGGGGGACACGGGGCTGTCCCCACCTTCTCCAGGTCCTGCTCCTTGAGGGCCAGCGCCAGCTCGTTGTTGTCGATGACAGAGGCGGCCGCCACATCCAGGGGGGTGGAGCCCTGCATGCCTTGGGGACAACAGGGACAGCGAGGTCAGGGGACAACAGGGACAGAGAGATCAGGGGACACCAGGGACAGAGACCCCCCCTCAAGGTGTGCCTGGGGACACAGGGACAGAGAGATCAGGGGACAACAGGGACAGAGAGGTCAGGGGACACCAGGGACAGAAACCCCCCTCAAGGTGTGCCTGGGGACACAGGGACAGCGAGGTCAGGGGACACCAGGGACAGAGAGATCAGGGGACACCAGGGACAGAGACCCCCCCTCAAGGTGTGCCTGGGGACACAGGGACAGAGAGATCAGGGGACAACAGGGACAGGGAGGTCAGGGGACACCAGGGACAGAGACCCCCCCTCAAACCAGGGACAGAGACCCCCCCTCAAGGTGTGCCTGGGGACACAGGGACAGAGAGATCAGGGGACAACAGGGACAGGGAGGTCAGGGGACACCAGGGACAGAGAGATCAGGGGACACCAGGGACAGAGACCCCCCCTCAAGGTGTGCCTGGGGACACAGGGACAGAGAGATCAGGGGACAACAGGGACAGGGAGGTCAGGGGACAACAGGGACAGAGACCCCCCCTCAAGGTGTGCCTGGGGACACAGGGACAGCGAGGTCAGGGGACACCAGGGACAGGGAGATCAGGGGACACCAGGGACAGAGAGATCAGGGGACACCAGGGACAGAGACCCCCCCTCAAGGTGTGCCTGGGGACACAGGGACAGAGAGATCAGGGGACAACAGGGACAGGGAGGTCAGGGGACACCAGGGACAGAGAGATCAGGGGACACCAGGGACAGAGACCCCCCCTCAAGGTGTGCCTGGGGACACAGGGACAGAGAGATCAGGGGACAACAGGGACAGGGAGGTCAGGGGACACCAGGGACAGAGAGATCAGGGGACACCAGGGACAGAGACCCCCCCTCAAGGTGTGCCTGGGGACACAGGGACAGAGAGATCAGGGGACAACAGGGACAGGGAGGTCAGGGGACACAGGGACAGCGAGATCAGGGGACATCAAGGGACAAAGAGACCAGGGGGACAGCAGGGACAGACTGGGGGTCACCTACAGGACCCCTGAAGTGACTGGAAGGGACAGAGGTGACAAGGAGGGGTGGCAGGGGGTGGTGAGAGTCCAGGTGGGGGTGGCAGGGAGGGGACAGGGGCATGTCCCCGGTGTCACTCACCGCAAAGGGGTGTCCCCAGGGTAGGTGGCAGGGGGGGGCAGGGAGGGGACACGGCACTGTC
>NW_024373090.1:10023-18145 GCF_014805655.1 Passer montanus | reverse complement strand
GGACGGAGGCGGCCGCCACGTCCAGGGGGGTGGAGCCCTGCATGCCTTGGGGACAACAGGGACAGCGAGGTCAGGGGACAACAGGGACAGAGAGATCAGGGGACACCAGGGACAGAGACCCCCCCTCAAGGTGTGCCTGGGGACACAGGGACAGAGAGATCAGGGGACAACAGGGACAGAGAGGTCAGGGGACACCAGGGACAGAAACCCCCCTCAAGGTGTGCCTGGGGACACAGGGACAGCGAGGTCAGGGGACACCAGGGACAGGGAGATCAGGGGCCACCAGGGACAGAGAGATCAGGGGACACCAGGGACAGAGACCCCCCCTCAAGGTGTGCCTGGGGACACAGGGACAGGGAGGTCAGGGGACAACAGGGACAGGGAGTCAGGGGACACCAGGGACAGAGACCCCCCTCAAGGTGTGCTTGGGGACACAGGGACAGAGAGATCAGGGGACAACAGGGACAGGGAGGTCAGGGGACAACAGGGACAGGGAGGTCAGGGGTCAGCGGACACCAGGGACATAGACGCCCCTGAAGGTGGGCTTGGGAACACAGGGACAGAGAGATCAGGGGACAACAGGGACAGGGAGGTCAGGGGACATCAAGGGACAGAGAGGTCAGGGGACAACAGGGACAGAGACCCCCCCTCAAGGTGTGCCTGGGGACACAGGGACAGAGAGGTCAGGGGACACAGGGACAGGGAGGTCAGGGGACAACAGGGACAGGGAGGTCAGGGGACACAGGGACAGCGAGATCAGGGGACATCAAGGGACAAAGAGACCAGGGGGACAGCAGGGACAGACTGGGGGTCACCTACAGGACCCCTGAAGTGACTGGAATTGAGGGGGTTATGGGGTGTTTTGGGGCAGATTTGGGGAGTTTGAGGGGGTTATGGGGTGTTCAGGAGCAAATCTGGGGGAGCATTTGGGGTGCTCAGGGGGTTCTCAGGGTGCTGGATAGGGACTGGGGGTGCCTGGATGGGGACACAGGGTGACACAGGGGGACACAGGGTGACCCAGAGAGGACACAGGGGGACACAGAGAGGACACAATGGGATACAGGAGGACATGGGAACACAGGGAGGACAGAAGTAGGACACAAATGGACACAGGGTGACCCAAAGAGAACACAGGGGGACACAAAGGGACACAGGGTGACCCAAAGAGGACAAAGGGGAACACAGGATGACACAGGGTGACCCAGAGAGGACACAGAGGAAGACAAAGGGACACAGGGTGACCCAGAGAGGACACAGGAGGACACAAGGAGGACACAGGGTGACCCAGAGAGGACAAAGGGGAACACAGGATGACACAGGGTGACCCAGAGAGGACACAGGGTGACTCAGAGTGAACCAAAGAGGACACAAGGAGGACACAAGGAGGACACAGAGTGACCCAGAGAGCAGACAGGGTGACCCCGAGAGGACAAAGGAGGACACAAGGAGGACACAGAGCACCCAGAGGGCCGCACGCACCCGATGCTCTGGATCATGAGGTTCTCCTCCTCGGGGCCCATCTGCACGATGAGCAGCGAGCGGATCTGGCCCAGGCACTCGAGCAGGGCCGTGGTGTCGGGCACCGAGGTGGCGCTGATGGCGTAGGCCTTGGGCAGGGCACGGCCCAGCTCGCCCAGCGCGTCGTACTGCCGGTGCAGCAGGCTGAACATGGCCCGCACCAGCGCCGGGCTCTGGATGAACGACTCCTGCGCCCAGTGCACCATGGTCTGCGAGATCAGCTCCTGCAGCGTGCCTGGGGATGGGGACAGTGGGGACATTGGGGACATTGGGGACACTGGGGGTATCGGGGACATTGGGGACACAGTGACTCCTGCGCCCAGTGCACCATGGTCTGCGAGATCAGCTCCTGCAGCGTGCCTGGGGACAACGGGGACATTGGGGACATCAGGGATATCAGGGACACTGGGGACATTGGGAACAATGGGGACACAGTGACTTCTGTGCCCATGGTCTGCCAGATCAGCTCCGGCAGCGCCGCCACCTTGGGGACATCTTGGCCAGCACCTTGGGCAGAGTTTGGCCAATTTTTTAGGGACATCTTGGTTGGCACCTTGGGGACAATTTGGCTGTGTCTTGGTGACATCTTGGTTGGCACCTTGAGGACACCCTGACCAGCTCCTTGGGGACACCTTGTGTGTTACCTTGGTAACACCTTGGCCAACTCCTTGGGGACACCTCGTGTGCCATCCCAATGCCCACCTGCCCGTGTCCCGGACGCGGCTGAGTGTCCCTGTCCCCACCCCGCTGTCCCCTCCTCACTGGGCACCGGGGGCTCCTCGGGGGGGGTCTCCTCCTCCTTGGGGGGTCCCCGGACCCCCACCACCTTCTGCACCAGCCCCAGCAGCCGCTGCCGCAGCGACGTCTCCTCCTCCTCCTCCTCTTCCTCCTCCGTCAGCTCCACGCCTGGGGGACACGGTGGGGGGGTCACAGGGGTGTCCCCCTGTCCCCAAGGGGGGTCTCAGGGTCCATGGGTGGAGTCCCTGCGCTCCCGGGGGTCTCTGGGGTCCCACAATGGGGGTCCCAGTTCCTTTGGGGAGATCCCAGCTCCCCTGGGGGTGTCCCCAAACCCAGGGGGGTCCCCATACCCCAGAGGGTGTCCCCATGCCCAGGAGGCTGTCCCCATGCCCAGGGGGGTATCCCCAGGGGGTGTCCCCACACCCCAGAGGGTGTCCCCATGCCCCATGGGGTGTCCCCATGCCCTAGGGCATTGTCCTCACACCCCAGGGAGGTGTCCCCAAGGCCAGGGGGTGTCCCTGTGCCCCCCTCACCACAGTGGGCCAGCAGGTCATTGTGGAAGTCCAGCAGCTCGTCCCGGATGTCCCCAGGCACGGGACACTCCTCATCCTCAGCCCCCCCCTTGTACTGCATCAGCATGTTGATCTGGGGACACGGGGGGACACCAGGTCATGGGACCATCCCTGTACACCCCTCCCTGTGTGCCCCACATGTCCCCATGTCCCCAAACGCTGTCCCCAAATTCCCCTGTTCCCACAGTTCCTTCACGTGTCCCTGTGTCCCCCCGACATGTCCCCACATCCCAGCCAAGGCCATGTCCCCAGGGTGTCCCTGCAGTGTCCCCCCTCTGTCTCCATGCTGTCCCCACAGTGTCCCCACTGTGTCCCTTCAGTGTCCCCCCTCTGTCCCTCCTCTATCCCCACTCTGTCCCCATTCGAACCCTGCTCTGTCCCCCCTCTATCCCCCCTCCATCCCCACTCTATCCCCGCTCTGTCCCCACAGTGTCCCCGCAGTGTCCCCACTCTGTCCCTTCAGCGTCCCCCTCTGTCCCCACAGTGTCCCCATTCAAACCCTGCTCTGTCCCCGCACTGTCCCCATTCTGTCCCCACTCTGTCCCCATTCTATACCCACTCTGTCCCCCCTCTATCCCCATTCTCTCCCCACTCTATCCCCGCTCTGTCCCCACTCTGTCCCCGCGGTGTCCCCGCTCTGTTCCCACTCTCTCCCCGCTCTGTCCCCGCAGTGTCCCCGCTCTATCCCCGCGGTGTCCCTGCTCTGTCCCCACTCTGTCCCCATTCTATCCCTGCCCTGTCCCCCTCTGTCCCCACTCTGTCCCCGTGCTGTCCCCACTCTGTCCCCATTCTATCCCTGCCCTGTCCCCCCTCTATCCCTGCTCTATCCTCGCTCTGTCCCTGCTCTGTCCCCACGCTGTCCCCGCCCTGTCCCCGCCCTGTCCCCATTCTGTCCCCACTCTGTCCCCATTCTATACCCACTCTGTCCCCCCTCTATCCCCATTCTCTCCCCACTCTATCCCCGCTCTGTCCCCGCGCTGTCCCCACTCTATCCCCGCCCTGTCCCCCCTCTATCCCCGCTCTGTGCCCATTCTATCCCCGCTCTGTGCCCATTCTATCCCCACTCTATCCCCGCTGTCCCCGCGCTGTCCCCGCGCTGTCCCCACCTGCTCCTGCGGGGGCGAGCGGAACTCGCGGGTGCGCCGCGCGGTCTCGGCGGCCGACATGGTCAGAGCCCGCATCAGGCGCCCGTAGCGGCGCCGCTGGTCCCGCTGCAGCCGCTGCACGTGGCGCTCCGAGAAGGCCACGATGGCCTCCACACGGTGCTGCAGCTCCCGCTCGCACAGGTGCTGCAGCAGGTGGCACATCTGCGGGGACACGGGGACACCGGGGACATGGGGATGTCAGGAACATCAGGGACACGGGGACATCAGGGACATCGGGGCATTGGGGACATTGGGGACACAGGGACCTCCACACGGTGCTGCAGCTCCCGCTCGCACAGGTGCTGCAGCAGGTGGCACATCTGCGGGGACACGGGGACATCGGGGACATTGGAGACATGTCAGGGACATCAGGGACACAGGGGCATTGGGGACATGTCAGGGACATCAGGGATGTGGGGGGATTGGGGAGATGAGGGACATTGGGGACACCATGGGGATGGGGACTGGGGACCCCAGGACATCGCTGGGGAGGGGACAAGGACACCGGGGAGGAGAGCCCAGGGAGGGGACAAGAGGTGGACACGGAGAGGGGACAGCGAGGGGACACAGCCCCCACCCCCGCGCCCTCCCTCACCTGCAGCTTGACCGACTCTGGCAGCTTCATCTGCAGCAGCCCCTCCTCCAGCTCTTCCTCCTTCTCCTCCTCCTCTTCCTCCTCCTGCACCTCCCCGGCCTCAATGGCCTTCGTCCTCCTGGCCTCCTCCTCATCCTCCTCCTCCTCCTGCAGCTCTCCAGCCTCGATGGCCTTCCTCCTCCTCACCTCCTCCTCCTCTTCCTCCTCCTCCTCCTCCTCCAGCTCTCCAGCCTCCACGGCCTTCTTCCTCCTCGCCTCCTCATCCTCCCCCTCCTCTTCCTCGCCAGCCTCGATGGCCTTCACCCCCTCCTCCTCCTCCTCCTGCTCCTCCTGCTGCTGCCCTCCCTCGCGCCGCGCCTCGCCGAAGACGCGCGGCTCGATCATGCGGAGCACGCGCCGCACGTCGCTGTCCCCCAGCGCTCCCACGGCCAGCAGCGCCGACACCAGCTTGAGCACGGGCACCAGCTGGAACTCCACGCTGCCCCCCACGGGGTCCCGGGCGTGGGGACCCCCTCCGGCCACCGCCTCGGCCAGCATGCGCATGGCCTTGGCTCCCAGCTCGTCCAGCGGGATGGCCGGGCTGAGCGGCGCCCGCCCGCCGCCGCCCGCCGCCCGGATGAAGCAGGGCTCCGAGAAATGGGGCTGGGGTCTCAGGCAGGCGCTGGGCCCCACGCCCGGGGGTCCCGGGCAGCGCCCGCCGTCGGGGAAGAGCGCGATGGAGCGCGTGGCCTCGGTGATGGGCACGATGAACTCGGCGCTCATGGAGGAGCGGGCGCGCTGCGCCGCGTCCAGGTGCATGGCCAGCAGCAGGTCGTAGTAGCCGGCCCGCAGGGGTCCCGGCAGCTCGGGGGTCTCGATGGCGAAGAGCAGCTGGGCCTGGTCCACGTGGCTGCAGAGGGCGTGCGCCACGCGGTTGTTGCCCAGCGCGCACACGGCGCAGTAGAGCCGCAGCGTGTGGCACTGGAACTGCAGCAGCTCCTCGCGCTCCCACAGCTCCAGGATGTCGATGCACCTGAAGGGAGAGGGGGGTCTGGGTGGGGGGCACGCGGGGTGGGACCCCTGNACCCTTGGGGGCACAGGGAATGGGGGGCTAGGGGTGGGACCCTTGGGGGCACAGGGAATGGGGGGCTCGGTGTGGGACCCCTGGGGGCACAGGGAATGGGGGGATATGGGGTGGGGGACATGGGGAGGGACCCCTGGGATGGGACCCCATGATCTCCTGGAGATGGGACCCCTGGGATGGAGACCCCAAGCTCTCCTGGGGCTGGAAGTTTTGGGATGGGACCCCACAATCTCCTGGGGATGACACTTTTGGGGTGAGACCCCAAGCTCTCCTGGGAATGAGACTTTTGGGGTGAGTGTCCTGGGGATGAGACCCCTGGGGACGAGACCCCAAGTTCTCCTGGGGATGACACTTTGGGGGCGAGACCCCAAGGCCTCCTGAGACTGTGACTTTTGGGATGGGACCCCATGATCTCCTGGGGATGAAACCCCCAAGGTCTCCTGGGGATGACACTTTTGGGGTGAGACCCCAAGCTCTCCTGGGACTGAAACTCCAAGCTCTACTCAAGATGGGACTTGGGATGAAACCCCAAGGTCTCCTGGGGATGAAACACCACGTTCTTCTGGGGATGGGACCACTGGAATGAGGACCCCAAGCTCTCCTGGGGCTGGGACCCCATGGGACAGGACCCCACGAGGCTGGGGATGACCTGGGCGCCCCTGGGGGTGCCCTGGGTGTCCCTGGGGGTGTCCCTGGGGGTGCCCTGGGTGTCCCTGGGGGTCTCCCTGAGGGTGTCCCCGGGTGTCCCCACCTGTCCTCCTCGGGGATGTGCAGGGCCATCATCTGCAGGGGCTCGGAGCACTCCACGGCCCAGCCCTGGCGCTCGCCCAGCCGGGCGCTCTCCACGGCCAGGTACTCGGTGGGCATGCGGCTCCAGGTGACCGGGGTCAGCTGCTGGATCACCAGCCGCGGCGGGCACTGCGGCGCCGGGTTCTGCCGCTCGCTGCTGAACATGGCCGCCGAGATGGGCATGATGTTCTGGGGGGGACACGGGGTGTCAGGGGGACCCCCGGCACCGAGCTCCTCGTGGGGCACCCTGCAGACCCCGAAGATCTGCCCCGAGCCCTCCTTGTGCCTCACAGCGCCCTCATCACCTCACCAGTGCTCCCAGTTGTCGCCCAGTCCCTGCCCACACCCCGTGACGACCTCGGGGTTTGGGGAGATTTGGGTTTTGGGGGGTCTCAGGGGTTCTGTATGTGGTGGTGTTCATGATGATCTGGGAATTTGGGGGGTCTTGGAGTGTTTTGGGGGCTCTCAGGGGTTCTGTATGTGGTGGTGTTCATGATGATCTGGGAATTTGGGGGGTCTTGGAGTGTTTTGGGGGCTCTCAGGGGTTCTGTATGTGGTGGTCATCATAGCCTGGGGATTTGGGTTTTGGGGGGGGCTCTCAGGGGTTCTGTATGTGCTGGTGTTCATGATGACCTCAGGGCTTTGCGGGGAGTCTCAGGGGTCTCATACTGTGGTGGTTGTGTTCATGCTGACCTGGGGATTTTGGGGGGTCTCATACCCCACCACCCACCTGGTGGGGGTCCCAGTCCTCACCTTGAGCTTGCCCAGCTCGAACTGGAGCACGTTTTGGGTGGTGGGCTGCACGAACACCGCCGGGAACAGTTTGGTGTTGGGCTCCACCTGCGGGGACAGCGCTGCCGTGAGACCCCCAGGGTGGGCTGGGACCCCCAGACCCCGGCTGGGCGGGGTCAGGGGAGGGGTCCCAGCTCACCTGGAAGAAGGTGTTGATCTCTTTGCCGTTGGCTGTGAAGGTCATGAGCCCCGTGGCCAGGTCCACCAGGCAGCCGATGACCAGGTCAGTGTGGGACACCCGGGCCTGCTGCGTGGGGGTCGCAAACTCCCCCCCCCACACCATGTAGCAGTTGCTGCGCTTGATGCTGGGGGGAAAAAAGGGGGTAAGACCCCCAAAATACCCCCCCAAAATACCCCCCAGACTATGGACCCCTCCCCTATTTAACAACAGACCAAGTTGCTGCACTTGATACTGGGGGAGAAAAAGGGGGTGAGACCCCCAAAATACCCCCAGACCATGGGGCAGTTGTCCCATTTGGGGTCCCATTTTAGGATCTCTTTGGGGTCCCATTTGGGGTCCTGTTAGGGATCCCATTTAGGGATCCCATTTAGGAGTCCCTTTTGGGGTCTCTTTGGGGTCCCATTTAGGGTCCTTTTGGGATCCTATTTAGGGGTCCCTTTTGGAGTCTCTCTGGGGTCCCTTTTGGGGTCCCTTTGGGGTGCCCCCCGAGGGGTACCTGTCGTGCACGTTGCCGCGGTCGTCGCCCATGGTGACGGTGACGCTGCGCACGCGGCTCAGCTCGAAGTCGGGGTCGTGCTGGTGGAAGTGGGGGGTGACCCAGCCCACCCAGGCACTGCCCGGCTCCTGCCCCGCAAACAGCCGCACCGAGTAGTAGTACTGGGGACAAGGGACACGGTCAGGGACATGGGGACAGCCACAGGGACACGGGGACATGGGGACAGGGACAGG
>NW_024373090.1:0-9467 GCF_014805655.1 Passer montanus | reverse complement strand
CACCAAGGCCAGGGACCCCCAGTCTGTCCCCCCCTCACCGTCGGCCACCTCGAAGTCCCTGAAGGCCACCTCGGAGCCGCCGTCCCCGATGAGCACCTCCCCGTTGAGGGTGAAGCTCATGTGGCACTCGCCCAGGTCGATGAGGCAGCCCACGACGTCCCCGGCCTGCCAGGGCCGCCCGAAGGACTCGCCCCCCACGTGCCACCGCTGGCCCTGGGGACACCGGGGACACCGGGGGTCACAGGGGACACCAGGGGTCACAGGGAGCCACGACGTCCCCAGCCTGCCAGGGGCGGCCCGAAGGACTCGCCCCCCACGTGCCACCGCTGGCCCTGGGGACACCAGGGGGGTCACAGAAGGTGACCCAGGTGTGTCCCTGAGTGTCCCTGTGTGTGCCCACATGTCCCTGCATGTCCCAAGACGGTTCTGTGTGTCCCCACCTGTCCCCACAGATCCCTGAGCATCCCTGTGTGTCCCCGTCTGTCCCCCTGTGTCCCCCATGTCCCCGCCTGTCCCCATGTGTCCCAAGCAGGCTCTGTGTGTCCCCCATGTCCCCACGTGTCCCCTGTGTCCCTACGTCCCCCCATGTCCCTGTGTGTCCCTGCATGTCCCAAGAAGGTGCTGTGTGTCTGCACGTGTCCCCCATGTCCCCGGCTGTCCCCTGTGTCCCTGTGTGCTCCCTGTGTCCCAAGTAGGTTCTGTGTGTCCCCACGTATCCCTGAGCATCCCTGCATGTCCCCAGCTGTCCCCCTGTGTCCCCCGTGTCCCCCATGTCCCTGCCTGTCCCCCTGTGTCCCAAGTAGGTTCTGTGTGTCCCCTGTGTCCCCCACGTCCCCGGCTGTCCCCCGTGTCCCCCATGTCCCCGGCTGTCCCCAGCTGTCTCCCTGTGTCCCCCATGTCCCCGGCTCTCCCCCGGGTCCCCGGGCTTGGGGTGTGGGGACATGGGGACACAGCCATGGGGACACGGGGACACCGAGCTCAGGGTATGGGGACACTCCCAGAGGCGTGGGGACATGGGAACAGCAGGCTTGGGGCATGGGGACACCCCCAGAGGTGTGGGGACATGGGGACACCAGGCTCAGGGGTATGGGGACATGAGGACACCCCCATAGGTGTGGGGACGTGGGGACACCTGGCTAAGGGGCATGGGAACACAGGATCACCGAGCTCAGGGGAGTGGGGACACCCCCACAGGTGTGGGGACATGGGGACACGGCCACGGGGACACCTGGCTCAGAGGGATGGGGACATCCCCACAGGTGTGGGGACATGAGGACACAGCCATGGGGACACAGGGACACCTGGCTCAGAGGATGGGGACATTGACACAGCTGTGGGACCCCCACGGGGCACTCTGGGACCACCACGGGGCACCCAGAACCACCCCCAAACATGGGCACCCCAAAGCTCCTCAATGGTCTTCAAACTGGGACATCCCAACCCAACGGGGACATCCCAACCCAACCTTGACCCGTTGGACATGGTGGAAATGGGGGGGACACAGCTGTGGGACCCCCACGGGGCACCCCGGGACCCCCAGGGGGCACCCAGAACTGCCCCCAAACATGGGGACCCCAAAGGTCTTCAATAGTCCCCAAACTGGGACATCCCAACTCAACGGGGACATCCCAACCCAACCTTGACCTGTTGGACGTGGTGGAAATAGGGGGACACACTTGTGGGACACCACCAAGACCCCCAGAACTCCCCCCACCGGTGGGGACCCCAAACCTCCTCAAAATTTCCACACTGGGACATCCTCAACCCAACTGGGACGTCCCCAACCCAACTGGGACATCCCAACTCAACTGGGATGTCCCAACCCAGATGTCCCACCGTGACCTCTTGGACATGGTGGGAATCGGGGGGGACACACCTGAGGGACACCCCCAACCTATGGGGACCCCCCCAGAAGATCCTCCAGGACCCCCAAACTGCGACTTCCCAGACTGGGATGACCCCAAACTGGGATGACCCCAAACTGGGACAGCCAAACTGGGACTTCCTTTGAAGGACCCCAAACTGGGACCTCAAACTGGGATCCCCCACAGAGACCCCCCCCAAAACGGGGACCCCCCAGCCCCCCCAAACGCACGTTTTGGGCAGTTTGATCTTCTTCAGGTTCTCCTCAGCCTTCTCGTCCGCCATCCCCACGTGGCAGCCCAGGGCCAGCAGCGTCCTGGGGACACCCCAAGAATCAGCACCCCCAAATCTCTGACCCCTCCTCAAAGCCCCCCTACCCCCGAGCCCATCACCCCCAACTCCAGGGGGCTCAGGATGAGGGGGGACCCCAAAACCCAGCTTGTTTTGGGGATACACCCCAAAGTGGGGGAACCCCAGAGTCTCCCCAGTCTGAGGTGAGGAGTGACCCCAAAACCATCTGAACCCCAAAACCCACCCAAGTCCCCCCCATCTGAGGTGAGGTGGTGACCCCAAAACCATCTGAACCCCAAAACCCCCTAAATCCCCCCAGTCTGAGGTGAGGGGGGACCCCAATATCATCTGAACCCCAAAACCTTCTCAAGTCTCCCCAATCTGAGGTGAGGGGTGACCCCAAAACGATCTGAACCCCAAAATCCCCCCAAATTCCCCCCCCAGTCTGAGGTGAGGGGTGATCCCAAAACCTTCTGAACGGCACCCCCAAACACGGACCCCAAAGGGAGAGCCCCAAAGGACCCCCCAAAATCACCCCACGGGATCACCTCGAAAAGGACCCGAACCTTGGGGAACCCCCAAAAAAGGGAGCCCAAAAAGGGGCAACTCTGATTTAGGGAGCCCCAAAAAGGGAGCTCAATGTGGGGACCCCTCCAAGGGAAAACAAATAGGGGATTTTGAGGGTCCCCAGGGGATTTTGGGGTGTCTGGGGGATTTTAGGGTTTCCTGAGAGGATTTTGGGGTTCCCCAAGGGATTTTCGGGTTTCCCGGTGGAATTTTTGGGGTTCACAGGGAGGATTTTGGGGTGTCCTGGTGGAATTTTTGGGGTTCCTGGGGAGGATTTTGGGGTGCCCAGGGGGGATTTTGGGGTGCCCCACTCACAGGCCCGTAGGTCCAGCCCTGCTCGATGAGGGTCAGGGCCCAGGGCTCAGGGTGGGTTTGGGGTTTTTATGGGGTTTTTGTGGGGTTTGGGGTTCCCAGGGGATTTGGGGATGCCCAGGGGGGATTTTGGGGTGCCCCACTCACAGGCCCGTAGGTCCAGCCCTGCTCGATGAGGGTCAGGGCCCAGGGCTCAGGGTGGGTTTGGGGTTTTTATGGGGTTTTTGTGGGGTTTGGGGTTCCCAGGGGATTTGGGGATGCCCAGGGGGGATTTTGGGGTGCCCCACTCACAGGCCCGTAGGCCGGTGGGATTTTTGGGGTTTCCTGGGGGATTTGGGGGGGCCCAGGGAGGATTTTGGGGTGCCCAGGGGGGATTTTGGGGTGCCCCACTCACAGGCCCGTAGGTCCAGCCCTGCTCGATGCGGGTCAGGGCCCAGAGCTCGTGGATGTTCTCCGCCAGCTTCTCCCGGATGCGCTCCAGGTGTGGGGGCAGCACAATCTGAGGGGGGGGGAAAGGGGGTGTTGGACCCCCAAAACTGCCCCCAAATCCTTCCCCAATCTCTTCAAGCACCTCCAAATTCCCCTTGAAGCTCCCCAAAACCCCCCTCCATCCCCCCAAACTCTCTTCAAGCACCTCCAAATTCCCCTTCAAGCCCCCCAAGGTTCCTCTCCAAACACCCTCCATCACGCCCAAATCCTCTCCCAATCTTCCTATTCTCCCCAAAACTCCCATGCCCCACTAAGCCCTGTCCCAATCCCCCCAAATCGCACCTCCACCCCCAAATCCCCCCAAATCCCACCTCCATCCCCCCAAAACCCTGTCCCAATCCCCCCTCAACCCCCCCACCTGGGGGACGGGAGGGCCAGAGTGAGATCCGGACCCATAGAGACCCCCTAGAAACCCCATAGACCCCACAGGGACCCACATCCCAACCTCCCCCAGACCCACTCAGCCCCCTTCTTTAAGGATCCCACCCCCCACTTTAGGGGTCCCAGCCCCACCTTAGGGGTTTCACCCCCCCCTTTAGGGGTCCCAGCCCCATTTTAAGGATCTCACCCCCAATTTATGGGTCCCAGCCCCCTCCCAGCCCCCTTTCAGGGCTCCCACCCCCCAATTTGGGGGGTCCCCTCCTCACCGGACCCCCGCCGAGAAGCTGGCCACGGGGCTGAAGAGGGTGTCGAGGTTGAAGCCCTCGAGGACCCCCTGGACCGGGGCCCCGTTGAGGCGGAAGGAGGCGCTGGGGACCCCCAGGTCCAGGCAGCAGCTGACCACGTCCCCCTCGGCCAGAGCCCGGCGTTGGGGTGACCCCACGGCCTTGGGGACCCCCCCTGGGGGGGTCAGAGGGGTCAGGGGTCACAGGGGACAGGGGGGTCACAGGGGGTCAGCAGCTGACCACGTCCCCCTCGGCCAGAGCCCGGCACTGGGGTGACCCCACGGCCTTGGGGACCCCCCCTGGGGGGACACAGGGGTCACAGGGGTCACAGGGGGCAGGGGGACCCCCAGGTCCAGGCAGCAGCTGACCACGTCCCCCTCGGCCAGAGCCCGGCGCTGGGGTGACCCCACGGCCTTGGGGACCCCCCCTGGGGGGACAGAGGGGTCAGGGGTCACAGGGGGGACAGGGGGGTCACAGGGGACAGGGGGATCACAGGGGGACAGCAGCTGACCACGTCCCCCTCGGCCAGAGCCCGGCGCTGGGGTGACCCCACAGCCTTGGGGACCCCCCCTGGGGGGACAGAGGGGTCAGGGGTCAGAGTGGGGGTTCCAGGGTGGTCCTGGGGTAGTCCCAGGGTGGTCCCAGGGGGTCCCAGGGGGGTCACAGGTGAGTCTCAGGGGGTTCCCGGGGTGGTCCCATGGAGGGTCCCCAGATTGTTCTGGGGTGGTCCCATGGTAGTCCCAGGGTGGTCCTGGGGTAGTCCTGGGATAGTCCCAGGGTGGTCCCATGGGGGGTCCCAGAGTGGTCCCAGGGTGGTCCCAGGGTGGCCCCAGGGTGGTTCCATGAAGGGTCCCCAGATAGTTCTGGGGTGGTCCCAGGGTGGTCCCGGGGTGGTCCCGGGGTGGTCCCAGAGAAAACTGGGGTGGTCCCAGATAGTTCTGGTGTGGTCCCATGGCAGTCCCAGGGTGGTCCCGGGGTGGTGCCCGGAGGTTCCCAGGGTGGTCCCCGGGGGGGGTTCCTGAGGTGGTTCCAGGGGGAGGTCCCATGGAGGGTCCCAGGATAGTTCTGGGGTGGTCCCGTGGTAGTCCCAGGGTGGTCCCGGGGTGGTGCCAGGTGCCCCCTGCTCACCTGTCCACAGGTGGAGGCCCCTGTCCCACCTGGTGACGTAGTTGACCAGGCCGGTCTGCAGCAGCAGGTCGCGGCGCGGCAGCAGGTTCTCGGTGATCAGGTTCTGGTTGGAGCGCACGGCCACCGCGTTGCAGACGCACAGCGAGCACAGCACGTCCAGCACCTGGGGACACCCCAGTGAGCTGGGGACACCTGGGGACACCTGGGGACACCTGGGGACAGCTGGGGACAGCTGGGGACACTGGGGACACACCTGGGGACACCTGGGGACACCCCCAGTGAGCTGGGGACAGCTGGGGACACCTGGGGACACGCCTGGGGATGGGGACACCTGGGGACACCCCAGTGACCTGGGGACACCTGGGGACACCTGGGGACACACCTGGGGACAGCTGGGGACACTGGGGACAGCTGGAGATACCTGGGGACACACCTGAGCACTCCTGGGGACACGCCCGAGTGAGCCTGAGCACACCTGGGGACAGCTGGGCACACCTGGGGACACTGGGGACACACCTGGGGACAGCTGGGGACAGCTGGGGATACCTGGGCACACCTGAGCACTCCTGGGGACACCTGGGGATACTTGGGCACACCTAGGGACACCTGGGGACACCTGGGGACACCTGGGCACAGCTGGGGGCAGCTGAGTGCGCCTGGGGACACCTGGGGACAGCTGGGGACACACCTGAGCACACCTGGGGACACACCCGAGTGAGCCTGGGGACACCTGGGGACACACCTGGGGACAGCTGGGGACACCTGGGGACAGCTCAGGACACACCTGGGCACACACCTGTGCACACCTGAGCCCACCTGGGCACACCTGGGCACACCTGGACACACCTGGTCCCACCTGGGCACACCTGGGGATACCTGAGGGCACACCTGGGCACACCTGGCCCCACCTGGGCACACCTGGGGACACACCTGGGCACACCTGGGGATACCTGGGCACACCTGAGGGCACACCTGTCCCCCCCTGTCCCAGCACACACCTTGTGGTTGCGGCCGTGCTTGTCGAGCAGCGAGATGATGGACTTGATGTGATTCTCCTGGATGATGTTCAGCACCTCGGGGCTCTCGATCAGCACGCAGTACAGCACCTCCAGGATGCCTGCGGGACCCCAGACCCACCTCAGAGACCCCAGACCCACTGCATGGGGGACCCCAGACCCATGGCAGGGACCCCAGACCCATGGGATGGACCCCAGACCCATGGGATGGACCCCAGACCCACAGGATGGACCCCAGACCCACAGGGTGTCATAGACACGGCAGCACGCAGTACAGCACCTCCAGGATGCCTGCGGGACCCCAGACCCACCTCAGAGACCCCAGACCCATGGCAGGGACCCCAGACCCAGCACAGGGACCCCAGACCCACCTCAGAGACCCCAGACCCACCTCATGGGGGACCCCAGACCCAGCACAGAAACCCCAGACCCACCACAGACATCCCAGACCCACCAGAGAGACCCCAGACTCACAAGAGAGACCCCAGACCCACGGGAGAGACCCCACATCCACAGCGCGATCACACTTACAGGAGGGGGGGTCACACCCACGGGGAGACCCCAGACCCACCAGAGAGACCCCAGACCCACAGGAGGGGGGCCAGACCCACAGTGGGGTCACACTCACGGGAGGGACCCCAGATCCATCGAAGGGGACCCCAGACCCATAGGAGAGACCCCAGACCCACAGCGGGGTCAGACCCATGGGGGGGACCCCAGACCCACAGAATTCCCCCCCCCCCAGCCCCAGGACACCTGGGGACACCTGGGGACACACCTGGGGACAGCTGGGGATACCTGGGGACAGCTGGGGACACTGGGGACACACCTGGGGACACCTGGGGACACCCCAGTGAGCTGGGGACACCTGGGGACACCTGGGGACACACCTGGGGACAGCTGGGGATACCTGGGGACAGCTGGGGACACTGGGGACACACCTGGGGACACCTGGGGACACCCCCAGTGAGCTGGGGACAGCTGGGGACACCTGGGGACACGCCTGGGGACACCCCGAGTGAGCTGGGGACACCTGGGGACACCTGGGGACACACCTGGGGACAGCTGGGGATACCTGGGGACAGCTGGGGACACTGGGGACACACCTGGGGACACCTGGGGACACCCCCAGTGAGCTGGGGACAGCTGGGGACACCTGGGGACACGCCTGGGGACACCCCGAGTGAGCTGGGGACACCTGGGGACACCTGGGGACAGCTGGGGACACGCCCGAGTGAGCCTGGGCACACCTGGGGACACACCTGGGGACAGCTGGGGACAGGTGGGGGCAGCTGGGGACACACCTGAGCACACCTGGGGACACGCCCAAGTGAGCCTGGGCACACCTAGGGACAGCTGGGGACACACCTGGGGGCACCTGGGGACAGCTGGGGACACCTGGGGACAGCTGGGCACTCCTGGGGACATGCCTGAGTGAGCCTGGGCACACCTGGGGACACACCTGAGTCCACCTGGCCTCACCTGGGCACACCTGAGCCCCCCTGGCCCCACCTGAGCCCACCTGGGCACACCTGGGGGCACACCTGGGCACACCTGGGCACACCTGGGGGCACACCTGGGGGCACACCTGTCCCCACCTTGTGGTTGCGGCCGTGCTTGTCGAGGGAGCCCCCCAGGAGGGTTCCCAGCCCCACAGGAGCCCCCCAGAAGCCCCCCAAGAGGGTTCCCAGCCCCCCAGGAGCCCCCCAGTGCCCCCCAGGCCGCCCCACTGACCCGAGGAGGCCTCCAGCCTGTCCAGTTTGCTGACCAGCCAGTCCAGGTTGGTGGAGAAGAGCGCGCAGTTGGCTCGGTTCCCCCGGATCAGCGAGGCTGGGGGGCGCGGGGGGTCAGCGCTGCCCCACGGCGCACGCGTGTGCCCCATAGCACCCCATAACTGCCCCATAGCACCCCATAACTGCCCCAGAGCATCCCATATCTGCCCCAGAGCATTCATATCCACCCCATAGCACACACACCTGCCCCACAGCGCCCACGTGTGCCCCATAGCACCCATATCCGACCCATAGCACCCATATCTGCCCCATAGCACCCATATCTGCCCCAGAGCCACCCCATATCTCCCCCAGAGCATTCTTATCCACCCCATAGCACACACACCTGCCCCACAGCGCCCACGTGTGCCCCATAGCACCCATATCCGACCCATAGCATCCCATATCTGCCCCATAGCACCCATATCCGACCCATAGCATCCCATATCTGCCCCAGAGCACTGACATCTGCCCCACAGCACCCCATATCCGACCTATAGAACCCCACATCTGCCCCACAGCACACACATCTTCCCCATAGCCGCCCCATAGCCACCCCATATCTGCCCCATAGCACCCCATATCTGCCCCATAGCACTCATATCCACCCCACAGCACACACACCTGCCCCACAGCACACACATGTGCCCCGTAGCACCCCATATCTGCCCCATAACTCCCCATAACCCCCCATATCTGCCCCATAATCATAACCCCCATATCTGCCCCATAGCCCCATAACTGCCCCATAACTCCCCATATCTGCCCCATAACCCCCCATATCTGCCCCATAACCCCCCGGATCTGCCCCCGGATCCGCCCCCGGGCCGCACCCAGCAGCTCGTAGAGCAGGTTGACGATCTCCTTCCAGGCGGCCGCCGCCTCCTCGCCCGCGGCCTCCCCGAACTGCGCCGCGGTGCTGTAGGCGCTCAGGCGGTCGATGCAGCTCAGCACCAGCGTCAGCATGCCCTGCGGCCGGGGGGCTGTGAGACCCCTCCCCTGGGACCCCCGGGACCCCCCAGAGCCCCCCAAACTGGGCACCCATCCTGGGACCCTCCCCAGAGCCCCTCAAAGTGGGACACCCATCCTGGGACCCCCAGACTGGCACCAGGGTCAGCATGCCCTGCGGCCGGGGGGCTGTGAGACCCCTCCCCTGGGACACCCAGGACCCCCCAACCGGGACACCCACCCTGGGACCATCCCCAGAGCCCCCCCAACCGGGACCCCCAGACTGGCACCAGCGTCAGCATGCCCTGTGGCCGGGGGGCTGTGAGACCCCTCCCCTGGGACCTCCGGGACCCCCCAGAGCCCCCCAAACCGGGACACCCACCCTGAGACCCCCAGACTGGCACCAGCGTCAGCAT
>NW_024373089.1:0-494 GCF_014805655.1 Passer montanus | reverse complement strand
ACTACCTAGAAGTACCTCTTCCTTGCCTTTGATATTGCTGGAAACACAAGTTGGCAATTTTTATTTAATGTGCATTTTTGAGAGCTGGAGTGTTGTTGGTGTCATTGGCAGTGGGATTACTTGAAATGGAATTCTCTGGTGTGGTAAATGCCTGTCCCCCACAGAGTGTCAAGGAAGACGTGTCTTCCTTGCAGAATGTATTGGGGCCTGGAAGGATTTTTCATTGATGTTTCTGTACTTGGATTTCTGAATGCTTTGTTGGGGCAGTGGAAAGCCCCTCATGCAATTGTGCTCTGTGCATGGTCACAGCACAAGACCCAGATAAACCATAGGTTGAGAGGGATTAATTGGTCCAAACCCATGAGCAAGGGCTTCAAATTGTCTCCAAACCGTCCTCTGGCTCCCATCACACAGCATGCACTGCTGCTTATGAGCATCCTCATGGAATTAACAGATCCTTAGTAGCACTGACTCTAGCAGGTGCTCTAACCCAA
>NW_024373088.1:0-494 GCF_014805655.1 Passer montanus | reverse complement strand
AGATCACAAAGGACTTGCTGCATCTCCAGCTAGGAAATAATCAGGTTTTGCCACTGTAGGGTCTCAGGGAGGAGGAGGAGGAGAGGATGCACTTTTCCTCAGAAGTGCAGGGGCTGGCAGGGAGCTGGGGTTAAACTGTGGCACTTTGCCACAGACCTAAGGATGTGGGAGAACAGGAATAACTCCAGTGGTGGATTTAGCTGGAGCTGCCAGAAAATATCACTCCATCAATGAGTACAACCAGCAGCTCCTACCCCAGGAGACAGTGCAGCCCTCCAGGTATTTCTGAACTGATGGAATTCTGTGCTGGTAATACCCAGGAAGAGTTTTATCAGGGACTGAAAATTGCATTTATTTCAGCAAGGGAGATCCAACAGTGGCTACAAGAATCAAATCAGCTTCCTGCCATGGGTTTGCAGCAGCTGAGGTGTCCCTGCATTATTGTATTTGCTGGGTTCCCAGATGGAAGGAAGGAATGATGGATCTGACTCCAT
>NW_024373087.1:0-494 GCF_014805655.1 Passer montanus | reverse complement strand
GGGACACGGGGGGACACGGGGGGACACAGGTGTTGTGACACTGAGGGGACAGAGAGGGACACCAGCACTGTGGTCCCCAGGTCATCTTGACACTGGGGGGTCTCCCTGTCACCATTGGTGTCCCTGTCCCCGTGTTCCCCATCCCTTGTCTCCTGTCCCGTGTCCCCCTGTCCCATGTCCCTGTGTCACTCTGACCCCCCGACCTCTGTCCCATGTCTCCTGGCCCCTGTCCTGTGTCCCCCGACCCCTGTCCGGTGTCCCCTGTCACATGATCCCTGTTTCCTGACCCCTGTCCTATGTCCCCATGTCCCCTGACCCCGTCCTTGTCCCCTGTCCCATGTCCCCTGTCCTGTGTCCCCCTGACCCCTGTCTCCTGTCCCCTATCCTAGGTCCCCTGTCCCATTTCTGCCGTGTCCCCTGCCCCCCGTCCATGTCCCCTGCCCCCCGTCCGTGTCCCCTGACCCCCGTCCGTGTCCCTTGACCCCTGTCCTTGT
>NW_024373086.1:0-494 GCF_014805655.1 Passer montanus | reverse complement strand
CTCAAAAAACAAGGGAAAAATCAGTTTTCTTAAGGAAATCTGGGTTTTCCAAAATGGGGGTTTTAGAGGAAAAAAATTGGGATTTTTTGAGTGAAAAAATGGAGTTTCTAGGTGAAAAAATGGCGGTTTTACGGTAAAAAATGTGATTTTTACGATAAAAAATGTGAATTTTTGCTTACGGTAAAAAATGTGATTTTTACGATAAAAAATGTGATTTTTACACCTCAAAAGGTGCAAAAAATCGGCCTTTCCCAAGGTAATCTGGGTTTTCCAAAAAAGTGGGTTTTAGGGGAAAAAATATGAATTTTTTAGGTGAAAAAATGGATTTTCTAGGTGAAAAAATGGAGTTTCTAGGTGAAAAAATGGCGGTTTTACGGTAAAAAATGTGATTTTTACGATAAAAAATGTGAATTTTTGCACTTAAAATAAGTGGGGAAAATCGGCTTTTCCCGAGGTAGTCTGGGTTGTCACTCAGGTGTGACAGGTGTCACTCA
>NW_024373085.1:0-494 GCF_014805655.1 Passer montanus | reverse complement strand
TGGGGCGCTCTGGGGGAGTCTCGCACCCCACGGGTTTTTGGGGTGCTGGGGTGATTTTGGGGTGTCCGGGCGGGGGTTTTTGGGGTACCTGGGGTAGCGCTGGCCCCGCTTGCGCCGGAACTCGGCCTCGTCCACGGTCCAGACGGCGCCGCGCGCGGCCTCGACGCGCACGAAGCACTTGTGCAGGCTCAGGTTGTGGCGCACGGCGTTCTGGGGGGGGGGACACCCCAAAATCGGGGGGCTGGACAGCGCCCCCCCCACCTGCCCCGAGGGATTTCGGGGGACTCCGGGGGTTTTCGGGGTGTTGGGGAGGGGCTGGGAGAATTTGGGGTCCCCCCCTCGTTTTTTGGGGAGTCCAGGGCAGTATTGGGGTCCCCCCCCCTTTTGGGTTTTTGGGGGTCCTGGGGTGTGTTTTTGGGGTCCCGGGCTGTGTTTCTGGGGTTCCCAGGCTGTTTTGGGGTCCCGGGGCTGTTTTTGGGGTCCCGGGCTGTTTT
>NW_024373084.1:0-494 GCF_014805655.1 Passer montanus | reverse complement strand
AATCCCCCAAAATCCCCCCCAAATCCCCCGTCCCGGCTCACCGAGGGTCCCCACGTCGTCCCCGATGGCCTCCACCATGAAATCCGCGGCTTTCCCGGCCACCCCCCCCTCCAGGCCGGGCCCCCAGGCCCTCACCCGGGGGGTGCCACCCTCGGGGGCCACCGTCACCTCAAACGGGCTGGGGACACCGAGGAGGGTCAGGGGCACCCCGAAAACCGACCCAGAAACTGCCCCGAAACCCCAAAAACGGCCCCAAAAACACCAGTGGTCACCCAGTGTCCCCAGTGCCCCCAGTGCCCAAACTGGGAGTGCCACCGTCGGGGGCCACCGTCACCTCAAATGGGCTGGGGACACCATAAAGGGTCAGGGACACCCCGAAAACTGACCCAGAAACCCCAAAACAGCCCCGAAACAGTCCTGAAAACCCCGAATTGTCACCAATGGTCATCAATGGTCACTGAGTCCACCCCAGTCCCTCCCAGTTCCATCCCAGT
>NW_024373083.1:0-494 GCF_014805655.1 Passer montanus | reverse complement strand
TTTTTAGGGATTTTTTGAGGGATTTTTTTGATTTTTTTTTTTAATTTTTGTGAATTTTGTGGGATTTTTGGGGGGATTTTTTAGGCAATTTTTGGGGAGTTTTTTTTTGTATATTTTTAAAGTTTTTTGTGAATTTTCTGGTATTTTTAAGGATTTTTTTTAGGGATTTTTTGAGGGATTTTTTTGATTTTTTTTTTTAATTTTTGTGAATTTTGTGGGATTTTTGGGGGGATTTTTTAGGCAATTTTTGGGGAGTTTTTTTTTGTATATTTTTAAAGTTTTTTGTGAATTTTCTGGTATTTTTGGGGGATTATTTTAGGGATTTTTTGGTATATTTTTTTAATTTTTTGGGGATTTTTTTCTGATGTTTTTAGGGATTTTGAGGGATTTTTTGGGATTTTTTTTAATTATTTTTGTGAATTTTAGGGTTTTTTTTGGTATTTTTTTAAGTTTTGTGAATTTTCTGGGATTTTTTTAGGGATTTTTGGGGATTT
>NW_024373082.1:0-495 GCF_014805655.1 Passer montanus | reverse complement strand
AAAAAAAAAAAATCCTAAAAATTGTGCATGAGAAGCATAAGCTCCATTATTCATAGAGCTTCAAGCAAAAGCCTACTTGGAAGAATCCCCCACTGTCAGTCAATGGGAATTCTGCAAGATTAAAGCAAGCAGGATTTGGCACTGAATTTCACTGCCAATGTATTGTTTTCCCCTCTCTTACACTTAAAAATCGTCATGCTACCAAAATTCTTATTTTATTACATTTTTGACAAAATTCTTGAATAAAAAATTTTAGTAACCTAGTTTCAGGTAAATAAGAAAATTCAGTTTGTTATACAAGTACATTTTAGTTGCCTAATTTCATAAAAGTAGCAACAGAAAGGAATTTCTCCCTCTTCCTTTAATGTTGCAGGTATCTGTGAGTCTCCCTATCCTGGGGAAAAGGTGATCTATACCTATAGCAAAATATGATCTTAAATTTTCTTCCCTTTCTCATTTTATTTTCTGTTGGGATTTCTGAATCCTACATTTTTT
>NW_024373081.1:0-495 GCF_014805655.1 Passer montanus | reverse complement strand
AAAAGGGGGATTCCCCCCCAAAAAAGGGGATTCCCCCCAAAAAAGGGACCCCAAAAAAGGGGGATTCCCCCAAAAAAGGGATCCCAAAAAAGGGGGATTCTCCCCCAAAAAAGGGATCCCAAAAAAGGGGGATTCTCCCCAAAAAGGGGACCCCAAAAAAGGGGGATTCCCCCAAAAAAGGGATCCCAAAAAAGGGGGATTCCCCCCCAAAAAAGGGACCCCAAAAAAGGGGGATTCTCCCCAAAAAAGGGGGATCCCCCCCAAAAAAGGGACCCCGAGCTGACCCCAAATCCCGCAGGGCCCCCCCGGCCTGCCCGGCCTGAAGGGAGACACCGGAGCCAAGGGGGAGAAGGTGAGAGACCCCAAAAACCCCAAATTCACCCCGAAAACATCCCCAAAATAACCCCACAAAAACCCCCCAAAACCCCCAAAAACCAAAATCCAAAAAAATCTCCCCAGAACCCACCCAAAATCCCCCCAAACCCCCCCCCAAAA
>NW_024373080.1:0-495 GCF_014805655.1 Passer montanus | reverse complement strand
ACAGATTGTTGAGGCCACTGATGCAATAGCATATCAGTAAAAAATGGCAGGTTTCCATACAAAGTGAGCCTTTGGGGAGAGTGTCTAGTGGCCTGTTGGGTTAGACTGTATCAGAATCTCTGATTCTTGTTTCAGACTCTCTGGTTTTTGCCTTTTTAGCATTTTCCAGAACTTCTGTTTCATCTGCCCTGGGAAACAGGTATAATCTGGGATTTGCAACAGCAGCAGCGAAGGAATACCTGTTGTCTGGAGTGAGGGGTCTCAGCAGAGGTTGGGGGTGTGACAAGGACAGGCCACCCTGCCCAGCAGTGTAGCTGGAGCCAGTTCTCCCTGCCCCTTGCTGCTGCCCACACCTCCTGGTGTGCAGCTGCAATGGTCAGAACTGAGGACACTTCCCAACCACTTCACTGTGCAGTGATCACTGAAATTATTTGACTTTACCATGCAGACCTGGAAGAATATTGAATTAGAACAGTAGAGGTTGTAGACATGGTA
>NW_024373079.1:0-11123 GCF_014805655.1 Passer montanus | reverse complement strand
CAGGATGTCTTTTCATAAATAGTAAATTTATTTATTTATTATATATTAAATTTATTTACTATTATGTAAATGGGTTAGTTCTTTACTACTACTTTACTGTAGTAAAGAACTCTTTCCTCTTGGAGGCAAGAGTGCAGGTAATGACTGTAGCCAACCCAACAGCAAATGACGTGATTGTTGTAAAGTTCTACAAGTTTCCAGCACTCATTCCCAGAATTGCCAGATACCCATCTTGGGTGTTAATGTCCAGGCAGCATAAGGATTGAGGAATTAAGGAGCTTGTTGCTTGGTTATTTAATCATTAAACTTAACTTTTCACCTCTGCTTCTAGTTAGTTATTCCAGCATGTGAGTGATGTGAGTAAAGTGATGAGGAGTCTTACCATTGACATTTTTTACCTGGTGTACTCAGTGTCCAACATTGGATAACCTTCCTTAAAGGAAGTAGATCTTGAACTGAATACTTTAACTTATGTATCCACTTATGTATTACATTAATGGGACAGGCAAGGGGCTTCCAAAAGGTTTCAAAGAATTTATAATGCTTATAAAGGACACTTACTTTAGTTTCCTACTAAATTATATTTAGTAAATAAATTATTTATTTTATTATATTTGCAGTACTTAGGAGCTAAATTACTTCTTATCTAATTATGCCTGGCTATTTATTCCTGTATTTCCTCCGCCCCACTACATATGATGTCCACGCTACTTGAACGCTGACTAGTATTAGAGTACATAACTACCAAAGACTAAATGAATGCTAGGTCAGCTTGAAATTTTGTGAGCTACAGAGAAAACTACCAACAACCAAGATGCTTGGCTGTTCCATTCACAGTTTGTAGCAAACCATTCATTCAGTCTTGAAGCTTCAGGGCTCAGTTCTTGCTGAGGAAAATGATACTTGGTGCCACTGCAGCAGTGACACTTGGGCTGTCCAGGTCATCCTGCACCAGAAAAGTAAACAAGTTCATTATTAAGGTTTTTCTTTTACTCAGCACATACTAAGAACCATAAATAAAGTGGTTCCTTCTAAGTGCTTTGTTTATGTAAAGCAGTTCCCCAAAAGTAGATGGTAAAGGACACAGCAGGGACACTCCTTTGCTTTAGTATTAGAGGGATCAGAAGTTTTAATGTGTTCTATACGTATTATATTTACCCATGATTCTAACTACTCTAGATTTTAGTAATTTCAGTAAGCCAAGTGCAAAATGCAGAGAAAAAATAGTTTAAAAATCAAAATAATTGTATGCAGTGGCACAAGATTAATTACTAGGACGGCCTATGATGGAAACATAAACAATGATGTGGATACTTTCCTGAATTCTTGTTGGTAGGAAGTACATCAGCTTAAAGTAATTACAATAAAAACAAAGAGATACGGACATCCGGGTACCTTTTTCTGGGCAACACAAGCCCGAAAAAGGACACCCGTTAACAGAGGATTAACCCTTAAAAACAATTGCCTGTTGCACATTCATACATCTCATACATGATGCATAAATTCCATTCAAACACAGGATTCTGTCTGGTCACTGTCAACTTCTTCCTCTTAATCCTCATGCCATCTTCCTGTCTGAGCGAGGTGGGAAGAAGTTAGTTTTCTGCTGATAAGGGAGCAATAAATTCCCTTTCTCTGAAAGGTTTAGATGTCCTGTGGCTTCTATCTGGTGCGAGTCCTTTCTTAAACAAATATCTTGCATAGCATAGTTTCTATTGTAACATTATGTTATAACCTAAAACTATATTTAATACACTACTTAAGAAAATTAATATAGCATAACTTTCTAGCATAATACAATATTTAATACTTGGAAAAGCCAATCATAAAATACACATTTTTCACAGCTAACATCAACACCGAGTATTGGGGGAGGAAACTACTCATAAAACGTGCTATATTCAGCATATTTTGTGAAGCAAGCACTGAGGAGGATGAGGAGAACGGCACGAAGAGAAACAGCTCAAATCTAACCCCTCTCACTCTCCCCAGACCCAGACCAGACTGCATTTCGGACCCCGGCCGGCCTCGCCTCCGCTCTCCCCCAGCCGGGGGCGGGACGCGGCTCCCGCACGGCATCTCGGGAGTTGTAGTTCTCCCCGCGGCGCGACATGGCGGCCGTGCGGGCGCTGCCGGCCCTCGCCGCCGCGCTGCTCCTTGCTGCCGCCGGCCAGGCCAGCAAATACTCCCGGGAGGCCAACGAGGGGCTGGCGGGCGCCGACGGCAAGCGGCGGGAGGCCGGAGAGTTCCGGGTGGTGAGGCTGAACCAGATCTGGGAGAAGGCGCAGCGGGTGAGTGGCGCGGCGCGGGGCGATGGCGGTGCGCGGAGGCAGCTCCGAGGCCGGGCCCGGCCGCTTCAGACACTCATTCCCCGTCAGGGAGATGGGGAGGAGCGGGGACCTGTGTGTGAGGAGAGGCCGAGGCTGCCTGGCCCCGGCTCGGGGCTGCGGTGGCTTTTGTTCTGTTCTCGGGCATGGCTGTCTCGACCGTCACGCAGCGAGCGCTCCGCTCAGCCCCGCTGTGCCGGCGGCGGGGAGCAGCCTTGCCCGGGAGAGGAGATGTGTGTCTGAGCCTGGGAGGTGTTCCCCTGCCCGGGTTTAAATGCAGCAGCTAAACCACATGCCCAGGAAGTGGCAAGAGAGGGGGAAGCCCCCGTAGTGCCGCGTAGGATCTGCGCTTGGCTCCAGAGCTCGCTGGTTGAGCGCTTTAGCCGTGTCGTTCGGGGCTGTGATGCTCTCATGTGTCTGAAGGCCATGGCTCGGTTCCTGCCCGGCACAGGACAGAAGTTCACTGCAGGAGAAGAGGAAACCTCCACCCTGGTGCTTGTGTCGCCTACATTCATATCAAGTGATGTAGACAAATGCAAGAGGACCAGCAAATGGGTTTCACCATTCCCAGATGAGAGCCTTAATTTTGGCAGTGAGTCATAACAGTACATGAGTTTCTCTCACAGTGGTCTACAAAAAATTTTAATTAAAGTGAAAATACAGTCAAATTATTTCATTACAGTGGAAATACCTACTTAGAAGTAAAAACGAGAGCTGCAGTGGGAGGAGAAGAATGCACTGCAGATATCCCCTGAATATTGTGGACCATGGGAATTAGGGTGATGACTGGTAAAGGTTCAGTTCTTTCAGGCAACGAAATATAGTTAACATTCATTTTGGATCTTCTGTATTCTGAATAGCCTGAGCTGTTGAATTGGAGGTAGGGCATCCCTGGATTCAGCCAAAAACTTGAACTCTGCCATAGTGCTGCATCCCAATGTGCTAAAGGAGAGTATGAAAATTACTCCTTTCCTCATTGGGAGACAGCTGAATGGGGCATAGGAAGGTGTGTTAATGAAACTCCAGCTGTTGAACTGACAGCTGAAAAAGAAACAATACTGAGACAAGAAATAATCTATATTGATACTAGTGTCAGTTACCTCTCACCTTTCCAATTACAGTCTTTTCTCATGTTCATACCTGGCTCTTCTAGAATTAAAATTTGAGGTGCTTTACGTCATCTGTGTTAAGATGCTAAAATATGAAATGGATTAACTCTGTCAGTAAGGAACTAAGACTTATTAAATTCTGTATGTGTGAGCTGGATTTTAGATAAGCAAAACCTACTTGAACGAAATTTGCCACCATCTAAACTTCCCTTTTGAGTACAATTATCACCCAGCATGTGCTTTATAAAGTAATTTTTCAGTATGTCTGGGCAATATATGAAATAAGAGGAAAACTTTGCCCATCTGTTACATCTGCTTTGAAATACTTCCATGTATCAGTGCAGAACTCTTCATTCCTTTATTTTGGTAGTAATAGAGAATAGAGAAACTGCTGAGAACAGGGAACTTCTTTGTTTTGATATAAAAGTCAGATACTGCAATTCAGCATTGCAACACACAGCTGGAGAAGCAGTTCGTGAAAAAGCCCCAAAACATTACTTAATGGGACCAGGAGCCGGCAACCCAGACTTTCTTCTTGTTTTCCTGAGGGTGAATGGGAGGGAGCGCTTGAACTTTCTCCAGGATGTCTTTTCATAAATAGTAAATTTATTTATTTATTATATATTAAATTTATTTACTATTATGTAAATGGGTTAGTTCTTTACTACTACTTTACTGTAGTAAAGAACTCTTTCCTCTTGGAGGCAAGAGTGCAGGTAATGACTGTAGCCAACCCAACAGCAAATGACGTGATTGTTGTAAAGTTCTACAAGTTTCCAGCACTCATTCCCAGAATTGCCAGATACCCGTCTTGGGTGTTAATGTCCAGGCAGCATAAGGATTGAGGAATTAAGGAGCTTGTTGCTTGGTTATTTAATCATTAAACTTAACTTTTCACCTCTGCTTCTAGTTAGTTATTCCAGCATGTGAGTGATGTGAGTGAAGTGATGAGGAGTCTTACCATTGACATTTTTTACCTGGTGTACTCAGGGTCCAACATGGGATAACCTTCCTTAAAGGAAGTAGATCTTGAACTGAATACTTTAACTTATGTATCCACTTATGTATTACATTAATGGGACAGGCAAGGGGCTTCCAAAAGGTTTCAAAGAATTTATAATGCTTATAAAGGACACTTACTTTAGTTTCCTACTAAATTATATTTAGTAAATAAATTATTTATTTTATTATATTTGCAGTACTTAGGAGCTAAATTACTTCTTATCTATTTATGCCTGGCTATTTATTCCTGTATTTCCTCCGCCCCACTACATATGATGTCCACGCTACTTGAACGCTGACTAGTATTAGAGTACATAACTACCAAAGACTAAATGAATGCTAGGTCAGCTTGAAATTTTGTGAGCTACAGAGAAAACTACCAACAACCAAGATGCTTGGCTGTTCCATTCACAGTTTGTAGCAAACCATTCATTCAGTCTTGAAGCTTCAGGGCTCAGTTCTTGCTGAGGAAAATGATACTTGGTGCCACTGCAGCAGTGACACTTGGGCTGTCCAGGTCATCCTGCACCAGAAAAGTAAACAAGTTCATTATTAAGGTTTTTCTTTTACTCAGCACATACTAAGAACCATAAATAAAGTGGTTCCTTCTAAGTGCTTTGTTTATGTAAAGCAGTTCCCCAAAAGTAGATGGTAAAGGACACAGCAGGGACACTCCTTTGCTTTAGTATTAGAGGGATCAGAAGTTTTAATGCAGAGCAAGCAATGCCTTTATCCAGTTCCTCGGGTTTGGCTTTTTTTTTGCTTTTAAAAACCTACTTGTTTTACCTAATACTAGTATCTAGTTTTATGCAGTACTTGGATACTTCTCCCTTTTCATCTAAATAGATCTATTAGAAATGCAGTGCTTATTGTCTCTGTTCTTAACTATTCGTATGTGAGAAAGCATCTCTCTTCATCTTTTATAGAGGCTGGGCATTAAAAGCATTGTGTCCAGATTTTCATTTTGTTATATGTGTTTGTTTAGAATTTGAAGAACCAAGAGTGATTGATTTGTGGGACATGGCCAAATCAGCTAATTTCACTGAGAAAGAACTTGAATCTTTTCGGGTAGGTAGAATTCCAGTGACTTCTCTTGCAGAAAGATATTTTGCCACATAAAGAAACACTTGCTGTTACTCTGATTGCAGCAACTTCTGTATTACCCTCCAGACACCATAAAAAAGTCATGCTGCCTTTTTAATACTTCAGATATATAGACATGTGTATAACTTAATCATATGCTGGTTCTGTTATAATCAGCAGAATGAAAATTCTGCATCCTCTCAAAACAACTGTTGCATAATTTGAATCTCTGAAAGATCAGGTTCCTCTTCTTTGTTGTCAAGGCACCAGATTTACCCCTCTTACGAATGTCTTAATAATGTCCTTGGGAAGCACTGTAATCTCTATACCCACCAATTTCCCTCTCAAGTATTGTTAACTTCCCATGTTGGAACTGTGTTGAGCTGACACAAAACTATGGTGATAAAGACTGCTTTTCAAGGAAATAATAGAGAAATCCATTCCTGTGCAGTTCATACCACTTTTATTCAATTCAAGTTATATAAAGATTTGATTTTTTTTTTTAAATCTGACTCTGCCTGTTTATCAGATTTTAAAAAGAGGCTTTTTTAAAAATTTGTCTCTCTCCCTTCAGTCTACTGTTCTTATGCCTAAATTTTTGCTTGGTGTTCTCTGCTCTCATCTTGTAGCACCTCACAGCCTCCCACAGTCTCCTTTTGAGGACTCTGCAGTGGGTCATTTTCAGCACTGCTTTCAAAATCAGCAGTCTGGTGGTGATGGTAATGGGTTGTCCAGACATTCTTAAGAAGCAGGGAACTGAAAAAGCTTTCTGCGCCTGACTTAGTAAAGTATCATTGGGACTGTCTTGGCAAGAGAAAGGAAGGCTTGGAAAGCAACTCTTCTGAAGCTGTGTGTATTTGTTATCTTAGGAGGAGCTGAAACATTTCGAAGCAAAAATTGAAAAGCACCATCATTACCAGAAGCAATTAGAGATTTCACACCAGAAACTGAAGCATGTAGAGGGAACTGGAGACAAGGATCATCTAAACAGAAACAAAGAGAAATATGCCATGCTGCAAGAAAAGACAAAAGAACTAGGATATAAGGTCTGTATAAATCCAGTGTTACATACATGTTGAAAGTTTAACTCAGTAGCAGAGGGGAAGTAGATTATCCAGTGCTGATTTTTCATGCAAGCTGAATGACTTCCAGAAGGGGAGTTCAAGACACATCTGTTCTCCATGTTTAGTACAGCATACACATAATTGTTTTTTATAGACCTAGTTCTAAAAGGCCTGAAATCTTCCTGCTCTCTGCTCTTTCTGTTGTTACAAATACTCATAGCAAAATCTGAATATATCACTATATTGATAATTCACTGTCTTCCTGAAATTTTTTTGTGTGTTTTGTTTTCCTGATAGGTAAAGAAACACTTGCAAGACTTATCCAGCAGAATCTCTCAAGGTCTTCAACACAATGAACTATAAGAATTTGTTCTGCTTCATGGGATCAGTCTGTTAACACAAAGCAGTTAATGTGATTTTTTGAACAGGACTTACCAAGGAGTCCTTCTGAAATAGTAAGGATTGAACAGAGTGTCCTGTAAGATTTTTTTTTGTCTACTTCATTACCAATTTTGTATTTGCACTGTAAAAAAATTAAATGATTAGATTAAATATTTAGGTTGCACATCTTGGATCATAAAAATCTTACATCTGAATCAAGTAGCAGCCTTTGAAATAATCAGTTTTGTCAAAAGAAAAAATATGTGAACTCTCAAAGGATTTCTGCTAGTAAAAAAATACTAATCTTATAATCAGGTAAGGTATTCTGATCAATGAAAGCAAACACTGAGGTACAGAAAGGTTAAGCAGAGGCCTGAAAAGTCTTTATTTCAATCCTTGGCCTATTACATTTCCTACTTAAGGTTACAAAAATATTTTTACTGACTTTGAGCAGTGGCTCAGAGCTGCACTGCTGCACTGTATATTAATCTTTCGTGTGAGAGGGGGAGGGAGTAACGAGGGAACAAGTACTGAGGTCAATTTGCACAGTTTAGTTATTGACTAACATGTGTGTGTACAATTATCTTCTTCATGGTTGCTTTGGTTTTGCTACACTTGGTCATTAAAAAATCAAAACAAATACTGGTGATGCTTTTTTTTTTCACCTTCCCTTTCATATAGTGAGAAGTAACCAGACCTGTTTTTTGAGCATGTTGCTAATTCCTGTAATGTTCATTCACGCATCAGCTTGTAAGAGAGGAGGGATAGTTTTGCACCACAAGGATGTGTTTCTATGTTCTGAATAGGCAGAAAGAGTTCTAAAGCAGCTTATCTCTGAGTGTATGTTTCAGTTCAATCTCCAGTAAAGAGTATCACTTCTTCTTTCGTGACCATATTTTTCTGGTCAGAATTTTGGCACACATCAGACACGTGGGTTGAAATTGTCTATAATACATATAGTGAGAAGTAACCAGACCTGTTTTTTGAGCATGTTGCTAATTCCTGTAATGTTCATTCACGCATCAGCTTGTAAGAGAGGAGGGATAGTTTTGCACCACAAGGATGTGTTTCTATGTTCTGAATAGGCAGAAAGAGTTCTAAAGCAGCTTATCTCTGAGTGTATGTTTCAGTTCAATCTCCAGTAAAGAGTATCACTTCTTCTTTCGTGACCATATTTTTCTGGTCAGAATTTTGGCACACATCAGACACGTGGGTTGAAATTGTCTATAATAACAAAGCTGACCCTTTATTTCAAATGAAACTGTTCCAGGAAAAAGGCCAAGGTCCAGTGTGGGTGAATCATTACAGCTGCTTGGTTGGAGCTCTGTCCCTCACAGATGGCAGTGCTGAGGTGTGCTGGGTCAGGCAGCTGTCCTCAAGCCTTGCTCTCCCTGCCTGTTCCATGAGAAATACTGAAGAGACCCATTCAGTCAAAATAGGCCACTCATCCTGGGTCATCATGGTTTAAAAGTAACACAATTCTTTACTTAAAAACTGTATCTTCATGTGCAAGGGATCTGAACCAAAACTGTGGTAACAGTCTTACTTTGAGATTTTCTTTGAAGCTAGATTTTTTTCCTTTTTTATTTTTTTAACTTAATGTAAGCTGAGAGTTATTTGTATTGCAGAGAATCGCTGTCCATCACAGTAAGAAGCCACCACTAATATTAGCAGTCTCCTTAGAGACAGCTGTGTTCATGTAGTTTATGGCATACCTTTAGTTGGCAAGCTAAAATAAGTAAATCTGAAAATAGCTGCAGGCCATTTATGAGGAAACTGTTTTGGTTTTTTTTTTTCAAATGCTACACACTTCTTCCCCAGACTATGGCTTTAAGGGCTGCTCAGCTTCTGTATCAGAGCAGTAGCTGTATTATCTTACATGTTTGTCTACATCAATTCCCTGTGAATGCAGAACAGAAATTATATTATGTCAGAAAGCAAAGACTTCACTATGTCCTTCAGTTTCCCCTTTGGCAGGGTGAGAACTAAATCTGTGAGCTGCAGGTCAGTTTGGTGGCTGTAGGCTGCGTGTGGAGGGTCCCACAGCAATGGCCCCTGGGTGAAGAATTTAGACACATGCAGTAAGTGCACATGCAGAGGAGAGATGTTACATTCATATTTTCTGAAAAATCCCTGTTTTCAGAAAATGCCCAGGATTTTTCTCCTAGGAAGCTGAAAAGCCTCAGAGAAAAGGCAAAACAATAATTCTCACTTGCTTCTCGTGTTTTGCTCCTTTGGAATGTAGCTAGAGATTGTTTATCAACAGTTGATTGTTTCATTAGTTTTCGGTGTGAATTGTTTTGACTCAATGGCCAATCAGTGCCAAGCTGTGTCGGGACTCTGGAGAGAGTCACAACTTTTCATTATTATCCTTTTACCATTCTCTAAGTATCCTTTCTATATTCTTTACTATAGTATAGTTTACTCTTCTTTAATATAATATAGTATCATAAAATAATAAATTAGCCTTCTAAGCACATAGAGTCAGATTCATTCCTTCCTTCCAACTTCGAGGCGCCCTGCAAATACAATAGAGAGGAGCTACACAAAGCACTGAGGCACTGCTGAGCAGTCCTGGCAGGGTTGTAGGCAATGGAGCAGCTTTCACAGGGCACATTCAGATCCTGCTGCTGGGGGAGATGTGCTGCCCACGGGAAAGCAACATATCTCAGCCTGCACTGAAGGCAGGCACAGCAGCTCTGTGCTCCACACAGGAGGGCACAGCACAAGGCTGGGTTTCATCTTCACTGTCTACCTGAAGTAGAATATGCTTATCCAAGAATTTCTGAAGAAGTCTGGAACAGCAGAAGGTGCTGTATTCATGGAATAAATAACCAGGGTCTGATCAGTTACTGAACAAGTGCAGGGGTGCTGCAGCAGAGACTTTGAAGAGGCGACGGCTGAACCAGGCAGTGGCTGTGCTGTGTCTTTACCTACCACACCATGACAGTAATTGGGCTCAAAGGCCAGGTGGGCTCCAGCAGAGAGAATGCTTGGCAAGTGCTGCAAAGTACAAGAGGCTGACAAAATACTTACATGTCACAGTAATGTAAAACTGGGAACGAGTCACAGCTCATCAGAGGCAAAGATTGGAGAGTGGGGTCAGCAGAGTCACTTCAGTTACTGAGCAGAGCTGGTAATGAGTCATCAGGCCCAAAGACTGGGCACACAAACCAACAGGAGAACCAAATAAAAAGGCTGTTGCTGCCCCTGCACCCAGCTTCCCCTTGGAATAGTCTGTGGCTGAGTTAGAGTACAACAGCATAAGGGAAAGCACGAGCAATAGTCTGTTCCTGTCAAGGCTCCTCAGGGCTTTCCCTGCTTTTTAAGATTTGGGGCAGGCTAGTGGGGTGTAAAGTCTGATTCCACTCTAGTTTCTATGGTCTGCACCTCACGTGCATCAACGTATGTATAATTCAGTTTATTGTTGCAGTTTTAATCCTCCAAAGACTGTTCATACAGTCAAAATAACAAGAGTGGGTAGTGTTTGAGATATTAAAGATTAAAAAATAACTTGAGTCACCACTCCGGTATTTCTGTAAATAGCAAGAAAAATTCAGAGCCAAGAAAAAATGTGTAAATGAGATATACCTGCAGTCCTGTACCTTGTAAGGGGTGAATAATGGAGTTCATAGGTTGCATGGAAGAGGCATCTGAAAAGGAAAGAACTATCACTTTTATGCAGTAGTTGAGTCTTCTCTTCCTTAATAGGTGTTCTAGCTGATCCTTTTGTAATTTTTCAAATTAACAAGTTTTTAAACCACTCTGAGAAACAATTTGAAATACAAAAGTAGGAGCAAAAAAAGTAATAATTCTATAGTCAGTCAAATTCTGCCCTGAAAAGAACCTCAATTTAAGTAAACATGTCAGTGACTTCATGTAGGACAGATTTTATTTGTTAGAAAGGGGGGTGGAAAGGTGAGGGAAATAAATACATAAGGCATTAAATGCAACCAAAATAACCAAGCCTTTCTTTAAAAAAACACATCCTACATGTTGGTACAGCAGCTAAGATGGCATCATTCTACCAAAACAGATAAGGAACAGCACTGTAGCAGATTTATTGCTGCAATCATTTCCCCTCTCCCCTCCCATGGGATCCTGATGAATGATAGATCTGGCAATAGCAGGAATGTTTAAATTTACCAAGTAGAGAT
>NW_024373078.1:0-495 GCF_014805655.1 Passer montanus | reverse complement strand
TCATCCTGATCCAGAACCGGGCCGGCAACGAATTTTGGGGAAACAATTTTTCCTAATTTTCCCCAAATTTTAACCCTCCCAAAATCCAATATTTTCTGGGAATTTGGGGCAGATCCGCTTCATCCTGATCCAGAACCGGGCTGGGAACCCTCCCCTAATTCCCGATAAAATGTGCATTTTTATGATAAAAAATTGGAATTTTAATTATAAAAAATTTGGAATTTTAACTATAAAAAAAATCAATTTTTGGGGAAATCATTCTCCTGATTTTCTCCAAATTTTAACCTTCCCAAAATCCCATTTTTTTGGGAATTCCGGGCAGATCTGCTTCATCCTGATCCAGAACCGGGCCGGCAACAAATTTCGAATTCATGAAAAAATGGAAATTTTAATGATAAAAAATTGAAATTTTAATGATAAAAAATTGGAATTTCAAGTACAAAAAAAATTCAAATTTTAGGGAAATAATTCTCCTGATTTTTCCCAAATTTTAAC
>NW_024373077.1:0-495 GCF_014805655.1 Passer montanus | reverse complement strand
GGACATTGGGGACAGTGGGGACACTGGGGCAGTGACAGGGACATTGGGGACAATGGGACACTGGGATGTCCTCGGTCTGCAGCATGGCCATGTTCCACGTGGCCTGGGGACATCGGGGACACTGGGACAGGGACATTGGGGACAGTGACAGGGACATGGGGACAGGGACCCTGCGGGAGGTGACCCTGTCCTGGGGAGGTGACCCTGATTCTGGGGAGGTGACAGTGTCCTGGGGATGGTGACACTGCGTTTGGGGAGGTGGCCTTGTCCCAGGGGTGATGACACTGATTCTGGGGAGGTGACACTGATTCTGGGCTGGTGACACTGATTCTGGGGAGGTGACAATGACTGGGGTGGCCCTGTCCTGGGCTGGTGACACTGATTTTAGGGAGGTGGCCCTGTCCCAGGGGAGGTGGCCCTGCCCCGGGGAGGTGACCCTGATTCTGGGGAGGTGACCCTGATTTTAGGGAGGTGTCCCTGCCCCGGGGTGTCACC
>NW_024373076.1:0-521 GCF_014805655.1 Passer montanus | reverse complement strand
GGGGGCTGGCTATCAGGGCACCATTGCACAGGAATAAAGTGCTGAGGAGAACCATGGTCATCCTAAGCATGTCGCTGTCATTTTCCTGCAGGAGCTCCACGAGCCTTTCATGCAGGCTCCACATTCTCATGGCCTGTGTGGAACACAAGTGTGGGAAATGCCACCCTGCTGCCACAGGGCCCAGAGGCCAGAGGCCTGTGCCAAAGCATTTGGGCAGCTGGAGCGGGAGGCAGGAGAGCTGGGAGCAGTTGCCCCAGCACCCAAAGGCCAGCCAAGTCCAAGCGACTGCCTTCCCCAGCACCACGGCAGCAGCACGGCTTCAGCCGCTGCCCTCTTCTCACCGAGACACTGGTGCCGAGCACCACGAGGCCTCTGAGTGCCAAGCGACGCATCTCCATGCACTCGCTGTGCAGGTTCTTGGACATGAGCTCCAGGACGCTGTCACGGCATTCACTCAAGGTGAGGCACTCCAGGGTCTGAAAGGCACAAGGCCGGTGACGGGGGAGCCGGCCGGCAGGAGC
>NW_024373075.1:0-495 GCF_014805655.1 Passer montanus | reverse complement strand
TCCCAAAATTCGGATGGAAATCCTAAATCCAGCCATAATCCTGAAATAATTCTGAAATAATTCATCGTAAGAACCAGCGCAGCACCGCCGGGAAGTCGTAGCCTGCGGGAAAAATTGGGGTTGGGTCCCAAAATTCGGATGGAAATCCAGAATTCAACCCTAATTCTGAAATAATTCTGAAATAATTCATTGTAAGAACGAGCGCAGCACGGCTGGGAAATTGTAACCTGGGGGAAAAAGTGGGATTGTGTCCCAAAACCCTGATGGAAATCCTAAAACCAACCCTCATCCCAAACCCACCCCCCATTCCCAATTTTCTTCCTATTTTTTTCTCTTTTTTTCTATTTTTTCCCCCTTTTTTCCTTTCCCCCTTTTTCTTTTTTCCTTTTTCCCCATTTCCCCCCACTCCCAAATTCCCCTTTCCCCCCTTTTTTCCCTTCCCCCTTTTTTCTTTTTCCCCCTTTTTCTTTTTCCCCCTTTTTTCCCCTTTTTTCC
>NW_024373074.1:0-495 GCF_014805655.1 Passer montanus | reverse complement strand
CCGAAATCCACCCAGGAGCACCCAGAATGTCCCAAAAAATCACCCAGGATTCACCCGGAATTCACCCAAAATCCCCTGGAGATTGCCCAAATCCCTAAAAGTCCCCCCAAAAATCCCTCTGGGATCCCCCAAATCCCCCAGAATTTCTCCAAAATGCCTCTAGGATCCCCCAAATCCCCCAGAATCTTCCCCAAATGCCCCAAAAATCCCCCACAATTTCCCCGTTTTCCCCCCAGTTTTCCCCCAATTTTTCCCCCTAATTTTCCCCCCAATTTCCCAATTTTCCCCTTAATTTTCCCAATTTTCCCCCCAGTTTTTCCCCCAATTTTCCCCTTAGTTTTCCCAATTTTCCCCCCAATTTTTCCCCCTTTCCCCCCCCAATTTTCCCCCCAATTTTTCCCTTAATTTCCCAATTTTCCCCTTAATTTCCCAATTTTTCCCTCTAAATTTCCCAATTTTCCCCCAAAATTTTCCAATTTCCCCCCCAATTTTCCC
>NW_024373073.1:0-495 GCF_014805655.1 Passer montanus | reverse complement strand
TTATTGCAGGAGAATCCGAGGGTACAGACGTCCTGGAGAGGGGTAGGAAGGATCAGGCGATGGAAGGAGGAGGTGGGAAAGAAGTAGGGTTGTCAGTGTTCAGGAACACATAATCACAGAATGATTAGATGCAGGTGCTTTTACTGAAGAGCCCTGGGTGTCAGGGGTACAGACACAAATATGACTGCCCCAAGGGTTCAGGGTGAACATGTTTTCATATTCTATCATTATATAAGTTATATATTAGTTATTAAACTTATATTGTTGTATTGTATACATTGGTTTCATCCAAGCATAGGTTTCTCATGATTCCCCTCCCCAAACACTTGAACATAGTTTCTCATGATTCTTCTTATGATTAAACAATAATTATATCTAAACAATCATCACATCTAACAATTATATCACTTACCATATACTAGTTACGCAGGTGCAATTTCACACAATATGGCAAATAGAAGGTCTAATGTTTCCCAGGGCCTACTTTTAACTTTT
>NW_024373072.1:0-495 GCF_014805655.1 Passer montanus | reverse complement strand
TCCCGCTTCCTCGACGCCAGGTGAGCCAAGCTGGGGGGAAAATGGGGAGATTTGGGGAAAAATGGGGAGATTTGGGGAAAAATGGGGAGATTTTTGTGTGAGTGTCAACCACGGTGAGCTCAGCTCAAGCAGAGCACCTGCGAGGCCCTCGTGATCCTCCGCTCCCGCTTCCTCGACGCCAGGTGAGCCAAACTTGGGGGAAAATGGGGAGATTTGGGGAAAAAATTGGGTATTTTTGGGTGGATGTAAACCACGGCAAGCTCAGCTCTAGCAGAGCTCCTGCGAGGCCCTTATGGTCCTCCGCTCCCGCTTCCTCGACGCCAGGTGAGACAATTTGGGAAGACGTTCCTCCAATAGGTGGGAAAATGTGGATTTTTGATGGAAAAATGTGAATATTTGGTGAAAAATGTGGAGATTTGTGAAAAATTTGGGTATTTTTGGGTGGGTGTCAACCACGATGAGCTCGGCTCAAGCAGAGCTCCTGCGAGGCCCTCG
>NW_024373071.1:0-495 GCF_014805655.1 Passer montanus | reverse complement strand
GAGCAAATTTTGGGATTTTTTGTAAAATTCAAGAGATGGAGCTAAATAAATGAGTGTGAGGTTTCTGAATATGCAAATGAGATGCAAATGAGATGCAAATGGCCACCTGGAAAAGCAGGGGATGACATTTTGGCGACGATGTTTGAGATTTTTGGAGCAAATTTTGGGGTTTTTTGTAAAATTAAATGGGTAGAGCTAAATGAATGGGAATGAAGGTTTTTGATTATGCAAATGAGATGCAGATGAGATTTAAATGTCCATCAGGAAGGCGCAGGAGGACCAGAAGGAGATGAAATTTGGGGTCGATTTTTGAGATATTTGCGGGTCAAATTTTGGGGTTTTTTTGTAAAATTAAAGGGGTGGAGCCAAATAAATGGGCGTGAGGTTTTCTGACTATGCAAATGAGATGCAAATGAGATTTAAATGTTCATCAGGAAGGCGCAGGAGAACCAGAAGGAGAGGAAACTTGGGGTCGATTTTTGAGATTTTTTGGAA
>NW_024373070.1:0-495 GCF_014805655.1 Passer montanus | reverse complement strand
GGCGCTCGGAGTAAAAACCCCGCCAAAAAAACCCCAAAAAAACCCAAAAATGGTAAAAAAAAATCCCAAAAACCTCAAAAATCCCCAAAATCCCCCAAAAAACCCCAAAAATCCGCCCCAAAATCGCCCCCAAAAATTCCCCAAAACGTCAAAAAAAATCCCCAAAATTCCCCCTCCCCCCCCGCGCTGTGCCCCTCCCCCTTCTCGGAGCCCAAAATCCCCAAAAGTTAAAAAAAAATCCCCAAAATTGCCCAAAATTCCCCAAATTTCCCCCAAATTCGGGGCCCCCCCAGCGGCGCTGCTGCTCCGAGCGGTGGGCGGGGCTTGGCGAGGCCACGCCCGCTGTGCGTGGGTTGTGGCCATATATGGAGTTGGAGACCATATATGGAGGAGGCCACGCCCACTCCTGGTACAAAGGAGCCGCTTGTTGGGAGAGGGGGCGGGGCCAGAGTGGGACAGAGCGGCTTTGAACTGGGATTGAACTGGGAGGGACTG
>NW_024373069.1:0-495 GCF_014805655.1 Passer montanus | reverse complement strand
GGAATGAGGCGGTTTGGGGTCAGAATGAGACGGTTTTGGGTCAAAATGAGGCGGTTTTGGGTCAAACCGCGACCGGGAGCAGCTGCTGTGCAACTCCGACGTCTTCTGGAAACCCCGGCTGGCCGTGCAGGGTGAGGCACTTGGGGACACAAATGGGGACAATGGGGGCACAAATGAACCAGTTTGGGTTCAGAATGAACCGGTTTGGGGTCAGAATGAGGCGGTTTTGGGATCAAAATGAGGCGGTTTTGGGTCAAACCGCGACCGGGCGCAGCTGCTGCGCAACTCTGACGTGTTCTGGAAACCCCGGCTGGCCGTGCAGGGTGAGGCACTCTGGGGACACAAATGAACCGGTTTGGGGTCAGAATGAACCAGTTTGGGGTTGGAATGAACTGGTTTTGGGTCAGATTGAGGCGGTTTTGGGTCAAACTACAACCCGACATCTTCTGGAAACCCCGCCTGGCCATGCAGGGTGAGGCACTTGGGGACACAAAT
>NW_024373068.1:6455-11159 GCF_014805655.1 Passer montanus | reverse complement strand
GGGTAATCACGGGATTTTTTTGTAATTTCTGTGATTTTGGGGTAATTTCGGGGTTTTTTTGGGGGTTCCCAGACGGATTTTTGGGGTTATTTCGGGAAATTTTGGGTAATTCCGGTGATTTTGGGTCCCCGGGGGTGTTTTTGGGGCTCTTTTAGGATTTTTAGGGTCTCGGGAGGATTTTTGGGTCCCGGGGGGGATTTTTGGGGCAATTTCGGTGATTTTGGGTTCCCAGAAGGATTTTTTTGGGGCCATTTCGGGATTTTTGGGACCATTTCAGGGATTTTTGTGTCCCGGGGGGGGTCTTGGGGGTAATTTCGGGAATTTTTGGGGTAATTTCGGGATATTTTTGGTCATTTCGGGGACTCCGGGCGCCCAGAAGGATTTTTTGGGGAAAATTGGGGAATTTGGGGGGATTTTGGGAATTTTCAGGGGAATTTGGGGGGATTTGGGGAATATTGGGGGATTTTGGGGAAGTTTGGGGGAAATTTTGGGGGCCTGGGAGGAAATTTAGAGGATTTGGGGGAGATTTTTGGGGTCGTTTCAGGATATTTGGGGTAATCACGGGATTTTTTTGTAATTTCGGGGTTTTTTTGGGGGTTCCCAGACGGATTTTTGGGGTTATTTCGGGAATTTTCGGGTAATTCCGGTGATTTTGGGTCCCCGGGGGTGTTTTTGGGGCTCTTTTAGGATTTTTAGGGTCTCGGGAGGATTTTTGGGTCCCGGGGGGGATTTTTGGGGCAATTTCGGTGATTTTGGGTTCCCAGAAGGATTTTTTTGGGGCCATTTCGGGATTTTTGGGACCATTTCAGGGATTTTTGTGTCCCGGGGGGGGGTCTTGGGGGTAATTTCGGGAATTTTTGGGGTAATTTCGGGATATTTTTGGTCATTTCGGGTACTCCGGGCGCCCAGAAGGATTTTTTGGGGGCAATTTCGGGATTTTTGGGTCATTTCGGCATTTTCGGGGCCATTTCTGTGGTTTTGGGGTCCCGGAAGGACTTTTCGGGTAATTTTGGGGTCCCGGGGGTGGATTTTTGGGGCCATTTCGGTGATTTCGGGCTCCCAGGAAGGATTTTTGGGGCGATTTCGGGGTTTTTGGGCAGTTCCGGGGTTTTTGGGGCCATTCCGGGGTTTTTTTTCGGCCGTTTCGGGGATTTTGGGGTCCCGGGGGCTCTCGGGGGGCTCGGGGGGGGGGGTCGGGGGGGGGTGGGGAGGGGTCCCCCCGCCCCCGTTTCCATGGAAACCGCGCCCCCCCCTCACCTGGGGCCGGAACCGCGGGAACGCGTGGCGGGGGGCGGGGCCGGCGGGAGCGGTGACGTAATGCTGGGCGGGGCCTTGGCGGGCAGAGCCTTGACCTTATATGGCTCAGGGGGCGGGGCTTTGGGCTTATATGGGATCGCGCGGGGTTAGGGGCGGGGCTATCGCCTTATACAGCGCTGGGGGCGTGGTCATTGCCATATCTGGCTTTGGGGGCGGGGTTATCGCTTTATAGCCCACCGGGGGCGTGGCTATCGCCATATATGACTTTAGGGGCGGGGTTTATTGCCTAATATGGCGTTGGGCGTGGTTTAGAGAGCAATTTTTGAATTTTAATAGGGTGGGCGTGGTTAAATGAGCAGTGTGGGCGCATTGGGGGCGTGGCTAAGCCTTATATAGCCACGGGGGGCTGTTGTGGGCGGAGCTATGACCTTATGAGGAGGTGGGCGGGGTCGAGCGGAAGTTTGGGATTTTTGGGGGGGAAAAAGGGAATTTTGGGGATAAAAAGGGGATTTTCGGGGAAAAAAGGGATTTTTGGGGGTCGAAAAAGGGATTTTGGGGAAAAAAGGGAATTTTGGGGCAGAAATGGGGATTTTTGGGGGAAAGGGGGAATTTTTTTTGGAAAAAAGGCATTTTTGGGGGAGAAAACGGGAATTTTGGGGCATGGGGCAGAAATGGGGATTTTTGGGGGAAAAGGGGAATTTTTTTTGGAAAAAAAGGCATTTTTGGGGGAGAAAATGGGAATTTTGGGGCGGAAAATGGATTTTTGAGGTAGAAAAGGGGATTTTTGGGGCAGAAAAGGGATTTTAGGGGAGAAAAGGGGATTTTTCCCTGAGAAAAATGGATTTTTGGGGTAGAAAAGGGGAAATTTGGGGAGGAAAAAGGGATTTGGGGGGAAAAAAACGATTTTTGGGTCAGAAAAAGGGAATTTCTTGCCCTAAAAAGGGGATTTTTGGGGGTCGAAAAAGGGATTTTGGGGAAAAAAGGGAATTTTGGGGCAGAAATGGGGATTTTTGGGGGAAAAGGGGAATTTTTTTTGGAAAAAAAGGCATTTTTGGGGGAGAAAATGGGAATTTTGGGGCGGAAAATGGATTTTTGAGGTAGAAAAGGGGATTTTTGGGGCAGAAGAGGGATTTTAGGGGAGAAAAGGGGATTTTTCCCTGAGAAAAATGGATTTTTGGGGTAGAAAAGGGGAAATTTGGGGAGGAAAAAAGGATTTGGGGGGAAAAAAACGATTTTCGGGTCAGAAAAAGGGGAATTTTTGCCCTAAAAAGGGGATTTTGGGACAGAAGTGGGGAATGTTGGGGTAGGAATGGGGATTTTTGGGGAACAAATGGGATTTTTGGGACCGAAAGGGGGAATTTTGGGAAAAAAGGGATTTTTGGGGAGGAAAAAGGGGATTTTGGGGGCAGAAAAGGGGATTTTTGAAAGCGAAAAGGTGTTTTTTTGGGAAAAAAAGGGATTTTGGGGGCAGAAAAGGGGATTTTTGGGAAAAAAAGGGATTTTGGGGGCAGAAAAGGGGATTTTTGGGAAAAAAAGGGATTTTGGGGGCAGAAAAGGGGATTTTTGGGAAAAAAAGGGATTTTGGGGGCAGAAAAGGGGATTTTTGGGAAAAAAAGGGATTTTGGGGGCAGAAAAGGGGATTTTTGGGAAAAAAAGGGATTTTGGGGGCAGAAAAGGGGATTTTTGGGAAAAAAAGGGATTTTGGGGGCAGAAAAGGGGATTTTTGGGAAAAAAAGGGATTTTGGGGGCAGAAAAGGGGATTTTTGGGAAAAAAAGGGATTTTGGGGGCAGAAAAGGGGATTTTTGGGAAAAAAAGGGATTTTGGGGGCAGAAAAGGGGATTTTTGGGAAAAAAAGGGATTTTGGGGGCAGAAAAGGGGATTTTTGGGAAAAAAAGGGATTTTGGGGGCAGAAAAGGGGATTTTTGGGAAAAAAAGGGATTTTGGGGGCAGAAAAGGGGATTTTTGGGAAAAAAAGGGATTTTGGGGGCAGAAAAGGGGATTTTTGGGAAAAAAAGGGATTTTGGGGGCAGAAAAGGGGATTTTTGGGAAAAAAAGGGATTTTTGGGGCAGAAAAGGGGATTTTTGGGGCAGAAAAGGGGATTTTTGAAAGCGAAAAGGTGTTTTGGGGCAGGAAATGGCATTTTTGGGGAAAATCAGGGGATTTTGGGGGCAAAACGTCCTTGAGGGTGAAGAAAAGGGTAAAATTCGAGGTGAAATTACCAATTTTGGGGGGAAAAAGGGAAATTTTTTAGGGGAAAAAAAGCCTGGTTGGAGGAGAAATGGGGGGTTTGGGTGGATTCAAGTGAATTTTGGGGTTAAACACTAAAATCTGAGGTGAAATCGTCATTTTTGGGAGGGAAATGGCATTTTTTGGGGAAAAAGGGGCCTGGTTTGAGGAAAACTGGGGATTTTGGGTGGATTAAAGGGAATTTGGGGGTTAAAGGTTAAGGGCAGAAAAGGGGATTTTTGAAAGCGAAAAGGTGTTTTGGGGCAGGAAATGGCATTTTTGGGGAAAATCAGGGGATTTTGGGGGCAAAACGTCCTTGAGGGTGAAGAAAAGGGTAAAATTCGAGGTGAAATTACCAATTTTGGGGGGGAAAAGGGAAATTTTTTAGGGAAAAAAGCCCGGTTGGAGGAGAAATGGGCGGTTTGGGTGGATTCAAGTGAATTTTGGGGTTAAACACTAAAATCTGAGGTGAAATCGTCATTTTTGGGAGGGAAATGGCATTTTTTGGGGAAAAAGGGGCCTGGTTTGAGGAAAACTGGGGATTTTGGGTGGATTAAAGGGAATTTGGGGGTTAAAGGTTAAAATTCGAGGTAAAATTATATTTTTTTTTTTAAGGAAAAATAAAATTTTTTAGGGAAAAACAGCCTGGTTTGAGGGGGACAGAGGATTTCGGGTGGATTAAAGGGAGTTTTGGGGTTTTGATGTTTAAAAGTTAAAAATTAGGTAAAATTATCGTTTTTGGAGGAGAAAAGATAAATTTTTTTAAGGGAAAAAAAGTCTGTTTTGAGGGGAAATGGAAGATTTTGGGTGGGTTAAGGGGAATTTGGGGATTTTTAGGGTTAAAGGTTAAAATTTGAGGTGAAACTCATTTTTTTGGGGGGAAAAAGGAGAATTTTTTAGGTGAGAAAGGGCCTGGTTTGGGAAAACTGGTGGGTTTTGGGTGGATTAAAGGGAATTTTGGGGTTTGGGGATTTTTTGGGATTTTTGTGGCATTTTTGGGGGTTTTGGGGGATTTTGGGGGGTTTTGGGGATTTTTGTGGCATTTTTTGGGGTTTTTTTGGGGAGTTTTTGGGGTTTTTTGGGTCTGGGGGTTCCTGCGGGCTGCTCGTCCGCCAGGGGGCAGCACCTGCCCGCGCCGTCAGCCCCTCCCCCCCAGTTCCCGACGCCCCCCTCCCCAAATTTCAGCCCCCTCCCCAAATTTCAACCTCTCCCCAGTTCA
>NW_024373068.1:0-6417 GCF_014805655.1 Passer montanus | reverse complement strand
CCCCGCGCCCCCCGCCGCCCCCCATCCATCACCCGCTGACAGCTCCGGCGGCGGCGAATTAGCACCTAAATCGAATATTGATCAACAGCGCTCCGCCGGAACGGAACCGGGCCGGGCCGGGCCGGGCCGAACCGGGCCAGAGCGGGACCGGGACCGGGACAACCCCCCCGGGCACCGGGAACCGGAACCGAACCGAACCGGGACCGGGACCGGGACAACCCCCCCGGGCACCGGGAACCGGAGCCGAACCGAACCGGGACCGGGACCGGGAACGGGAACGGGAATGAGCGCCGGAATCGAATATTGATCCGCTGGAACGGAACCGGGCCGGGCCGGGCCGAACCGGGACAGGGAACAGAACCGGGACCCGGGACCGGGAACAGAACCGGGAACCGGGACCGGGAACAGAACCGGGACTGGGAACGGAACCGGGAACCGGGACCGGGACCGGGACCGGGACCAGAACCGGGAACCAGGAATGGAACCGGGACCGGGACCAGGACCTGGAATGGAACCAGGAACGGAACTGGGACCAGGAACGGAACTGGGACCAGAACCGGGACTGGGAATGGGACCGGGATCCGGGAATGGAACTGGGACCGGGACAAGAACCGGGACCAGGAGCCGGGAACGGGACCGACACCGGGACCGGGACCAGGACCTGGAATGGAACCGGGAATGGAACCGGGACCGGGACTGGGAGTGGAACTGAGACTGGGAACGGAACTGGGACCGGAAACGGAACTGGAACCGGGACCGGGAACAGAACCGGGAACCGGGACAGGAATGGGAACCGGGAATGGAACCGGGACCAGGAACGGGACTGGGACTCACACCAGGACCAGAACCGGGACCAGGGACTGGGATCGGAACCGGGACCAGAACCGGGAACTGGGAATGGAACCGGGACCAGGAACTGGGATCGGAACCGGGAACTGGGAATGGAACCGGGACCGGGAACAGGAACAGAACCGGGACATCCCAGAGACCCGAACGGGGAACAGAACCAAGAACCAGGAACGGAACCGGGACAGGACCAGGAACGTGACTGACACCAGGACCGGGACAGAACCGGGACCGGAACCGGCACCGGGACCCCCCCCCAGCCCCAGGGATGTGGCCGTTAATGAATGAATTAATAATTAATACTTAATGAACGCCGGCGGTAATTAACGAGAGCCGCCCCCCCGAACCTCCCCGGTCCCCAGCCCGGTACCGGTGTCACCACGGTGTCACCACGGTGTCCCCAAGGTGTCCCCAAGGTGTCCCCAAGGTGTCCCAGGGGTGTCAAGGCCCACCGGGACCGGGACCAGGACCTGGAATGGAACCGGGAATGGAACCGGGACCGGGACTGGGAGTGGAACTGAGACTGGGAACGGAACTGGGACCGGAAACGGAACTGGAACCGGGACCGGGAACAGAACCGGGAACCGGGACAGGAATGGGAACCGGGAATGGAACCGGGACCAGGAACGGGACTGGGACTCACACCAGGACCAGAACTGGGACCAGAACCGGGACCAGGAACTGGGATCGGAACCGGGAACTGGGAATGGAACCGGGACCGGGAACAGGAACAGAACCGGGACATCCCAGAGACCCGAACGGGGAACAGAACCAGGAACCGGGAACGGAACCGGGACAGGACCAGGAACGTGACTGACACCAGGACCGGGACCGGAACCGGCACCGGAACCGGCACCGGGACCCCCCCCCAGCCCCCCCATTGCCGGGAGCCCCGGACAGGGACGTGGCCGTTAATGAATTAATTAATAATTAATAATTAATGAATGCCGGCGGTAATTAACGAGAGCCGCCCCCCCGAACCTCCCCGGTCCCCAGCCCGGTACCGGTGTCACCACGGTGTCACCACGGTGTCCCCAAGGTGTCCCCAAGGTGTCCCATGGGTGTCAAGGCCCTGACGCGTCACCGTGTCCTGCGGGGACCCCCTGGGGACACCCTGGGGACACTTTTCACCCCCTGGGGACCCTTTTGCCCCCCCTGGTGACATCCTGGTGACACCGAGGGGACCCTCCGAGTCACTGGGACACCTTGGGGACCCTTTTGACCCCCTGAGGATCCTTTTGGCCACCCTGGGGACACCATGGGGACCCCGTGGGGTCCCTTTTGCCACCCTGGGGACCCTTTTGGCCGCCTTTGGCCCCCCTGGTGACACCTTGGGGACACTTTTCACCCCCCGGGGACCCTTTTGGCCCCTCTGGTGACACCGAGGGGACCCCACCGAGCGCCAGGCACCCCTCGGGGACACTCTGGGGTCCGTTTTGACCCCCTTTTGCCACCCTGGGGACACCCTGGGGACCCTTTTGCCACCCCGGTGTCCCTTTTGCCCACCCTGGGACACCCTGGAGACACCCTGGGGTCCCTTTTGACCACCCTGGGGACACCTTTGACCACCCTGGTGACACCCTGGGGACCCCCCCGAGTGTCAGGGACACCCTGGGGACGCTTTTGACACCCTGGGGACCCTTTTGACCACCCTGGGACACCCTGGGGACACCCTGGGGTCCCTTTTGACACCCTGGTGACCCTTTTGACCACCCTGGGGGCACTTTTGCCACCCTGGGGACACCTTTGGCCACCCTGGTGACACCTTGGGGACCCCCCCGAGTGTCGGGGACACCCTGGGGACCCCCCCGAGTGTCAGGGACACCCTGGGGACGCTTTTGACACCCTGGGGACCCTTTTGACCACCCTGGTGACACCCTGGGGACCCCCCCGAGTGTCGGGGACACCCTGGGGACGCTTTTGACCACCCTGGGGTCCCTTTTGCCCACCCTGGGGACCCTTTTGACCACCCTGGTGACACCCTGGGGACCCCCCCGAGTGTCGGGGACACCCTGGGGCCGCTTTTGACCACCCTGGGGTCCCTTTTGCCCACCCTGGGGACCCTTTTGACACCCTGGGGACACCCTGGGGACCCTTTCCCCCCCCCGGTGGCACCTTGGGGACCCCGAGGGGACCCCCCCGGGCTCCGGGCCCCCCCGGCGGCGGCGGCGGCGGCGGCGACAGTGAGCGATGGGCGGCATTAGGGCGTTAATCCGCCTGATTGAATGTTTGGCTACCCCGAGATTCCAACCCCCAAAACCCCAAATTCCAGAGCCCAAAATCCCCAAAATTCCTGACCCCAAAACCCCAAATTCCAGACCCCAAAAACCCCAAATTCCAGAGCCCAAAACCCCAAATTCTGACCCCAAAACCCCAAATTCCAGAGCCCAAAATCCCAAATTCTGACCCCAAAACCCCGACACCCCAAAACCCAAAATCCCAAATTCCAAACCCCAAAATCCCAAATTCCAGAGCCCAAACTCCGACATTCCAAACCCAAAAACCCCAACACTCCAAAACCCCAAATTCTGACCCCAAAATCCCAAATTCCAAACCCCAAAACCCCGGGATTCCAAACCCAAAAACCCCAAATTCCAGAGCCCAAAACCCTGGCACCCCAAACCCCACCAAACCCTGGCAGGCCCAGACCCCAAAACCCCAAATTCTGACCCCAAAACCCCAAATTCCAGAGCCCAAAATCCCAAATTCTGACCCCAAAACCCCGACACCCCAAAACCCAAAATCCCAAATTCCAAACCCCAAAATCCCAAATTCCAGAGCCCAAACTCCGACATTCCAAACCCAAAAACCCCAACACTCCAAAACCCCAAATTCTGACCCCAAAATCCCAAATTCCAAACCCCAAAACCCCGGGATTCCAAACCCAAAAACCCCAAATTCCAGAGCCCAAAACCCTGGCACCCCAAACCCCAAAAACACTGAAATCCCGGCACTCCAAAATCCTGAAATCCCCAAATCCCAACATCCTAAAACCCTGCCGTTCCAAAATCCTAAAATCTAAAATCCCGGCACCCCAAAATCCTAAAATCCCAAAATCCCAAAATCCCAAAATCCCGGCACCCCAGTCCTGCAGCGCAGGCGGTGTTGTCAGGAATGCTGGGTCAGGAATGCGGGATTTGGGATTCAGGAATGCGGGATTTGGGATTCAGGAATGCGGGATTTGGGATTCAGGAATGCGGGATTTGGGATTCAGGAATGCGGGATTTGGGATTCAGGAATGCGGGATTTGGGATTCAGGAATGCGGGATCAGGAATGTGGGATGTGGGACGGGGATATTCCCTTTTTCCCCCTTTCTCCCTTTTCCCCTTTTCCCCCCTTTTTTCCCCTTTTTTCCCCTTTCCTCTTTTTCCCCTTTTCCCCTTTTTTCCCTTTTCCTTTTTTTTTTCCCTCTTTCCCCTTTTTCTCCTTTCTTTCCCTTTTTTTATCCCCTTCTCCATTTATCACTTTTTTCCCTTTTCCCTTTTTTTCCCCCTTTCCCCTTTTTTCCCCCTTTTATCATTTTCCCCGTTCATCTTTTTTCCCCTTTTCCCCCCTTCCATCCCTTTTTTCCTCCTTTCCTTTTTCCTCCCCTTTTCCCCTTTTTTTCTCTTTTCCCCTTTTATTCTCCTTTCCCTTTTCCCCCTTTTTCCCCTTTTTCCCCTTTTAACCCTTTTATCCCTTCCCCCCTTTTTTACCCTTTTATCCATTTTTCCCTCTTTTTTTCCCTTTTATCCCTTTTTTCCCCCTTTTTTACCCTTTAATCCCCTTTTTTTCCCTTTTCCCCCCTTTTCCCCTTTTTCTCTTTTTTCTCTTCCCCCCTTTTTCCCTTTTTCCCCCTTTCCTCTTGTCCCCCCTTTTCTCCCCTTTTCCCCCTTTTTTGCCCTTTTATCTCCCTTTTCACCCTTTTTTCTCCTTTTTCCCTTTTTTCCCTTTTCTCCCCCTTTTCCCCTTTTTTCCCCTTTCCCCATTTTCCCTTTTTTTCACTTTCCCCTTTTCCCCTTTTTCCCCTTTTCCCTTTTTTCCCTTTTATCCCCCTTTCTTTTCCCCTTTTTTCCTTTTTTTTCCCCTTTTATCCTTTTTTCCCTTTCCCCTTGCCCCTTTTCTCTTTTTTTCCCTTTTTACCCTTTTCTCCCCTTTTCCTTTTTTTCTCCTTTCCCCCCTTTTCCCCTTTTCCCCTTTTTCCTTTTTATCCTTTTTCCCCTTTTCCCCTTTTTTCTCCTTTTCCCATTTTTTCCCTTTTTCCCCTTTTTTCCCTTTTTACCCTTTCCCCCCTTTTCCCTTTTTTTCCCTTTTCTCCTTTCCTCTTTCCCCTTTCCCCTTTTCCATTTTTCCCCCTTTTATCCCCTTTTTCCCCTTTTATCCCCTTTTTTTCCCCTTTTTACCCTTTTTTCCCCTTTTCCCTTTTTTCCCTTTCCCCATTTTCCCCTCTTTTATCCCCTTTTCCCCCCCTTTTTTCTCCTTTCCCCCCTTTTCCCCTTTTCCCCTTTTTCCTTTTTATCCTTTTTCCCCTTTTCCCCTTTTTTCTCCTTTTCCCATTTTGTCCCTTTTTTTCCCTTTTTTCCCTTTTTTCCCTTTTTTCCCTTTTTTCCCTTTTTTCCCTTTTTTCCCTTTTTTCCCTTTTTTCCCTTTTTTCCCTTTTTTCCCTTTTTTCCCTTTTTTCCCTTTTTTCCCTTTTTTCCCTTTTTTCCCTTTTTTCCCTTTTTTCCCTTTTTTCCCTCCCCCCTCCCTCTCAAGTGTTTTCAATTTTATTCTGAGTGGAATTAACTACCCCTGATGTCAAATTGCCGCCGCAATCGATAATAATATCTTTACAAAAGAGGATATTCTTCTCTCGCCGAACGGGCCCTGAAAAATGGAAAATTTACTCGAAATTGATTCATTACTTGACACTTGGGCGGCCGGGCCCGTATTGATCGGGGGCTGTCATGTCCCATCTGCCCTAATCGAGCCTGAGCCGCGCTGTCGATGGGCGAATTTTTCATAATTCCGCCGCCGCAGACAGATAGCAAAACACGCCGCGGCCGCGGGGACCCCCGCCCGTGGGGGATGAAAGCCCCCAGACCCAAAATCCCCACATACAGACCCAAAAAAAACAGATACGGACCCAAAAAATCCCACCCAGACCCCCAAAAAACCACACGCAGACCCAAAAAACACCCGGATCGGGACCCCCAGACCCCCCCAGACAGATACCAAAACACGCCGCGGCCGCGGGGACCCCCGCCCGTGGGGGATGAAAGCCCCCAGACCCAAAATCCCCACATACAGACCCAAAAAAAACAGATACGGACCCAAAAAATCCCACCCAGACCCCCAAAAAACCACACACAGATCCGAAAAAACACCCGGATCGGGACCCCCAGAGCCCCCCAGACAGATAGCAAAACACGCCGCGGCCGCGGGGACCCCTCCCCAAAGGAGAAAAAACCCCCAGACCCAAAAAAAACCAGATATGGACCCAAAAAAACCAGATATGGACCCAAAAAAACCACCCCAGACCTGAAAAAAAACCCAATGCAGACCCCAAAAAACCACCCGGATCGGGATCCCCAGACCCCCCCAGACAGATA
>NW_024373067.1:0-496 GCF_014805655.1 Passer montanus | reverse complement strand
ATTTGGTTTGGGATTAACGGGATTTGGGTTGGAATTAACGGGATTGGGGTAGAATTAAGGGATTTGAGTTGAAATTAATGAGATTTTGGTGATAATTCATGGGATTTGTGTTGGAATTAAGGGATTTGATACAAAATTAGTGGGATTTTGGTTGGAATTAATGGGATTTGGGCCAGAATTAATGGGATTTGGGCCTGAATTAATGGGATTTGGGTGCAATTAATGGGATTTGGGTGCAATTAATGGGATTTTATTAGAGAATTAATGAACTTTGGGCCAGAATGAGGAGATTTGGGCCGGAATTAAGAGATTTGGTTTGGGATTAACGGGATGGGATTTTGGGGGGAATTAAGGGGATTTGGGCCAGAATGAAGGGATTTTATCACAGAATTAACGGGATTGGGGTGGAATTAAGGGACTGGAGTTGAAATTAATGAGATTTTGGTGGTAATTAATGGGATTTGGGATGGAATTAAGGGATTTGATACAAAATTAG
>NW_024373066.1:0-496 GCF_014805655.1 Passer montanus | reverse complement strand
GACACACCTGGCTCAGGTGTGTGGGGGGGGCTCAAACCACGGGGGGGCGCTCACCTGTCCCCTCCCCCCTCACCTGTCCTGAGACCTCACCTGTGGTGGCCACAGCTTCTCACCTGAGCCTGAACTCACCTGAGCCCACCTGAACCGGCCTGAGCTCACCTGAGCTCACCTGAACCGGCCTGAGCTCACCTGAACTCACCTGAACTCACCTGAGCCCTCCTGAACCGGCCTGAGCTCACCTGAACTCACCTGAGCCCACCTGAACCGACCTGAGCCCTCCTGAACCGACCTGAACTCACCTGAACTCACCTGAGCCCTCCTGAGCCCACCTGTCCTCACCTGCCATGAGGCCTCGAGCCCCCCCTCACCTGGGGGCTCACCTGGGGCTGCTGCTGCACCTGTGGGGGCTGTGCGGTGAGTGGGGGAGGGGCAGGACAGGTGAGGGGGAGGGGACAGGTGAGACCTCCCGGCTGCCACACCAGGTGAGCCCTGAGTG
>NW_024373065.1:0-496 GCF_014805655.1 Passer montanus | reverse complement strand
CTGTTGAAAGGCATCTGGGAGCGGGGCCACCTCAGCTGGGGCAGCTAGGGGATCGGCACGCCGGTTGCCATCCGCGATGAACCCCGGTAGGTCGGTGTGTGACCTTACATGCATCACGTAAAAGGGTTGCTCTCGGTGGGAGACTAGATCTGTCAGTCTCGAGAGCAAATTGAACAGAGCCACATTGGAGACTTCTTGAAGAATTGCGCTCTCTGCTCTAGAAATGACACCGGCAACATACGCAGAGTCGGTCACTAAATTGAATGGTTGAGAAAACCTTTCAAAAACTCTGACAACCGCGGCCAACTCGGCAATTTGAGGTAAGCCCTCAACCTTTATAATGTCTGTCTCCCACTGCCGAGTTTGAGGATCCCGCCAAGTCACCACGGACTTGTGGGATGCTGCGGACGCGTCTGTGAAAATGGTCACAGCTTTCAAAGGCTTCTGACTCTGGTTTTAAGTGAAAGCTTAAATGACATCTCCGAATTAAACAATT
>NW_024373064.1:0-496 GCF_014805655.1 Passer montanus | reverse complement strand
GCTCATTTGCATAGCGATCAGCCTCCTCAGGTGCTGAATTAGCTCTGCCTCCCAATTAAGGTAATTAACCCCTGATATCTGTAATTAGGGCACCACAGCGATCCCCTCTTAGGGCTCACACTGCCAGCGCAGCTTGGGGCCGTTCACCTGGGATTTGCATAATTAATGAGCTCATTTGCATATCTTGGGGCTGCCTTCTAATTAATGTAATTAACCCCTGATATCTGTAATTAGGGCGCCACCACAATTCCCCCTTAGGGCTCACACTGCCAGCGCAGCTTGGGGCTGTTCAGCTGCATTTGCATAATTAATGAGCTCATTTGCATACTTGGGGCTCCTTACAATCACTTAGAACTGGTCTCAGCAGCGCTGTTAATTACGTTTTGTCGTTAGGGTAATTAGCCCCAGGTTTTGTGTAATTAGCGTAATGAACTGTCACCCCATAGCACAATTCAATGTGGATAATAATCAGCCTAATTAATCCCTCATTTGCATA
>NW_024373063.1:0-496 GCF_014805655.1 Passer montanus | reverse complement strand
GGGGGACCCCAAAGCATCGGGGTGGGATCCGAAAAGTTTGGGGGAGATCCCAAAACTTGGTGGGAATCGCTGAAATTTGGGGGAATCGAGGGGTACCCGGTGGAGTGGTGCCGGGAGGGGGGTGAGTGGGGGACCCCCCTCCCCAGCCCCACAACCCTCCAAATCCAGAACCCCCGACCCCATAACCCCCTCTGTGACCCCATAACCCCCTGTGTGACCCCAAAACCCCGATTTGCGCCCCCAGACTCCACGTGGACCCCCGCGAACACGGAGCTGGTGGAGCGCTGCGGGCTCACCGTGCGGGGGCTGCCCACCGGCGAGAAGCTGCTGTTCCGCGTGGTCGGGGTCAACATCGCGGGGCGCAGCCCCCCGGCCACCATGGCCCAGCCCGTCACCATCCGCGAGATCGTGGGTGCGCACCCCCAAAACCGGGGGGACCCCGAAATCGGGGGGGGAACCCGAAATGGGGGGGGGAGACCCCAAAATGGGGGGAGAT
>NW_024373062.1:0-496 GCF_014805655.1 Passer montanus | reverse complement strand
AAAAGTTTTTTATCTGCCCAATTTTCTCTCCTCCCTGCACATCTGGGCAGCTGTTGAGGCCAAAACTCAGGCTGTGCTGATCAGGGGAAGAAGAAAAGAATTAGAAAAAAAGAAAAATCCCACCTCCAGCTGGAAGGCACCCAAAAGCCTGGCTGCAGTTTGGGTCTGAAACAGCACCTTATTTAGACAATCTGAGGAATGCTGGGGAGGCTGCTCCGGCTGGGAATTTGCATAATGGGTGTCTGTCCGTGCTTACCTAAGAGCACAGGAATCCTGTCTGTCTGTCTGTCAGTCCAGACTGCGGGGCTGGAGCCAGGGAATCTCCCAGGCAGGAACAACGCGGGCAGCAGGGCAGCTGCTGCCATCTGCTGATGGCAGCCGGGATTTGGCAGCAATTTTGGGTTTTGGGGGGATTTTTGGGTTGGGGTTGTGGTGCAGAGCTCGGCTTGGGGTGAAAAATGGGGGAAAATTCATCCTCGTCCTCATCCTCATCCTC
>NW_024373061.1:0-496 GCF_014805655.1 Passer montanus | reverse complement strand
CCCCCAAAATCCCAAATTTTCCTCTAAATTTTCCCAAATTTTCCTTTTTTTCCCCCGAAATTTCCACCCATTTTTCCCCCAAAATCTCCCAAATTTCCCAAAATCCCAAATTTTTCCGCCAAATTTCCCAATTTTCCCCCCAAATTTTCTCCAAACCCTCAATTTCCTCCCAAAATCCCCAATTTCCCCAAAACCCCCAGGTCAACGGGCTTCAGCTCTTTCTCATGCATTGCTTGGGGTTCTGTCCCCTGCAAGGGTCCAAACTTGTCACATCACAGGTTGTTCCCCAGGCAAAAGACTAGGAATTTTCACCATGTGCTTCCTTCTCCAAAAGTTCTATTTCATCCCCCCAAAATCCCAAATTTTCCTCTAAATTTTCCCAAATTTTCCTTTTTTCCCCCCAAAATTTCCGACCATTTTTCCCCTCGAATTTTCCCAAATTTCCCCCTACATTTCCCAAAATCCCGAATTTTTCCGCCAAATTTCCCAATTTTCC
>NW_024373060.1:0-496 GCF_014805655.1 Passer montanus | reverse complement strand
CCAGGCCTGGCCACACTGCGGTGACACCGCAGGAACACTGATCCTGTCACCGCAGAGCCCCTCAAACCCTGCCTTCCTCTGGGGATCACTATTCCTTGGGACCCCCAGGCCCCGGGATCCCCAAACACCTGAGATCCTCAATTTCCCTGAATGCCCCATTCCATGGGATTCCCATTCCCCAGGATTCCCCTGTTATAGATCCCAATTCCCGGAGGTCCCAAACTCCCGGGATCTCCCTCTTCAGGATCCCCATTCCTTTAACTCCCCATTCCCTGAAATCCCCATTCCCTGGGATCTCCCACTCCTTGGGACCCGAAAATCCTGGGATCCTAAATCCCGGGGATCCCCATTCCCTGGGATTCTCCTGCTCAGGAACCCATTCTCCAGGATTCCCCTGCTATGGATCCCCATTCCCTGGCATCCCAAACCCCTGGGATCTCCCTCATCAGGACCCCCATTCCCTGGGGTCCTCATTCCCTGGGATGTCCTGCTCACT
>NW_024373059.1:0-521 GCF_014805655.1 Passer montanus | reverse complement strand
TAGCTGTACCAAATTCCAGGTATTGGTACAATAGACAAAGTTAATGAAATACCACTGTCCCTTGGGGAAGATCTCCCATGTTTGTAAAGTCTCTGTGAATAAATAGAAAAATAGTCAGATTAAGTATGTATCAGTTTAAATCCAGAACAGCGTCACTTTAAACTGTCAAAAGCTTCTGGGTTTTGATGATGGTGCTACCACTTTTGAGACTACAAAAATTGACAATACTGATCTCAAAACAGTTAGACATTTCTCCAAATATTTTAATAAATACTGGAGACTAAACAAGGTGTTTAGCCTTATAGCTGGTTGTAGTTCTTACCAGTACGTAGAATGTATAAGATATGCACAGTCTAGTGAAATACATTTTAGCAGTAATCCAGTTTCATGTGGCTCAGTTCTGAGAGCCTTAGTGAGCTGCACCTCCTGGAATATCCACATACAGAAATTTGGTTTTGAAATGGGCTAAGAGAATGGAATGGAAGCTTACTCATCCTTTAAACATCATCTTAAAGGAAGCA
>NW_024373058.1:0-497 GCF_014805655.1 Passer montanus | reverse complement strand
TCTCCCACCTGTTCCCCCCTCTGTCCCCCTTTTCCCCCACCTGCTCCTGTGTCCCCAGCTGTCCCCAACTGCCCCATGTCCCCCCACCTGTTCCCCTGTCCCCAAATGCCCCCTGTGCCCGCACCTGCCTCCTGTCCTTACCTGTCCCCCCCTTTCCCCCACCTGCCCCCTGTCCCTCAATGCCACATGCCCCTGTCCCTTGTGCCCCCCCAAAACCCCCCCGGGGGTGCCAGGGACAGGACTGGGGGTGCCAGGGACAGGATGGGGGTGCCAGGGACAGGATTGGGGTGCCAAGGACGGGATGGGGGTGCCAGGGACGGGATGGGGGTGCCAGGGACAGGATGGGGGTGCCAAGGACGGGATGGGGGTGCCAGGGACGGGATTGGGGTGCCCCCCAGCCCCATTTCTGCCCCCACATTGGGGTCAGGCTCTTTGGGGTCTGAGCCCCTTTTTGTGTGGCTTTCCCATTAAAACCCTGCAGGGGATGGGGGGGCAGG
>NW_024373057.1:5604-11161 GCF_014805655.1 Passer montanus | reverse complement strand
TTTTTTTTTTTTGTCTTCTGGTCTATGTTTTTTAAAGTATACATGAGTACTATGTTTTTTAAAGAATACAATGATTTTTATGTGTCGCTGCGTGAAGTAGGGGTAAAGTTTTTAATTCTGTTGTGGTGGCTCTCATTTGCGTGAGTATGTGGTGTTTGTCTTGGCGGGGGGGGTTGAGGTCGTGTCATGTAGTTAATGTGTGAGGGGTTTTTTTAATATTTAATTGCTTTTTTATTGATTATCTTACAGGGCTTTTACTTATTTGCTGTGTTAGGTTGGAGTGTATGTATTTTTGTTATCGATAATTTGGGAGATTTTTTATGGTTACATTTAGCTTTGGGATTTTGGTTTATTTTTAGGTAGTATTTCATTTTGGTGGTTCGAGGCGTTTTGGGTTTATTGAGTTAGCAATAATTTTTTTCTTGTTAATTTATGTTCAATTTGGGGTTTTTTTTGGTTTTTTTTTGTCATTTGATGTAGTTGATTGTTGCTTATTAGATATATTTTTGAGAATATGGGTATGTTTATGGTGGAAGTTGTTAGGAAGTTTTTCATGTAGGTAGTTATTTTATTAGTGGTTGAAATTTTTTAATATCGTTAATTACTTTGGGATTTTTAGTTATTTTCGTAGAGTATTCTTTGTTCTTTGAGTTAGTGTAGAGGTAGAATTTTGGACATACTTCGAGTAACGTTCAGGGTCAGTGGTATAGTTTGGAGTTTAGTAAATCTGGCTTTTTTTAGTAGTTTTTATGATTTGCTGCGTGGGTTTCTGTATTTTCTGTATTTATCTTTTATTTTCGTTCCGCCCCGTCGGGGTTTTCCTCGGTGTTTCCGGTGCTGGGCTCCCGGGCTGTGGAGGTTTCTGGGCTTTGAGCATCCCTCGTGACGGTAGAAGCTTCTGAATTCAGGATTGCACTAAAGGAAAAGGTAAACCACGAAATACACACTTGCAGGAGAGGATCGCAGGCAGGGTGGTCCCCAGCCTTGTTGGTTTCAGTGTTTCTGTTTTGCTGAGGAAAGCGAGAGAAACCATGTGAGACATTGCCCCAGATGTGGGGCCTTCACAGTGGCCACCGGGCAGCAGAAAGCAGAGAGCAAAAACAATTTCTGGGATGAGATGGGAGAGGAGGAAAGAGGTGGGAAGGAGCAGCACTCAGCTGAGCCAGCCAGCAGTGTAGGTCTTTGCCTTTCTGCTTTTATTGTGGCTGTGAAATGCACAGAATTGCTGCAGTCTTGGGGAAAGCTGTGGAAATCACCCCATTTCTCAATTCTTTTGGTAGAGCCTGAGCCTTCTGTTCCTCTTGACCCACAAGACACAGAAAATCAGGTCCATCATTGCGATCTCTCCTCTGTCCTTTCCTACTCTGTCTCTACCTGTATGACCATGGTTGTGTGGCTTCTGGTAGCAAAAAAGCCACAAGAAATGGGGACATTGCCCACAGTCCTCTCATTTGAAACTGTTATGAGTAATCTGACTGGATATGTAATTTTTTTCAGATAACAAAAGCAAAGCAGCTGGTAAAGATGAGGTTATTTGACCCTAAGATTTATAATGTGAACTCTGCCTCAAAATATTTAGGGTGGAGTTTTCATAGAATACTTTCCTACTTGTTGAGAAGTAGAGATCAAACAAAGCACAGCTTGACTTCTAAGTAGAAAACCCCAAACAATTGTAACATTAACCCAAAAACTCAGAAATTAAAATTTTATCTCTCTTCTTTCTTCTGTCCTTTCTTTCCATAACCTGCACAAGTGATAAGGTTATCAAATTTTGAGTCCCTCTTCATGCAGTAGTTTAACTTTCCCTTGTTAAGTCAAGTTGCCTTTAGGGTTTTTTTCTGCTCTCTAGTCCCCCTCTGTGACAGTAGCCAAAACAAGGAGTTCTTAAAATCTTTACAGATGTGAACAGGACCTTAAAAACTGGTACCAAAAAATCACAACACCTTATCCTGTGAGGTTAATCCCAGCTTCTTGACAGTACTCGGCCTTTCAGAAGAACACATTTTCCCAGGTGCTAAAGGCAGTGATACCACTCCCATCACTTCCTTCAGACATTGCACAGAACAGGATTTAAATACACCTCCATCCTATATTAATATATGCATTATATATAGTTTTGCCATCCTTATTTGTTAAGGAACAGAATTCCTTATCTCATAATGAATTTTCAACCTTTATCTGTAGTGGGTTTATAACTAATTATCTCTTTTCCTATTATGATCATATTTTTCCATTGAAATCAGTTCTAATTGGATTGAATCTTAGCAAGAAAGGCCAAATGTTGCCAGAGAAAATGTGCTCTAGTCAGTACATTTTATGGTTGCACACAGATGACATTACTGAAATAGATAATCCTCTACAGATGCATTAATTTCACCAACTAAAAATGCTGTCTTAAGTATTTTACATGTAGAAATAAAGGCCAGCTAGATGACACAGCTTACAAACCCTTTTGTTGGCTCTTCAGATATTGCTGGAATCATGGACATGGGCAGCTTTACCTGAGGTTCCTGAAAACTACTTATGAACCTTTTTCCCTTGGAAAATGTTACATTAACAGACCTCGATACGCAATGTTTGGAAACAACTGAAATGCTTATAAGAGGTGATAAGAAATAGAAAATATATTCTGCCCTTCTACTGCAGTCAATAATACCTGTCTGAAGTTGATGCTTATTTCTTTTATACTCTGCAATGAGCAAGGTCTTGTACAATCAGGTTTTATTTTTATGTTATTTCTTGTAATTTATTCATAAAATCCAACATGTAAATTTTAGTACCTGCAGTTAAGTCCAGTCTGTTGGGCCTTAGCGCATCCAAGGGGTGTTTCAGGCCATGTGTGAGCAGTATTTTCACAACTGGGTGTTTTGTTTGGATGGAGTGACCTTGACATGATTCTTTGAGCCCTAGATTTTTATGGTGTTCATAGTGGAAACCTTTATCCTGCTCCCTGTAGTGAGTGCTGGTGTGCTGTCTGCTCTGGGCCTGAGACCGGAGCCCTTGTCTCAGAGTAAGATGCAGGGTACTGGGGTTGGTTTGTCCCTTTTCAAAGAGTCACTGGTGATTCTGGTGCAAAAAGTATGGAGAATGTTGCAGAAAAAATCAGTACAAAAATAGGGTGTGGAGTCTTGGAGTGATGGGAAAGGACTGGCTTTTCTATGCTTATATATGTTTGTGCAGATGGTGATGTTCATAGCTGTGTGCTTTAGAGCTGTTGTACCTGAGCCTGAAAATGGAGCTGTGGCATAAACCGGACTAAATTTCAGCAAGAAACAATAAATTCACTGAAAATATTGTGATGGGACCTGCCCTATTATGTCAGCCCCCTGACACAAGCTGCAGGTACTCTGTACTTGGCAACTTCTGTGGGGTCTGGAGGATTTTTGTATGGAAGTTCTGCCACATGACTGACCAGGGACTGAGGTTTTGTGTAGTAGCAGGGCGATGCCCAGACCCTGACTGAGTGTGGTTTACTCTTAACACATTGCTTTGCTGCAATGGCAGTTGCTATTAAATTTATCAAAGAATTATTAACACTAAACCAAAATATCTACATAGAAATCACTGTCGAGTTTCTCTCAACAAAGCACCAGTGATGGCACCAGAGGAACAGGCAGTAACTGATGCCCGGGAATTCCCCCTGCACAGGAGGCAGAACTTCTTCCCTGGCCACTGCCTGAGCCCTGAACAGATTGTCCACAGAGGGTGTGCAGCTCTTAAATTCATGCTAATATAGCCAAAAACAGTGAGAGAAGGAGTGACCCAGAAGAAGAAAATATATTGCCCTGTAGATAGAATTTCAAGTGTTCTGGCACAGATGAACACAGAAATTACTCTAGAGGGAATGAAAAAAAACAGGGAACATTTGGAAGAGAAAGCACAATAAATGGGAAAAACTGGCAATGAACAGCAATCTTAAATTAACTGCAACCTTGTGTTAAGTCTTCTGTTTTGTTGATTCTCACTTCAGATTTATGTGACACCTGATATGTTTTAGTTTCTCAATAAAGCATAATCTTGCATTAAGATAATGTAAAATTGAAAAAAATTATTAAGAAAAAGTATATATCTAGGCGTCTGAATTGTGTTCATGTGTATTTTTTTCATAGTGTAATGACTTCTCGGCTCGGCTTGGGGCAGGCTTCCATGCACGGGCTGGGCGGCACCTTCGGCAGCCCCCGGCGTGAGGCAGAGGAGGAATGGACGGTTCTCGGAGCTCTGCTCGGCGTTGCGCTTTGCGGGAGGGAGAGATGAGGTATGTCCGAGGGGAGAAATAGAGCTTAATGGGGGAGGGATACTGGAATTCCCTGGCATCACCTGGAGAGCACGGAATGAACATTGCGGGGTAAAATTGAGGAGCGTGGGAAGAAAAGCTGTGGCGATCATGTGGTGGACTTTTTTTTGAAGGAAAACCTTTTCTCTACGCGAGAAAATTGGTATTGGGGAAAAGTCAGAGATAAATTGGGGACGCTGGACAGAGAAAAATTTGCAACAAAACCTGAGGTCATTTTTAATGGCCAGAAGGAGCACTTTTTTGGGGTAAAATGTGAGGTAATCTGCAAGGGACTGAAGGAATCTTTTGGAAATAAAATCGGAAAGGTATCTGAAAGGACCACAATGGACGCTGAGGGAGAGGTGGCTCCCCAGGTGATGCTGAGGGGATGTGAGTGTCACTGAGAGGACATTGGTCACTGGGCTGGTGGCAGGTGTCCCATGTGTCACTGAGGGAATGTGAGTGTCACTGAGAGGACATTGGTCACTGGGCTGGTGGCAGGTGTCCCATGTGTCCCGTGTGTCACTGAGGGAATAACTGGTCCCTGAAGGAATGGCCGATTCCCCAAGTTCTCCTGAGGGGCAATGAGCGTCCCTGAGGGGAGGAAGATCACTGGGCTAGTGGCAGGTGTCCCGTGTGTCACTGAGGGAATAACTGGTCCCTGAAGGAATGGCCGATTCCCCAAGTTCTCCTGAGGGGCCATGAGTGTCCCTGAGGGGAGGAAGATGTGAAGCCCAAAGCTGAGCAGGAAAACAAAACTCTGTAGCCAGATGGGTGCCGAGCAGGTGTTTTTATAAAGAGAGCTGGTAGTAAAGTGGATCTGTCTGCCAAATCTCAGTGTTGTTTTGCCTTCAGTTTTGTTCTAAATGGTAAAGTGGCAGTTACAAGGTATCATTAGCATACTCATATTTGTGTAAAGCTGTGTCTTGGATGTGAAGCCCAAAGCTGAGCAGGAAAACAAAACTCTGTAGCCAGATGGGTGCCGAACAGGTGTTTTTATAAAGAGAGCTGGTAGTAAAGTGGATCTGTCTGCCAAATCTCAGTGTTGTTTTGCCTTCAGTTTTGTTCTAAATGGTAAAGTGGCAGTTACAAGGTATCATTAGCATACTCATATTTGTGTAAAGCTGTGTCTTGGTTCTATGAGGGTTTGTTGATTTCACGCCTGCATCAGTTTCTCCTGTGTGACCAAAAGTCTAGTGGTGGTCTTTGGATGAAGCCTTCTGTTGTCTTCCCTAAGTTTGAAGTTTTTACTTCTATCTCCAGGACATGTCTGGTGCTTTTTTG
>NW_024373057.1:0-1749 GCF_014805655.1 Passer montanus | reverse complement strand
CTCTCTGACGGTCGGGAGTGGGCCGGCCTGCTGCCATTGTGCAGCTGCCACCTCCCATTTTGTGTTGCAGGGCAGGAACCTGCCCTTGCGCAGCTGCCGTGCCCTCTGGTTCTGTCAGCTGCAGAGGCAGGACCTCGAACCCCTGGAACACCACTCGAACACAGGATGTGTCCACCCCGAGCGGCAGCCTCGCACTCCGGGCCCCTCAGCCCCAAGGGCGGGAACTTGACGCCCCTCCGTCTGCCCCTCTTGGCGGGTCACCTGGCGGGGTTCCATGTGCGCTCCGGCCCGGGAGGTGCCTGGGGATAGTCCTCAGGGTGAGACAGAGGAGGAATGGACAGCGGCTGTCACCGTTCTGCACCGTGTTTCACTTTGTGAGGGTTAGAGATGAGGTAGCAAGAACTGGGGGCAGCAAGAACTGCAGAGGGGAGCAATGCTGGCATTTCCTGGCTTCACCTGTGCGGCAAGAAATTACCTTTTTTTGGTTAAATTGAGTAGTGTGATAGCAAAACCTGCCTGGTCTATGGAGGTAGTAGTGCAGACATTTTTGGTGGGAACATCACAGGGAATCTTTAGGGGAGAAAATTTGTTTTAGGGACAAATCAGGTATTTTTTGGAGGTAAGGAAGAGAAAATTTTGTGATAAAGCCTGAGGTACTTTTTAAGGGCCAGATGGAACATTTTTGGTGTGAAATCTCAATTCATCTTCAATGGAATGATTGAAACTAAAGTATAAAGCAAACTCTATGGCATAGAACTTTTGAAGAGCAAAATCTGTGGTGATCTGTAGGAGATATTTTGGAAGAAAATCTGAAGAAGTGCATGGTGGCGAGAAAGATTTTTGGTGTAAAATCTTAGGTGATGTATAGGGCACGGCTAGGGCACTTTTTGGATGGAAAATCAGAAGCCCTCTTTTGTGGGGGTGGAAGTCACTTCCTTGTCAGAAAACATGCAGTAACTTAGATAAATTAGTGCTTTCTGGACAAATTTGGGGAACTTTGGGAGGAAAGATGAGCACATTTGATGGAGAGTCTGTTGTAACACAGCAGGAGGAGGCAGCATCTTTGACAGACAATGTGGGATAATTTAAAAGGGAAAGAGGTGACATTTTTAGCTGAAAGCCTTGGATTCTTTAGAAGGGTATTGCCATGGGTGGAGTGGGAGCTGTGGACAAAATCTCTGTAAAAAGCTTTCCTAATGGGTCCTGACATGCAAAAATGACCCCCTTGCCTACTGAACTCCTCAGAGAGCAACCTGGGTGGGGATAGTACAGTCGTAGCCTCAAACATGCTCAGGTGTTTATGCCTAAAAGATTTTATAGATGTAAAGTGAATATTAATAGAATTTTCAGCTTCAGAATAAGGGATTACAAACCACATATAATGATGTAAACTTAAAAAATTAATTAAGATAACAACTTAAAAAAGTATCAATCAGAAATATTTGCTACACAATAGAGATGTAATAAAAACTACTGTTGTATAATGCATTCTTTTCAAAGAACACTGATTATATTAAAACTACCAAAAAACAGCTATTGAGTGAAATTTAATCTAACACTACCATGCCAAAAAGAGAGAAAAAAGCTCCTGAACTTATTTATGAGAAGGAACTGGGGGTGTCTATAATTGCTGAGGGATCGTTAACACAGATCACTACAAAACTGAGTACTTAAACAAGCTACTAATGTTTCAGGTTGCCTGGCTTGATGCTCAATCTGAGAGGCTGTTGGGTGGCGGTTCCCTTCAGG
>NW_024373056.1:0-497 GCF_014805655.1 Passer montanus | reverse complement strand
CCCCCAGGCTGTGTCCCTGCCTGCAGCGTGCCAGGCTCACCCCTGGCTGGCACAGGAGCCCCCAAAGCTGGGGCAGAGCCTGGCAGAGCTCAGGGCTGTGCCAGGGGCAGCAGGACAGCAGGACAGCAGGACAGGAGGACAGGAGGCAGCACTCACCCCATGCCCGTGTACAGCATGGTCCAGGCCACGGGGAACACTCTGCGGGACGGGCACCACGAAGGCTTTTTCAGCTTCTCGTACCACGCTGGGATCTCCTTCCTGCTCAGGAACCAGCCCAGGAATCCTCCAACGTGGGGCAGCACGGTGAAGCCCACGGTGTAAGCCCACATCCTCCCTCAGGGGCTTGAAGTCGCTTTTTTCCTGCTCTGAGTTAAAAGCAACATCACAGCGTCACTTTTGAAGGACATTTTTTCCCCCCTACTTCCATCTTCTAATTCCATGTTGCACGTCAGCCCCTAAGGCAGGTGGAAAGGATTTAAGGTGTTCAGCCCTCTCTG
>NW_024373055.1:0-497 GCF_014805655.1 Passer montanus | reverse complement strand
GTCACCTCAGTGTCACCTCAGTGCCACCATCCCAACCCCACAGTGTTCCCATTGTCCCTCTGTCCCCAGTCCCCCAGATGTCCCCAGTGTCCCCAGTGTCCCCAATGTCCCCAATTCCTCTCAATGTCCCCGATGTCCCCAATTCCTCTCAATGTCCCCGCTGTCCCCAGGCACGTGGATGATGACCGGGAATGGCGTCATGCACAATGGCACCACCGTGCTGGCTGTGCCTCTGTCCCCAATGTCCCCAATCCCTCCTAGTGTCCCTGATGTCCCCAATGTCCCCAGTGTCCCCAGTGTTCCCTAATGTCCTCAATATCCCCAACCTCCCTGATGTCCCCAATCCCTCCCAGTGTCCCCAGTGTTCCCAGTGTCCCCAATGTCCCCTGATGTCCCCACTGTCCCCAGGCACGTGGATGATGACCGGGAACTGGGTCATGCACAACGGCACCACCGTGCTGGCTGTCCCTGTGTCCCCAATGTCCCCCATGTCCCCA
>NW_024373054.1:0-497 GCF_014805655.1 Passer montanus | reverse complement strand
TTGGCAATGGGCCCTGGAGGAGAAGGACAGATCTCTCCCATAGGAAGGAAAGCCCAGAGCCCTAGTGCTTCAGGGGCAGATGAGAAGCAGCCCGCAACATGCAAAGGTCAGCTGGACCTGTCAGGTGGTCCCCAGGAGGCCCAGCCAGCCAGACCTCTTCCATCTTCGTTTGGTTTCGTGGCACCCCACAGTGTCCCAATTGTCTCCTTGGTTCCAGGAGGCCCTGGAGTGTCACAATGTTCCCCTTGCTTCTGCAGTGTCACAATGGCCCCGTGCTTCCATGAGGCCTTGCAATATCACAATGGCTTTGTGGTTCCACAAAGCCCTGATGTGTCACCATGGCCCCTCAGCTCCCTGTGCCCTCGCTGTGTCACAATGGCTTTTCTGTGACACTACAGGATCCACAAGGTCACCATGGACCTTTGGCTCCTTGGGGCCCCAGAGTTTCACAATAGTCTCCTTGATTCTATGAGGCACCACAGTGTCACATGGCCCTT
>NW_024373053.1:0-497 GCF_014805655.1 Passer montanus | reverse complement strand
TAATGGGATTGGGACTGGGATAATGGGAACGGGAGAACTGGATGGGACTGGGATAATGGGAACCCAACTGGGATAACGGGAATGGCACCGGGAGAGTGGGAATGGGATAACGGGAACCAGGATAATGAGAACGGGGTAACAGGAGCCAGACTGGGAGAATGGGATTGGGACCGGGAGAATGGGAATGGGATAGAGGGAATGGGATCGGGAGAACGGGAATGGGATCGGGTTAACAGGAATTGGACCTGCATAACAGGAACGGGACAGCAGGAATGGGATCGGGATAAGGGGAATTGGATCCGGATAATGGGACCAGGATAATGGGAACCGGGATGGGACCAGGATAACGGGAATGGAACCGGGATAACGGGAACGGGACAGCAGGAATGGGATTGGGATAACACGAATAGAACTGGGATAAGGGGAATTGGACCCAGATAATGGGACCAGGATAACGGGAACTGGGACGGGACCAGGATAACGGGAATGGAACCGGG
>NW_024373052.1:0-497 GCF_014805655.1 Passer montanus | reverse complement strand
GTGATTTTGGGTCATTTTGGGTCATTTTCGGGTCATTTTAGGTCTTTTTATTGGGGTGATTTTGGGTCATTTTTGGGCCATTTGGAGGTCATTTTTGGGGGGTAGTTTTGGGTCGTTTTGGGTCATTTTTAGGGCTTTTTATTGGGGGTGATTTTGGGCCATTTTGGGTCATTTTGTGTCATTTTTGGGTCTTTTTATTCGTTTTGGGTCATTTTTAGGGCTTTTTATTGGGGTGATTTTGGGCCATTTTGGGTCATTTTCGGTCATTTTTTAGGGGTAGTTTTGGGTCAATTTTGGGTCACTTTGAAGTAAGTTTTTAGGGGTAGTTTTGGGTCATTTTGGGTCATTTTTGGGCCATTTTTAGGGATTTTTATTGGGGGTGATTTTGGGCCATTTTGGGTCATTTTCGGTCATTTTTTAGGGGTAGTTTTGGGTCATTTTGGGTCATTTTTGGGCCATTTTTAGGGATTTTTATTGGGGGTGATTTTGGGCCATTT
>NW_024373051.1:0-497 GCF_014805655.1 Passer montanus | reverse complement strand
GATGGACTGAGAGTTGATTATTTAAAGGGTGGTGGTAGACTGAAAATTGATTATCTGAGAGATGATAATGGGGTAGAAATCTATGGTGTTATTTCATGCTATGGAGGAAATGGGGGGGAGGGGAAGGAATGTATTTGAAGGTTTTTCATTCTTAGTTCTGTGTCTGTTCCTTTTTAGATATTGTAGTTAATAAAGTTTGTTTCCTTTATTCCTAAGTTGGAGCCTGCTTTGCTCTGTTCCTGATCACATCTCACAGAAGCCACTAGGGAAAGTGTATTTTCATGGGGGCACTGGCATTGTGGCAGCACCAAATCATGACAGAAATGTACAGTCTGCAATGAAGCAACTTATTATAATTCTGGGGAGCTAAGATAAATAGAAGCTACTTCCTGAGCATGTAAAACATACTGTACTGTATAGAAGATGCCAAACTCTAAATAAATTCTGGCAATTTGAAATATAAAAAAACAGTACTATATAGTACAGGTAGACCTATT
>NW_024373050.1:0-497 GCF_014805655.1 Passer montanus | reverse complement strand
GACCCCAGCAAGGAGACTGGGAATCAGCCCCAGGGATCAGTCTGCAGGAGACCTGGATGTGGATGAACAGCTCAGCAGTAAGGACCAGCAGCTGCAGCCGCGCCAGATCTCTCTGGGGAATGGTGCTACAGCAGCACCTGGGGGCTTTCCTGACAGTGACAGACCATCTGCATTCCAGGCAGAGACACCCTGCGTCCCCCAGGGCTGGGATATCAATGCTAGATGTGGATGGAGTTGTTTTACCAGCCTGGTAAATTTCTCCAACATCTTTAATAAAATAAGTTTTTGGAAGTTTCAGGTAGAACTGATGTCATGTATGGAAAGGTAACTGTATTACCAGCCACAAAGAAAATGTTACACTCAAATGAGACCAACACTGTCACAAATCATAGCAGACCTCCTCTGCTCCACTCAGGTGAGACCCTCCCCACCACAGAGCTGCTTCCAGCTCTGGGATGCCCAACACCAGAAGGACCTGGAGCTGCTGGAGAGTCCAG
>NW_024373049.1:0-497 GCF_014805655.1 Passer montanus | reverse complement strand
AAAATCCCCCCCAAAAAATCCCTTTGGGGTCTCCTGGAAGTCCCCGAAAAAAATCTCCCTAAAAAAATCCCTTGGGAATTCCCAAAAAAATCCCCCCAAAAAAATTCCTTTGGGGTCTCCTGGAATTCCCCCCAAAAAAATCCCCCTGGATATCCAAAAAATCCCCAAAAAAATCACTTCGGGAATTCCCAAAATCCCCCCCGAAAAATCCCTTTGGGATCTCCTTGAATCCCCTGGAATTCCCCAAAAAAATCACTTCGGGAATTCCCAAAATCCCCCCCGAAAAATCCCTTTGGGATCTCCTTGAATCCCCTGGAATTCCCCAAAAAAATCACTTCGGGAATTCCCAAAATCCCCCCCGAAAAATCCCTTTGGGATCTCCTTGAATCCCCTGGAATTCCCCAAAAAAATCACTTGGGGATCTCCTGGAATTTCCCCAGAAAAATCAGTTTGGGATCTCCTGGAATTCCCAAAAAAAATCCCCCAAAAAATCCCAA
>NW_024373048.1:0-497 GCF_014805655.1 Passer montanus | reverse complement strand
ATTTTTGGGGGTGGGGGAGGGGCGGGAAAATCCCCATTTTTGGGTTTTTTGCTTTTAATTTTTTGGGGTTTTAAAAAAAAAAAATTGGGGGGATTTTTCAGGGATTTTTGGGGTGGGGGAGGGGCGGGGGAAGCCCAAATTTTGGAGAAATTTCGGTAATTTTCGGGGTGGGAAATTCCCCATTTTTTTGGGGTTTTTTAAATTTAATTTTTTGGGCGGTTTTTGAAGATTTTTCAGGGATTTTTTGGGTGGGGGAGGGGCGCGAAAATCCCAATTTTGGGGTTTTTTTTTTTTGTTGTAATTTTTTTTTGGCTTTTTGGGGGGATTTTTTGGGGGATGGGGGAGGGGCGGGAGGAGCCCCAATGTTGGGGGAATTTTGAGGATTTTTTTTCGGTGGGGGAGGGGCAGGAAAAATCCCGATTTGTTTTTTTTTTAATTAATTTTTTGGTGGTTTTAAATTTTTTATTTTTTTTTAATTTTTCTGGGATTTTTGGGGG
>NW_024373047.1:0-498 GCF_014805655.1 Passer montanus | reverse complement strand
GGATCCCTGGAAAATTTGGGAATGGGATCTGGGAGGAGCTGGGAAAATTCAGGAATGGGAGCCGGGAATGGCCGGGGAAATACAGGAATGGGATCTGGGAATGGCCAGGAGAATCTGGGAATGGGATCACTGGAAAATTCGGGAATGGAAGCTGGGAATGGCTGGGGAAATTCGGGAATGGGATCTGAGAGGAAGCGGGAAAATTTGGGAATGGGAGCCGGGAGGAACCGGGAAAATTCGGAAATGGGATCCCTGGAAAATTTGGGAATGGGAGCTGGGAGGAACCGGGAAAATTTGGGAATGGGATCTGGGAGGAACCAGGAAAATTCGGGAATGGGATCCCTGCAAAATTCGGGAATGGGAGCTGGGAATGGCTGGGAAAATCTGGGAATGGGGCTCGGGAGGAAACGGAAAAATTCAGGAATGGGATGCCGGGAAAATTCGGGAATGGGATCTGGGAAGAACCGGAAAAATTCGGGAATGGGATCACTGGAAAAT
>NW_024373046.1:12371-13583 GCF_014805655.1 Passer montanus | reverse complement strand
AGGCTCCTAAGCCCCGCCCACTCCACTAAAGCCCCGCCCCCATCACATCCAGTAGGGATTGGGACGGACTGGGAGTCACTGGGACCCTTCCAAGCCCCGCCCACTTCATTAAGCCCCACCCACAGCCCACTTAGCACGAACTGGGAGTCACTGGGAGGGTCCTGGCCCCGCCCACTTCACTAAGCCCCGCCCCCAGCAGGAGCTGGGAGTCATGAGAGGCTCCTAAGCCCCGCCCACTTCACTAAGCCCCGCCCACAGCTGGATCACAGAGTGGAGGGTCCTGGCTCCGCCCACTCCACTAAGCCCCGCCCCCAGCTGGATCGCAGAGTCTCTTAAAGACTCGTAAGCCCCGCCCACTTAACTAAGCCACACCCCCAGCAGGATCTGGGAGTCATGGGAAGCTCCTTAGCCCCACCCACCACACTTAGCCCCGCCCCCAGCACATCCAATGGGAACTGGGAGTCACTGGGAGGTTCCCAAGCCCCGCCCACTTCACTAAGCCCCGCCCCAGGAGGATCTGGGAATTACTGGGCGTCTCCTAAGCCCCGCCCACTCCACTAAGCCCCGCCTCCAACCCATTCATCACAAACTGGGAGTCACTGGGAGGGTCCTGGCCCCGCCCACTTCACTAAGCCCCGCCCCCAGCAGGAGCTGGGAGTGACTGAGAGGCTCCTAAGCCCCGCCCACTTCACTAAGCCCCGCCCACAGCTGGATCGCAGAGTCTCTTAAAGACTCATAAGCCCCGCCCACTTCACTAAGCCACGCCCCAATAGCAGCTGGGAAGTCACTGAGAGTCTCATAAGCCACGCCCACTCCACTAAGCTCCGCCCCAGGAGGATCTGGGAGTCATGAGAGGCTCTTAAGCCCCGCCCACCACACTAAGCCCCGCCCTGAGCAGGATCTGGGAGTCACTGAGACTCATAAGCCCCGCCCACTCCACTAAGCCCCGCCCACATCCCATCCAGCACAAACTGGGAGTCACTGGGATCCTTCCAAGCCCCGCCCACAACACTAAGCCCCGCCCCCAACCCATTCATCACAACCTGGGAGTCACTGGGAGGGTCCTGGCCCCGCCCACTCTGCTAAGCCCCACCCCCAGCTGGATCTGGGAGTCGCTGGGAGCGCTCAAGCCCCGCCCCCTCAGCCCTAACCCCGCCCACACCCCAAATAGGGACTCCTTGACATGATCCCGGCCACGCCCCCAGCCCCGCC
>NW_024373046.1:9381-11212 GCF_014805655.1 Passer montanus | reverse complement strand
CGGCTCCGCCCCCGCCCCCGCCGCCGCCGAGGCCACGCCCCCTCCGCGCCCCTCCTCCCCCCGCGCCTTCATCAGCACGATGGGCGGGGCCGGCGCGGGAGGGGGCGGGGCTTGCACCGGCCCCGCCTTGGGGGCGGCCGGAGGCGCCTGCTGCGGGGAGATGACGTCATGGGGCGTGGCCGCAATGAGTGGGAGGAGTCACGGCTGGTTTTAGGAGTGGCCACGCCCCCTTTGTTGGCGGCCACGCCCCCCGGCTCACCCGCTCGGCCGGGGGCTTGGCCAGGATGATTGGCGTCTTCTGCAGGGGCCCCGCTGGCTCCTCCCCCTGCTCCTGTGGGCGGGGCGAGGTCAGTGAGGCCACGCCCACAACGCTCACACACAGCCACGCCCACCCAGTATAGCCCCGCCCCCTTCCTGGCCTCTCATTGGTCATTATTTGTATCTTGGCCACGCCCACACCCTTAAAAGCCACGCCCCCACATTGCAGCCATGCAACTGTCAATCAATCCCAAGCCCCGCCCTCACACCGCCAATGTCAATCATCTGCAAGCCACGCCCCACATCCTGCCCTGCCCCCACTCTCTCGCTGTCAATCATACCATGCCCCGCCCTCTCCCACATTGGCTCCTCCCACCGCAAGCCCCGCCCCTGCTTCCATCCCCTCACAACCGCTGTCAATCATTATAAAGCCCCGCCTCACCACCGCACCCACAATGGCTGTCAATCAATATTAAGCCCCGCCCCCAGGACTCCCATCCCCTCAGAACTGCTGTCAATCATTATCAAGCCCCGCCCCACCACTGCTCCCACAAAGTGCTGTCAATCAATATTAAGCCCCGCCCCCAGCATGCCCATCCCCTCACAACCACTGTCAATCAACCCCAAGCCCCGCCCCCCCTCCACTCCCATCCCCTCACACCCGCTGTCAATCAACGGTCACATGCGGGGGGAGGGGTCCCGGGGGGGTCAGGCCAGCGCCAGCACTGCGGGGGAGGGGAGAGAAAGAAAACAGAGTTACCTGGGGGCACCTGGGCACACCTGGGCACACCTGGGGGCACCTGAGTGCCACCCCAAGTGCCTTGGTGTCCCCTCTTTGTCCCCACAGGTGTGCCCAGGTGAGCTCAGGTGTGCCCAGGTGTGTCCCGAGCCCCCCCCAAGCTGTGCCCAGGTGAGTTCAGGTGAGCTCAGGTGTGCCCAGGTGTGTGCCGTGTCCCCCCCAGGCTGTGCCCAGGTGAGTTCAGTTGAGCTCAGGTGCCCCCCAGGTGTGTCCCAGGTACTCCCAGAGAGTCCCAGGTGTGTCCCCAGGTGCCCCCCAGTACAGGTGTGTCCCAGGTGTCCCCAGGTGCCCCCAGGTGTCCCCAGGTGTCCCAGGTGTGTCCCAGTTGTCCCCAGGTGTGTTTAGGTGTCCCCAGGTGTGCCCCCCAGGTATCCCCAGTGTGCCCCAGGTGAGCTCAGGTGTGTCCCATGTCCCCCCAGGTGTGTCTCAGGTCTGTCCCAGGTGTGTTTAGGTGTCCCAGGTGTGTCCCAGGTGTGCCCAGGTGTGTTTAGGTGTCCCAGGTGTCCCCAGGTGTCCCCAGGTGTCCCAGGTCTGTCCCAGGTGTCCCCAGGTGTCACTCAGGTGTCCCCAGGTGTCCCCAGGTCTGTCCCAGGTGTGTCCCAGGTGTCCCAGGTGTCCCCAGGTGCCCCCAGGTGTCCCCAGGTGTTCCCCAGGTGTGTTTAGGTGTCCCCAGGTGTCCCCAGGTGTCCCCAGGTGTCCCCAGGTGTGTTTAGGTGTCCCAGGTGTTCCCCAGGTGTGCCCAGGTGAGTCTAGGGGTCCCAGGTGGTCGCCGGG
>NW_024373046.1:4496-9076 GCF_014805655.1 Passer montanus | reverse complement strand
AAACCAGTATAAACCAGTATAAACCAGTATAAACCAGTACCCGCTGTCCAGGATGGGCCCGATGCGCTGCAGGGACTTGGCCACGTTGAAGCGAACGTTGGCCACGGCGTCGGCGGCCATGCGCAGCACGGTGGGCAGCATCTGCATGGTGGTCACCTCCTGGCCACACACCTCGGACAGCACCTGCACAGGTGAGACACAGGTGAGAGACAGGTGAGATATGGACAGGTGAGACAGGGACAGGTGAAATGGGACAGGTGAGATTGGCCAGGGGCAGCATCTGCGTGGTGGTCACCTCCTGGCCACACACCTCCGACAGCACCTGCGCAGGTGAGACAGGTGAGAGACAGGTGAGACACAGGTGTGACAGGGACAGGTGAGATGGGACAGGTGAGATATGGACAGGTGAGATGGGACAGGTGAGATTGGCCAGGGGCAGCATCTGCGTGGTGGTCACCTCCTGGCCACACACCTCAGATAACACCTGCACAGGTGAGACAGGTAAGGTATGGACAGGTGAGACAGGTGAGAGACAGGTGAGATGGGACAGGTAACATGGACAGGTGAGACAGGTGAGACAGGTGTGACATGGACAGGTGAGATTGGCCAGGGGCAGCATCTGCGTGGTGGTCACCTCCTGGCCACACACCTCCGACAGCACCTGCACAGGTGAGATACAGGTGAGATATGGACAGGTGAGAGACAGGTGAGACAGGTGAGATGGGACAGGTAACATGGACAGGTGAGACACAGGGCCAGGGGCAGCATCTGCGTGGTGGTCACCTCCTGGCCACACACCTCGGATAACACCTGCACAGGTGAGATACAGGTGAGAGACAGGTGTGACAGGTGAGAGACAGGTGAGACAGGTGAGAGACAGGTGAGAGACAGGTGAGAGACAGGTGAGAGACAGGTGAGAGACAGGTGAGAGACAGGTGAGAGACAGGTGAGAGACAGGTGAGAGACAGGTGAGAGACAGGTGAGAGACAGGTGAGAGACAGGTGAGAGACAGGTGAGAGACAGGTGAGAGACAGGTGAGAGACAGGTGAGAGACAGGTGAGAGACAGGTGAGATACAGGTGTGACAGGGACAGGTGAGACAGGTGAGAGACAGGTGAGACAGGTGAGAGACAGGTGAGATACAGGTGAGACAGGGACAGGTGAGATGGGACAGGTGAGACACAGGGCCAGGGGCAGCATCTGCGTGGTGGTCACCTCCTGGCCACACACCTCGGATAACACCTGCACAGGTGAGACAGGTGAGATATGGACAGGTGAGACAGGTGAGAGACAGGTGAGATACAGGTGTGATATGGACAGGTGAGATGGGACAGGTGAGACGGGGACAGGTGAGGTATGGACAGGTGAGATACAGGTGGGACAGGTGAGACAAGGACAGGTGAGATCAGACAGGTGAGATGGGACAGGTGAGACAGGGACAGGTGAGATCAGACAGGTGAGACACAGGTGAGACAGGTGAGACATGGACAGGTGAGCCAGGTGAGGCATGGACAGGTAACATGGACACGTGAGATGGGACAGGTGAGACACGGACAGGGATTGGGGGCATCCATCGCTCGTGCCCAGGTGTGTGCCCAGGTGTGTTCCTGTCCCCCCCAGGTGTGCCCAGGTGCCCCCAGGTGTGCCCCCAGGTGTGCCCCCAGGTACCCACGTTGATGCAGAAGAGCGTGGTCATGCGGTGCAGGTAGTTGGGGTCGGCGGCCATGGCCAGCACCTTGGGCACGATGGTGCCCTGTGCCCAGGTGTGCCCAGGTGTGTTCCTGTCCCCCCCAGGTGTGCCCAGGTGCCCCCAGGTGTGCCCCCAGGTGTGCCCCCAGGTACCCACGTTGATGCAGAAGAGCGTGGTCATGCGGTGCAGGTAGTTGGGGTCGGCGGCCATGGCCAGCACCTTGGGCACGATGGTGCCCTGTGCCCAGGTGTGCCCAGGTGTGTTCCTGTCCCCCCCAGGTGTGCCCAGGTGCCCCCAGGTGTGCCCCCAGGTGTGCCCCCAGGTACCCACGTTGATGCAGAAGAGCGTGGTCATGCGGTGCAGGTAGTTGGGGTCGGCGGCCATGGCCAGCACCTTGGGCACGATGGTGCCCTGTGCCCAGGTGTGCCCAGGTGTGTTCCTGTCCCCCCCAGGTGTGCCCCCAGGTGTGCCCAGGTGTGCCCCAGGTACCCACGTTGATGCAGAAGAGCGTGGTCATGCGGTGCAGGTAGTTGGGGTCGGCGGCCATGGCCAGCACCTTGGGCACGATGGTGCCGTGTGCCCAGGTGTGCCCAGGTGTGTTCCTGTCCCCCCCAGGTGTGCCCAGGTGCCCCCAGGTGTGCCCCCAGGTGTGCCCCCAGGTACCCACGTTGATGCAGAAGAGCGTGGTCATGCGGTGCAGGTAGTTGGGGTCGGCGGCCATGGCCAGCACCTTGGGCACGATGGTGCCCTGTGCCCAGGTGTGCCCAGGTGTGTTCCTGTCCCCCCCAGGTGTGCCCAGGTGCCCCCAGGTGTGCCCCCAGGTGTGCCCCCAGGTACCCACGTTGATGCAGAAGAGCGTGGTCATGCGGTGCAGGTAGTTGGGGTCGGCGGCCATGGCCAGCACCTTGGGCACGATGGTGCCCTGTGCCCAGGTGTGCCCAGGTGTGTTCCTGTCCCCCCCAGGTGTGCCCAGGTGCCCCCAGGTGTGCCCCCAGGTGTGCCCCCAGGTACCCACGTTGATGCAGAAGAGCGTGGTCATGCGGTGCAGGTAGTTGGGGTCGGCGGCCATGGCCAGCACCTTGGGCACGATGGTGCCCTGTGCCCAGGTGTGCCCAGGTGTGTTCCTGTCCCCCCCAGGTGTGCCCAGGTGCCCCCAGGTGTGCCCCCAGGTGTGCCCCCAGGTACCCACGTTGATGCAGAAGAGCGTGGTCATGCGGTGCAGGTAGTTGGGGTCGGCGGCCATGGCCAGCACCTTGGGCACGATGGTGCCCTGTGCCCAGGTGTGCCCAGGTGTGTTCCTGTCCCCCCCAGGTGTGCCCCCAGGTGTGCCCAGGTGTGCCCCAGGTACCCACGTTGATGCAGAAGAGCGTGGTCATGCGGTGCAGGTAGTTGGGGTCGGCGGCCATGGCCAGCACCTTGGGCACGATGGTGCCGTGTGCCCAGGTGTGCCCAGGTGTGTTCCTGTCCCCCCCAGGTGTGCCCAGGTGCCCCCAGGTGTGCCCCCAGGTGTGCCCCCAGGTACCCACGTTGATGCAGAAGAGCGTGGTCATGCGGTGCAGGTAGTTGGGGTCGGCGGCCATGGCCAGCACCTTGGGCACGATGGTGCCCTGTGCCCAGGTGTGCCCAGGTGTGTTCCTGTCCCCCCCAGGTGTGCCCAGGTGCCCCCAGGTGTGCCCCCAGGTGTGCCCCCAGGTACCCACGTTGATGCAGAAGAGCGTGGTCATGCGGTGCAGGTAGTTGGGGTCGGCGGCCATGGCCAGCACCTTGGGCACGATGGTGCCCTGTGCCCAGGTGTGCCCAGGTGTGTTCCTGTCCCCCCCAGGTGTGCCCAGGTGCCCCCAGGTGTGCCCCCAGGTGTGCCCCCAGGTACCCACGTTGATGCAGAAGAGCGTGGTCATGCGGTGCAGGTAGTTGGGGTCGGCGGCCATGGCCAGCACCTTGGGCACGATGGTGCCCTGTGCCCAGGTGTGCCCAGGTGTGTTCCTGTCCCCCCCAGGTGTGCCCAGGTGCCCCCAGGTGTGCCCCCAGGTGTGCCCCCAGGTACCCACGTTGATGCAGAAGAGCGTGGTCATGCGGTGCAGGTAGTTGGGGTCGGCGGCCATGGCCAGCACCTTGGGCACGATGGTGCCCTGTGCCCAGGTGTGCCCAGGTGTGTTCCTGTCCCCCCCAGGTGTGCCCCCAGGTGTGCCCAGGTGTGCCCCAGGTACCCACGTTGATGCAGAAGAGCGTGGTCATGCGGTGCAGGTAGTTGGGGTCGGCGGCCATGGCCAGCACCTTGGGCACGATGGTGCCGTGTGCCCAGGTGTGCCCAGGTGTGTTCCTGTCCCCCCCAGGTGTGCCCAGGTGCCCCCAGGTGTGCCCCCAGGTGTGCCCCCAGGTACCCACGTTGATGCAGAAGAGCGTGGTCATGCGGTGCAGGTAGTTGGGGTCGGCGGCCATGGCCAGCACCTTGGGCACGATGGTGCCCTGTGCCCAGGTGTGCCCAGGTGTGTTCCTGTCCCCCCCAGGTGTGCCCAGGTGCCCCCAGGTGTGCCCCCAGGTGTGCCCCCAGGTACCCACGTTGATGCAGAAGAGCGTGGTCATGCGGTGCAGGTAGTTGGGGTCGGCGGCCATGGCCAGCACCTTGGGCACGATGGTGCCCTGTGCCCAGGTGTGTGCCCAGGTGTGCCCAGGTGTGTTCCTGTCCCCCCCAGGTGTGCCCAGGTGCCCCCAGGTGTGCCCCCAGGTGTGCCCCCAGGTACCCACGTTGATGCAGAAGAGCGTGGTCATGCGGTGCAGGTAGTTGGGGTCGGCGGCCATGGCCAGCACCTTGGGCACAATGGTGCCCTGTGCCCAGGTGTGTGCCCAGGTGTGCCCAGGTGTGTTCCTGTCCCTCCCAGGTGAGGTTTTAC
>NW_024373046.1:0-4224 GCF_014805655.1 Passer montanus | reverse complement strand
CCCCAGGTACCCACGTTGATGCAGAAGAGCGTGGTCATGCGGTGCAGGTAGTTGGGGTCGGCGGCCATGGCCAGCACCTTGGGCACGATGGGCCCAGGTGCCCAGGTGTGTGCCCAGGGGTGCCCAGGCGTGTTCCTGTCCCCCCCAGGTGTGCCCAGGGGTGTTCCTGTCCCTCCCAGGTGTGGTTTTACCCCTCTCAGGTGTGCCCAGGTGAGCCCCCAGGTGTGCTCAGGTAACACAGGTGACCCACACACACCCCAGAGGTGGCACAGGTGACCCGGCGGTGCAGGTAGTTGGGGTCGGCGGCCATGGCCAGCACCTTGGGCACGATGGTGCCCTGTGCCCAGGTGTGCCCGAAGCGCTCCACCAGCTTGCGCAGGTTGCTGGTGGCGGCCTCGCGGATGGCGTACACTGCGGGAGACCAGTGCGGACCAGTTGGGACCAGTACGGACCAGTACGGACCAGTACGGACCAGTGCGGACCAGTATAAACCAGTACGCGCTCCACCAGCTTGCGCAGGTTGCTGGTGGCGGCCTCGCGGATGGCGTACACTGCGGGAGACCAGTGCGGACCAGTTGGGACCAGTACGGACCAGTACAGACCAACATAAACCAGTATAAACCAGTACGGACCAGTATGGACCAGTACGGACCAGTTGGGACCAGTATAAAACAATAGAAGCCCAGGTGTGCCCAGGTGTATCCCAGGTGCCCCCAGCAGTCCCCAGGTGTGGTTTTGGGTGTGCCCAGGTGTGCCCAGGTGTGTGCCCGGAGTGTCACAGTGCCCCAAGGTGTGCCCAGGTGTGTGCCCAGGTGCCCCCAGGTGTGTCCCAGGTGCCCCGAGGTGCATGCCCAGGTGTGCCCAGGTGTGCTCAGGTATCCCCAGGTGTATCCCAGGTGTGTTCCAGGTATCCCCAGGTGTGCCCAGGTATCCTCAGGTGTGCCCAGGTGCCCCTAGGTGTATGTCAGGTGTGCCCAGGTGCCCCCCAGGTCAGCCCAGGTGCCCTCAGGTGTGCCCAGGGGTATCCCAGGTACCCCCAGCAGTCCCCAGGTGTGCCCAGGTGCCCCCAGGTGTGTCCCACCATGCCAGGTGTGGCCACAACGTGTGCCCAGGTGTATCCCAGGTACCCCCAGGTGCCCTCAGGTGTGTGCCCAGGTGCCCCCAGGTGTGTGCCCAGCAGTCCCCAGGTGCCCCAGGTGTGTGCCCAGGTGCCCCCAGGTATCCCCAGGTGTGCCCAGGTGTGTATCCAGGTATCCCCAGGTGCCCCCCAGGTGTGCCCAGGTTCCCCCCGCAGTCCCCAGGTGTGTTTTTGGGTGTGCCCCAGGTGTATCCCCAGGTGTTTTTGGGTGCCCCAGGTGTGCCCAGGTGTGCCCAGGTGTATCCCAGGTGCCCCCAGCAGTCCCCAGGTGTGGTTTTGGGTGTGCCCAGGTGTGCCCAGGTGTGCCCAGGTGTATCCCCAGGTGTGCCCAGGTGTGCCCCAGGTGTGTTTTTGGGTGCCCCAGGTGCCCCCAGGTGTGCCCAGGTGTTTTTGGGTGCCCCAGGTGTATCCCAGGTGTGCCCAGGTGTGTTTTTGGGTGCCCCAGGTGTGCCCAGGTGTTTTTGGGTGCCCAGGTGTGCCCAGGTGTGCCCAGGTGCTCACCTTGATGCAGGGCAGGATCTGGCCCATGATCACGGCCTCGCGGCAGTCGGGCGACAGGTTCTCACAGAACTCTGGGGACACCAAAGTTGGGGTGAGAAACTCCAAATTTGGGCTGAGAAACTCCAAATTTGGGGTGAAAAACACCAAAATTGGGGTGAAAAACACCAAAATTGGGTTGGGGACACCAAGGTTGGGTTGGGGACACCAAAATTGGGGTGAAAAGCACCAAAATTGGGTTGGGGACACCAAAACTAGGTTGAAGAACATCGAAATTGAGTTAGGAACACCAAATTTGGGTGGAAGAAGATGAAAATTGGGTTGGGGACACCAAAGTTGGGTTAAATGACATCAAATTTGGGTTGGAGACACCAATTTTGGGTTGAAAAACACCAAAACTGGGTTGAAGAACACCAAAGTTGGGTTCAAGAACGTCAAAGTTAGGTTGGGGACATCAAAGTTGGGTTGAAAAACACCAAAATTGGGTTGGGGACACCAATTTTGGGTTGAAGAACACCAAAATTGGGCTGAAGAACACCAAAGTGGGGTTGGGGACACCAAGGTTGGGTTGAATTACATCATATTTGGGTTGGGGACATCACATTTGGGTTGAAGAACATCAAATTTGGGTTGGGGACACCAAAATTGGGTTGAAAAACAAAAATTGGGTTGAAGAACGTCAAAGTTGGGATCAAGAACGTCAAAGTTGGGTTGAAAAACACCAAAGTTGGGTTGGGGACAGCAAGGTTGGGTTAAATGACATCAAATTTGGGTTGAGGACACCAATTTTGGGTTGAAGAACACCAAAATTGGGTTGGGGACATCAAAGTTGGGTTGGGGACACCAAAATTGGGTTGAAAAACAAAAATTGGTTTGAAGAACGTCAAAGTTGGGTTGAAGAACGTCAAAGTTGGGTTGAAAAACACCAAAATTGGGTTGGGGACACCAAAGTTGGGTTGGGGACATCAAAGTTGGGTTGGGGACACCAAAATTGGGTTGAAAAACAAAAATTGGTTTGAAGAACGTCAAAGTTGGGTTGAAGAACGTCAAAGTTGGGTTGAAAAACACCAAAATTGGGTTGGGGACACCAAAGTTGGGTTGGGGACATCAAAGTTGGGTTGGGGACACCAAAATTGGGTTGAAAAACAAAAATTGGTTTGAAGAACGTCAAAGTTGGGTTGAAGAACGTCAAAGTTGGGTTGAAAAACACCAAAATAACCCCCAAATGAAGGACAGGTAACCCCCAAATGAAGGACAGGTAACCCCCAGGTAATCCCCCAGAACAATTCATGTTTCCACCACCAGCAGCCGCACCGAGTCCTGCCCAGGTGTGCACAGGTGACACCAGGTGAGACCAGGTGAGCCTCAGGTAACCCCAAAGTGACCCCCAGGTAATGCCCCAGGTAAACCCCCAGAACAATTCATGTTTCCACCACCAGCAGCCGCACCGAGTCCTGCCCAGGTGTGCACAGGTGACACCAGGTGAGACCAGGTGAGCCTCAGGTAACCCCAAAGTGACCCCCAGGTAATGCCCCAGGTAAACCCCCAGAACAATTCATGTTTCCACCACCAGCAGCCGCACCGAGTCCTGCCCAGGTGTGCACAGGTGACACCAGGTGAGACCAGGTGAGCCTCAGGTAACCCCAAAGTGACCCCCAGGTAATGCCCCAGGTAAACCCCCAGAACAATTCATGTTTCCCCCGCCAGCAGCCGCACCGAGTCCTGCCCAGGTGTGCACAGGTGAGACCAGGTGAGACCAGGTGTGCTCAGGTGACCCCCAGGTGCACCAGGTGCCCCCAGGTGTGCCCAGCCCCCCTCAGACGCCCCCCAGGTGTGCCCAGCCCCCCTCAGACGCCCCCCAGGTGTGCCCAGCCCCCCTCAGACACCCCCCAGGTGTGCCCAAACCTACCCAGACACCCCCCAGGTGCCCCCAGGTGTGCCTAAACCCCCTCAGACACCCCCCAGGTGTGCCCAGGTGCCCCCCAGGTGCCCCCAGGTGCCCCCAGGTGCGCCGTACCTGCTCGTCGGAGGCCAGGTTGGAGAACATGGGGATGATCTCGCTCTTGACGTGCTCCAGCTCCAGCACCTTGGCGAACTCGCCCAGCTTGGAGGCGGCCGCGCGCCGCACCATGGGCGTGTCGTCCGAGCACAGGTTCCGGAAGTACCTGCGGGCACACCTGGGTCACCTGGGCACACCTGGGCACACCTGGGTACAGCCCAGGGTCACCTGGGTACAGCTAAATACACCTAAGGGTCATCTAGGGGTCACCTATGGGCACCATGGGCGTGTCGTCCGAGCACAGGTTCCGGAAGTACCTGCGGGCACACCTGGGTCACCTGGGCACACCTGGGCACAGCCCAGGGTCACCTGACTACATCTAAGGGTCACCTATGGGTCTACTGTTCCACCTGAAGTACCTGCGGGCACACCTGAGTACACCTGGGCACACCTAGGGGTCATCTAGGGGTCACCTATGGGTCTACTGTTCCACCTGAAGTACCTGCGGGCACACCTGGGTCACCTGGGCACACCTGGGGGGCACCCAGGTACCACCTCGATACAGCCCAGGGTCACCTGACTACACCTA
>NW_024373045.1:0-498 GCF_014805655.1 Passer montanus | reverse complement strand
ATTTTTTTCAGATTTTTTCACCAAAAAAATCCCAAATTTATCCCAAAATTCCCATTTTTTTTCCCCTTTTTCCACACAAAAATTCCGATTTTTAACCCTTAAATTTCAGGCAAAAATTCACATTTTTGGCTCAAAAAAATCCAATTTTTTCTGTTTTTATAGCCCAAAAATTCCAATTTTTTCCCCAATTTTTACATCCAAAAATTCAATTTTTTTCCTTGTTTCACACCCAAAAATCCAAATTTTTTTCCAGATTTCTCCCCCCAAAAAATCCCAAATTTTTTCCCAAAATTCCCAATTTTTTTTTCCCTTTTTCCACCCAAAAATTCTGATTTTTAACCCTTAAATTCCGGGCAAAAATTCACATTTTTGGGTCAAAAAAATCCAATTTTTTTCAGATTTTTTCACCAAAAAAAAAAATCCCAATTTTTTTCCCAAAATTCCCAAATTTTTTTCCTTTTTTTCACACAAAATTCCGATTTTTAACCCTTAAATTTC
>NW_024373044.1:0-498 GCF_014805655.1 Passer montanus | reverse complement strand
ACACAAGGCAGATGGGAAAGTCCATCCCAAGTCCCTGCCAAGCTCATACCCTCTTTTAACCCTTGAGGGACCCAGATGTTCACGTAGAGACAGTCCTTGCTTCCACGGACATCCCTGCACACAAGGCAGGTGGGAAAGTCCATCCCAGGTCCCTGCCAAGCTCATACCCTGTCTTCTCCCTTGAGGGACCCAGATGTTCAGGTAGAGACAGTCCTCGCTCCCACGGACATTATTCTGTGTCAGCTTCACCTGCATGCAACGTTGTTTGAATTCTTTTGCCTTCAGAGTTCCTAAGAGGGGAAAGGGAAGACAGCATGTCCTAGTTAGGGCATCAGCTCCATTTTCTGGTTTTAAGGTGTCTGTTCACCCATCCTTTCCTCTCTGAGTCCAGTGTAAGTGGCAGCAAAGACTGCCCAGCCATTGTGACCAGTCTGAGTAATATGTTGTAACATTTCCCATATGTGCCAGATTGAAGAGAGAGAAGTGAAAATAAAGCCC
>NW_024373042.1:0-498 GCF_014805655.1 Passer montanus | reverse complement strand
CTGCGGATATGAAAACCCCAGCATTTGTCTTTCCTGGATCAAGACAGAGGCACTCAGAAATCCCCTTCCCCCTGGTCTTCCTCAGGGAAGGAGCACGTGCTGCCAAAGAGCTGCTCCGGCTCTTCAGGCAACTCTGGCTTCATGCAGTCACCAGCCAAGGCATTTCCACCGGCTCTGCCTTCCCTAAAACACTGGCAACAAACACGCAGAAGGGATTTTACCACGTTCTCTGAGTAAGCTTAAAACACCAGCCTTTCCGAAAACCACCGCGTCATTCCCGACCGTGTAAATAAAATATATCTGATTTCAGAAGTCCAGGGAAAAACAAGCCTGTCACTTTATCTGAGGAGACCTGTTACTGCACTGGAATTTTCCATGTTATTAGAGGCACTGAAGTAGCAGCTATTTATTGGAAACAAATGTGTTGCACAAAAATAAGAGCGTGATGTTAATTTAGAAAGTTATGGCATCACACAGTGTGACCACACGGCTTCCCCC
>NW_024373041.1:0-498 GCF_014805655.1 Passer montanus | reverse complement strand
AACTGCGGGGAAATGGGGAAAAACGGGGATTTGGGGAAAAATGGCGGGGAAATGGGGGAAAACAGGGATTTGGGGAAACACGGGGGTTTGGGGAAAAACACGGATTTGGGGAAAAACGGCGGGGAGGGAAATGGGGGGAAAAACGCGGATTTGGGGAAAAACGGCAGGGAAAGCGCGGGGAAAGCGCGGGAAATCGGACTTTTTATTGGGAAAAATAATTCCGATTTCTTGGGGAAAAATCAGGATTTATTGGGGGAAAATCAGGATTTATTTTGGGAAATAATCTGATTTATTTTGGGAAAAAATTCTGATTTATTTTGGGAAAAATTCTGAGTTTTTGGGGAAAAAATCTGATTTATCGGGGGAAAATTCTGATTTATTTGGGAAAAATCTGATTTTTTTGGGGAAAAATCAGGATCTATTTGGGGAAAAAATTCTGATTCATTGGGGGAAAAATCTGATTTTTTTGGGGAAAATTCTGATTTATTGGGGGAAAAA
>NW_024373040.1:0-498 GCF_014805655.1 Passer montanus | reverse complement strand
AACCAACTCATCAACCCAACCCAACCCAAACATCTGCTTGAGCTGAGCCAACCAACTCATCAACCCAACCCAACCCACCCCAACCATCTGCTCAAGCCGAGCCAACCAACTGATCAGCCCAACCCAAACATCTGCTCAAGCCAACCCAACCCAACCATCTGCTCAAGCCAAGCCAACCAACTGATCAACCCAACCCAACGCTAACATCTGCTCAAGCCGAGCCAACCAACTGATCAACCCAACCCAACCCAACCCAACCATCTGCTCAAGCCGAGCCAACCCTCTGCTCAACCCAACCCAACCCAAACATCTGCTCAACCCAACCCAACCACCTGCTCAACCCAACCTAACCCAATCCAAACATCTGCTCAAACCAACCACCTGAACAACCCAACCCAACCATTGGTCCAACCCAATCCAGAGAGATCAAACTCAAATACCTGTTCAACGCAACCCAACCCAACTCAGCCATCTGCTCAACCCAACCCAACCCAACCC
>NW_024373039.1:0-498 GCF_014805655.1 Passer montanus | reverse complement strand
GGGGACACAGAGACAATGAGGACAGCGGGAGCACTGGGGATATTGAGGGGACATGGGGGACATTGGGGACATTGGGGACAGCGGGGACACTGGGGATATCGGGGACAGCAGGGACATTGAGGGGACATTGGGGACATTGGGGACATTGAGGGGACATGGGGGACATTGGGAACAGCGGGGATATCAGGGACATTGGGGATATAATGGGCTTTGGGACATTGAGGGCAGTGGGGACACAGAGACAATGAGGACAGCGGGTACATTGGGGACATTGGGGGATTTGGGACATTGAGGGGACAGGGGGGACATTGAGGGCAGTGGGGACATGAGGGTCCAGGGCTGCAGGGGCCCAAGGGGGTGGGTGTCACTCAGGTGTGTTTTACACAGGTGTCCCCACGTGTCCCCAGGAGTGTCCCCGGTGTTCCCAGGAGTGTCCCCGCTGTCCCCTGGTGTCTCCAGGAGTGTCCCAGTGTCCCCAGTGTCCCCAGGAGTGTCCCC
>NW_024373038.1:0-498 GCF_014805655.1 Passer montanus | reverse complement strand
CCCATTTTTCCCCCTTTTCCCGACTTTATTGCCATTTTCCCCTTTTCCCTGCCTTTATTCCCATTTCTTTCCTGACTTTATTCCAGTTTTTTCCCCTCTTTTTCCTGGCTCTATGCCAGTTTTTATCCCTTTTTTTCTACCTTTATTCCCATTTTTTTTCCTGGCTTTATTCCAGTTTTTTCCCCTTTTTTTCCTGGCTCTATTCCAGTTTTTATCCCTTTTTTCTGCCTTTATTCCCGTTTTTCCTGGCTTTATTCCAGTTTTTTCCTTTCCCCCTTGCCTTTACTCCCAGTTTTACCCTTTTTCCTGGCTTTATTCCTATATTTCCCCCTTTTTTCTGCCTTTATTCCCATTTTCCCTGGGTTTCTCCCTTCCTGCTCATTTTCCTCCCCTTTTCTGGCCGTTTCCCCCCATTTTCCCTTTTTTTCCTGACATTTTCCCACATTTTTCCCTCTGCTCTGGGCTCCGCCTGCTCGGGGACTTCGGGGCCGCCGACGT
>NW_024373037.1:0-498 GCF_014805655.1 Passer montanus | reverse complement strand
AGATTCAAACTCTCCAAAAGAGAAGCTTTATTGAAATAACAGCATTACATATAACAGCTGGAAATAAAATTTATTCATATATATTAAAAAAATTATTTTTCACTTGCAGTGTTATCCATTTGTTGCCTGACAAATATTTGTTTTTACTACAAGTTGTATTTAATATACTCATTCACCTGGTGTTTCTCCCTCTTTCTTGTCACTTTCACAAAACAGGGGAAGGCTGTTTTTACCCAGTGGTATTACTGATTGAAGTGAAAAAGAAATACTCAATACCTCTCCTGATTATTTTATTTCTTTTTTAAATCACTTTTTGATGAAAACACATTAACAACGGGACCTTGTCGTGGCGCCTCTTATTCATCATTAATTTCCCTTTTATTGCAGAATTACATTTGATTCCCACTGTCTTTATTGCACATTATCAGTTTTCTTTTGAGGACTACAGGGTTTTGGAGATTTTGGTTTGGTTTCTCATGTGTTTTTTATTTTTAATGG
>NW_024373036.1:0-499 GCF_014805655.1 Passer montanus | reverse complement strand
CCCAAATCCCCCCAAAATCCTCCCCAAATCCCTCCAAATGCCCCAAATCTCCCCAAAACCCAACAAATTCCCCAAAAAAACTACAAAAAATCCCCAAAATTCCTCCAAATCAACCCCAAAACCCCAAAATTCCCCAAGAATCCCCAATAAAACAAAAAGAAAACCAAAAATCCCCAAAAATGCCCCTGAACCCAATGAAATCCCCAAATCTCCCAAAAATCTCCCCAAAACCTAAAAAAACCCACCAAAAATCCCATCCAACCCCCCAAGTTCCCCCAAAATGTCCCAAAAATCCCCAAATCCCCCCAAAACCCCACAAAAATGCCCCAAATCCGCCCAAAAATGCCCCAAATCCACCCAAAAATGGCCCAAATTCTCTCAAAATCACCAAAAAATCCACTCAAACTCACCTAAAATGTCCCAAAATCCAACAGAATTAACCCAAAATTCCTCTGTATCTCCACAAAAGCCAAAAAATCCCCCCAAATTCACTCAAAGC
>NW_024373035.1:1319-12562 GCF_014805655.1 Passer montanus | reverse complement strand
AAATCACCTTAAAATGGCCCAAAATTACCCAAAACTGCCCTAAAATGACCCAAAATCCCACAAAATGACCTCAAAATGCCTCAAAGTACCCCAAAATCACCTTAAAATGGCCCAAAATTGCCCTGAAATCACCCCAAAATGACCCAAAATCAGCCCAAAACGACCCCAAAATCCCACAAAATGCCCCAAAATCGCAAAAAATTACCTCAAAATCCCACAAGATCACCCAAAATCACCTTAAAAAGCCCCAAAATGACTCCAAAATCCCACAAAATTCCCCTAAAGTGCCCCAAAATAAAAAAAAATACAAAAACACCCCAAAATTGCTCTAAAATTGCCCCAAAATTACTCCAAAATCCCAAAAAAAGCCACAAAATTACCCCAAAATTGCCCTAAAATGCCCCAAAATCCCACAAAATGACCTCAAAGTCCCACATCACCTAAAATGGCACAAAACACCCCAAAATCACCTTAAAACATCATAATTTATCCCAAAATTGTCCCAAAATCACCTTAAAATGCCCCAAAAGCCCACAAAAATTACCTTAAAATGTCCTAAAATCCCACAAAATCACCTCAAAAATGCCCCAAACCACCTTAAAATACCCCAAAATTACCCCAAAAATCCAAAAAATGCCACAAAATCACTCTAAAATTCAGAATAACCCACAAAATCACCCCAAAATTGCCCAAAATGGCCCAAAATTACCTCAAAATCCCACGAGATCATTCCAAAATCCCAAAAAGCCACAAAATCACCCCAAAAACGCCCCCCAAACTCACGCCAAGACCCCCAAAACTTCCCCAAAATTCTCTTTTTTGGGGTCACCCCCAAAATGATCCCCCCAAACTCATACTGAGAACCCCAAAATCCCCCCAGGAACCCCAAAAACCCCTCAGGACCCCCCAAATTCCCTCAAGACTCCTCAAATTCCCCCCAAAACTCCCCCAGGACCCCTCAAACCTCCTCAGGACCCCCCCAAATTGTCCCCCCAAAATTACCCAAAATCCCACAAAATGACCTCAAAATTACACATCACCCAAAATGCTTCAAAGTACCACAAAATCACCTTAAAATGGCCCAAAATTACCTTTAAATGCCCCAAAATTCACCTAAATTGCCCTAAAATTGCCCCAAAATTACCCAAAATCCCACAAAATGACCTCAAAATCCAGTAAAATGACTCCAAAATCCCACAAAATGACCTCAAAATCCTATAAAATAACCTCAAAATCCCACAAAATGACCTCAAAATCCTATAAAATAACCTCAAAATCCCACAAAATGACCTCAAAATTACACATCACCCAAAATGCTTCAAAGTACCCCAAAATCACCTTAAAATGGCCCAAAATTGCCCTGAAATCACCCCAAAATGACCCAAAATCAGCCCAAAACGACCCCAAAATCCCACAAAATGCCCCAAAATCCCAAAAAATTACCTCAAAATCCCACAAGATCACCCAAAATCACCTTAAAATGCCCCAAAATTACTCCAAAATCCCACAAAATGACCTCAAAAATACACATCACCCAAAATGCTTCAAAGTACCACAAAATCACCTTTAAATGTCCCAAAATTACCTTTAAATGCCCCAAAATTCACCAAAATTGCCCTAAAATTACCCCAAAATTACCCAAAATCCCACAAAATGACCTCAAAATTACACATCACCCAAAATGCTTCAAAGTACCCCAAAATCACCTTAAAATGGCCCAAAATTGCCCTAAAATTGCCCCAAAATGACCCAAAATCAGCCCAAAACGACCCCAAAATCCCACAAAATGCCCCAAAATCCCAAAAAATTACCTCAAAATCCCACAAGATCACCCAAAATCACCTTAAAATGCCCCAAAATGACTCCAAAATCCCACAAAATTCCCCTAAAGTGCCCCAAAATAAAAAAAAAAATACAAAATCACCCCAAAATTGCTCTAAAATTGCCCCAAAATTACTCCAAAATCCCCAAAAAAGCCACAAAATTACCCCAAAATTGCCCTAAAATGCCCCAAAATCCCACAAAATGACCTCAAAGTCCCACATCACCTAAAATGGCTCAAAACACCCCAAAGTCACCTTAAAACATCATAATTTATCCCAAAATTGTCCCAAAATCACCTTAAAATGCCCCAAAAGCCCACAAAAATAACCTTAAAATGTCCTAAAATCCCACAAAATCACCTCAAAAATGCCCCAAACCACCTTAAAATACCCCAAAATTACCCCAAAAATCCAAAAAATGCCACAAAATCACTCTAAAATTCAGAATAACCCACAAAATCACCCCAAAATTGCCCAAAATGGCCCAAAATTACCTCAAAATCCCACAAGATCATTCCAAAATCCCAAAAAGCCACAAAATCACCCCAAAAACGCCCCCCAAACTCACGCCAAGACCCCCAAAACTTCCCCAAAATTCTCTTTTTTGGGGTCACCCCCAAAATGATCCCCCCAAACTCATACTGAGAACCCCAAAATCCCCCCAGGAACCCCAAAAACCCCTCAGGACCCCCCAAATTCCCTCAAGACTCCTCAAATTCCCCCCAAAACTCCCCCAGGACCCCCCAAGATCCCTCAAACCTCCTCAGGACCCCCCCAAATTGTCCCCAAACCCCCTCAGGACCCCTAAAATCCCCCTCAGGACCCCTCAAAACCTCTCCAAAACCACTCAGGACCCCCCAAGATCCCTCAAAATCCCCTCAGGATCCCTCAAAATCTCCCCCTAAATCCCCTCAGGACTCCCCCAAACCCCTCAAAATCCCCTCAGGACCCCCCAAATCCCCTCAGGACCCCTCAAATTCCCCCCAAACCCCCTGAGGACCCCTCAAAATCCATCCTTGATGCCCTCAGGACCCCCCCAAACCCCCTCAGGACTCCTCAAATCCCACTGAAACTCCCCCAGATCCCCTCAGGACCCCTGAAATCCTGGCCCCGGGCTGGGGGGGCGGGGGCGGCGCGGGGCCGAACTCGGACATGGCGGAGGCGGCGACGGGAACGGGCCGCGCTCGCCTCAGGCCGCGCGGGGCACGCTGGGAGGCCCGCCCGCCACCGGAGGGGCTCCGCCAATCGGCGCGCGGGTTGGCGTTGAGCGACAGGTGTGTTGGCCAATCAAATTATGAAGGTGGGGAGCGGCGGCCAATGGGAGGAAGGAAGGAGCCGGCGCGCTGCGATTGAGGGGTGTTGGGGTGAGTGACGGCGCGCTGGGCCAATGGGAAAGAGGGGATGGACGAAGGGCGTGGGCGGGACTGAGGGAGCGCAGCCAATCAGCGGCTGGGCGGCCCCGCGAGACGCCGCGATTGGTGGAGGAAGCGGAAATCACTGGGAAGGCGGGGCGAAGAGTGATTGACGTTTTGCCCGACCAATAGCTTGTGGGGATTTCCCCTCCCGCCCACGCTGCGCAACGATTGGAGGACGCACTTGACTGACAGCCAGCGCAGCCAATAGAGCGCGTGGAGAGGGAGAGGCGGGGCTTCGTTAGATTGACAGGCACGCGGCTCAATCAGCGGCGGGAAACTCGCTGGCCAATCACAGCCGCGCCGGCCCCTGGCCTTTGATTGGCAGCTCGCCCAGCCAATGGCGCGCGACCCCGCGCGCGCGGCGTCCAATCAGCAGCGCGCGGCCGTTTTGGAGGGAAATCCCGACCAATCAGCGAGCGTGAAGCATTCCCTAGGCCCCGCCCCCAATCCGCTCACTCAGGGGTTAATAAATAACCCTTTATTGACGTCACGAGGGCGTGGCCACATTGGCCCCGCCCCTTTCCGCGGCGGCCTCAAATTTGGGCCGAATCCGCGGGGTTTTGGTTAAAAATAAAAATTAAAAAAATCCTAAAAAACGGAGCCGGGGACACCTGGAGAGGGGAGGGGGAGGGGAGAACAGGTGAGAACAGCAAGGACAGGTGGGCACAGGTGAGAATAACAAGGACAGGTGTGCACAGCCTCGTCCAGCTGTGCCCAGGTGTCTCCAGGTGTGCCCCAGGCTTTTTGGTGTTCCCAGGCATCCATCCAGGTGTCCCCAGGTGCATCCAGATGTCCCTCAGGTATCTCCAGGTGTACCCAGGTATCTCCAGGTTCCATCCCAGGTGTTTCCAGGTGCACCCAGGTGTCCCCAGGTATCTCTAGGTGTCCCCCAGATGTCCCCAAGTGTCCATGCAGGTGTCCCCAGGTGCGCCCAAGTCCATCCAGGTGTGTCCCAGGTGTGTCCCAGGTGTCCATCCAGGTGTCCCCACGTGCCCCCAGGTGTCCCCCAGGTGCGCCCAAGTCCATCCAGGTGTGTGCCAGGTATTCCCAGATGTCCCTCAGGTGTCCCCAGGTGTCCCCAGGTGTCACTCAGGTGCACCCAAGTCCATCCAGGTGTGTCCCAGGTGCACCCAGGTGTCTTCAGGTGGGTCCAGATGTCCCTCAGGTATCCCTAGATGTCCCTCAGGTGCACCCAGGTATCTCCAGGTGTCCCCAGGTGCGCCCAGGTGCGCCCAAGTCCATCCAGGTGTGTCCCAGGTATTCCCAGATGTCCCTCTGGTGTCCCCAGGTGTCCCCAGGTGCGCCCAAGTCCATCCAGGTGTGTCCCAGGTGCACCCAGATGTCCCCAGGTATCCCTAGATGTCCCTCAGGCATCTCCAGGTGTCCATCCAGGTGCACCCAGGTGCATCCAGGTGCACCCAGGTGTTCCCAGACGTCCCCCAGGTGTCTCCAGGTGTCCCCAGGTGTCCCTCAGGTGTCCCCAGGTGTCCCTCAGGTGCACCCAGGTATCTCCAAGTGTCCATCCAGGTGTTTCCAGGTGCACCCAGGTGTCCCTAGATGTCCCTCAGGTGTCCCCAGGTGCGCCCAGGTGTGTCCAGGTGCGCCCAAGTCCATCCAGGTGTGTCCCAGGCCCAAGTCCATCCAGGTGTGTCCCAGGTGTGTCCCAGGTGTCCATCCAGGTGTCCCCACGTGCCCCCAGGTGTCCCCCAGGTGCGCCCAAGTCCATCCAGGTGTGTGCCAGGTATTCCCAGATGTCCCTCAGGTGTCCCCAGGTGTCCCCAGGTGTCACTCAGGTGCACCCAAGTCCATCCAGGTGTGTCCCAGGTGCACCCAGGTGTCTTCAGGTGGGTCCAGATGTCCCTCAGGTATCCCTAGATGTCCCTCAGGTGCACCCAGGTATCTCCAGGTGTCCCCAGGTGCACCCAGGTGCGCCCAAGTCCATCCAGGTGTGTCCCAGGTGTGTCCCAGGTGTCCCCAGGTGTCCCCAGGTGTGTCCCAGGTGCACCCAGATGTCCCCAGGTATCCCTAGATGTCCCTCAGGCATCTCCAGGTGTCCATCCAGGTGCACCCAGGTGGCTCCAGGTGCACCCAGGTGTTCCCAGACGTCCCCCAGGTGTCTCCAGGTGTCCCCAGGTGTCCCTCAGGTGTCCCCAGGTGTCCCTCAGGTGCACCCAGGTATCTCCAAGTTCCATCCCAGGTGTTTCCAGGTGCACCCAGGTGTCCCTAGATGTCCCTCAGGTGTCCCCAGGTGCGCCCAGGTGTGTCCAGGTGCGCCCAAGTCCATCCAGGTGTCCCCAGGTGTGTCCCAGGTGCACTCAGGTGTCCCCAGATGTCCCTCAGGTGTCCCCAGGTGCGCCCAAGTCCATCCAGGTGTGTCCCAGGTGTCCCCCAGGTGCACCCAGGTGTCCCGGGGGGTCTCGGCCCCTCAGGCCTCGTCGTCCTCAGCCGTCAGCGGCCACTGCGGGAGCAAAGCGGGGTGCGCCCAGGTGTGTCCAGGTGCGCCCAAGTCCATCCAGGTGTGTGCCAGGTATTCCCAGATGTCCCTCAGGTGTCCCCAGGTGTCCCTCAGGTGCACCCAGGTATCTCCAAGTGTCCATCCAGGTGTTTCCAGGTGCACCCAGGTGTCCCTAGATGTCCCTCAGGTGTCCCCAGGTGCGCCCAGGTGTGTCCAGGTGCGCCCAAGTCCATCCAGGTGTCCCCAGGTGTGTCCCAGGTGCACTCAGGTGTCCCCAGATGTCCCTCAGGTGTCCCCAGGTGTCCCTCAGGTGCACCCAGGCATCTCCAGGTGTCCCCAGGTGTCCCCAGGTGCACCCAGGTGTCCCGGGGGGGTCTCTCCTCCCCCGGCCCCTCAGGCCTCGTCGTCCTCAGCCGTCAGCGGCCACTGCGGGAGCAAAGCGGGGTCACCTGGGGGTCCCCCTCACCTGTCCCCCCAGGCCCCGCCCCCTCCGGGAGCTCACCTGCGCCTCGCCCAGCCCCGCCCCCTCCAGGTGCTCCGGATCCTTCCGGAAGGCGGCGTTGCTGAAGCTGATGCTGTTGGTGCTGCGCCGGCGCCAGCCCCGCCACAGCGCCCGCCCCGCGGCCGCCAGGCACAGCGCCAGCCCTGGGGGCACACGGGGGGTCAGGGGGACCCCGAAATTTGGGGGGACCCCAAAATTTGGGATTTTCCCCACAAAATTCGGGATTTTCCCCCCAAAATTTGGCATTTTCCCCACAACGGGATCAGTTCATGGCGCCACCTGGTGGCCACAGGTGGAACTGCAGGGAGGGGATGACACCCAAAATTTGGGATTTTTACCCAAAAAAACGTGATTTTACCCCAAAAAACTGGGCTATTCACCCCAAAATTTGGGATATTTCCCTCCCCCACCCCCAAAATTTGGGATATTCCCCCCAAAATTCCGGGATTTTTCCCCCAATGGGATCAATTCATGGCGCCCTCTGGTGGTCACGGGTGGGAACTGCAGGGAGGGGACGACCCGCAAAATTTGGGATTTTTTCCCCAAAAAAACCAGATTTTGCCCCAAAATCTGAGATATTTCCCCCCAAAACTGGAATATTCTTTCAAAAAACAGGGAAATCTCCCCAAAAAAACGGGATATGTCCCCAAAATTCTGGGTATTTCACCCAAAATCTGGGATACCCCCAACCCCCCCAAAATTTTGGCCCCTCCCCCTCCCGGGCCGTACCAATGGGCAGCAGGATCCCCAGTGACGTCATCAATGGCCCCGCCCCCTTGGGCCCGCCCACCTGGCCGAGGTCACCTGTGGGACAGGGGAGGTCAGGGGGCGTGGCCGGGTGTGGAAGTGGGCGTGGCCAGCCTTGGAAGTGGGCGTGGCCAGCCTTGACAATTTGTGTGGCCAGTGGGCGTGGTGATGTACAAAATGGGCGTGGCCAGGTGTGGTGGTGGGCGTGGCCATGTGTAGCAGTGGGCGTGGCCAGTGGGCGCAGTCAGGCGTGTCAGTGGGCGTGGCCAGCAGGTGTGGTGAGTGGGTGTGGCCATGCAGGATCAGTGGGTGTGGTCCTGCATGGAAGTGGGCGTGGCTACTTGGCAGGGTCAGTTCTCTCAATGGTTGTGGCCAATGGGCGTGGCCAGGCGAGTCAGTGGGCGTGGCCAATGGGTGTGGCCAGGTGAGTCGGTGGGCGTGGTCAATGGGCGTGGCCAGGTGTGTCAGTGCGCGTGGCTGGCCAGCAGGTGTGGTGAGTGGGTGTGGCCATGCAGGATCAGTGGGTGTGGTCCTGCATGGAAGTGGGCGTGGCTACTTGGCAGGGTCAGTTCTCTCAATGGTTGTGGCCAATGGGCGTGGCCAGGCGAGTCAGTGGGCGTGGCCAATGGGTGTGGCCACATGAGTCAGTGGGCGTGGTCAAGGGCACATCCAGGTGTGTCAGTGGGCGTGGCCAATGGGCGTGGCCAGGTGTGACTGTGGGCGTGGTCGGTTGTTCGAGTGGGCGTGGTCGGTGGGCGTGGCCAGGTGAGTCAGTGGGCGTGGTCAATGGCAGTGGCCGGGCGTGTCGGTGGGCGTGGCCAAGTGTGTCAGTGGGCGTGGCCAATGGGCACAGCCATGCATGCCAGTGGGTGTGGTCTGTTGTTGCAGTGGGCGTGGTCGGTGGGCGTGGCCTCACCTGCCGAGGCGTTAGGTAAAGGTGGGGGAGGGGCACGGGTGGGGGATATTTAGGGGACATGTTTGGGGTATTTTTAGGATATTTTTCGGGTGGTTTTGGGGATATTTTGGGAATATTTTGGGAATATTTTCAGGATATTTTTGGGAATATTTTGGGGGTGATTTTAGGATATTTTGGGGATATTTTTTGGGATAATTTTGGGGTGATTTTGAGGATATTTTCAGGGATATTTAGGGGACATGTTTGAGATATTTTTAGGATATTTTTGGGGTGTTTTGGGGGATATTTTGGGGATATTTTTGGGGATAATTTTGGGGTGATTTTGAGGATATTTTCAGGGATATTTAGGGGACATGTTTGAGATATTTTTAGGATATTTTTGGGGTGTTTTGGGGGATATTTTGGGGATATTTAGGGGATATTTTTAGGATATTTTGGGGATATTTTTGGGGTGATTTCGGGGTGTTTTTGGGGTACCTGGGGGCTGCCTGTCGGGGTGCATTTTGGGGATATTTAGGGGATATTTTTAGGATATTTTGGGGATATTTTTGGGGTGATTTCGGGGTGTTTTTGGGGTACCTGGGGGCTGCCTGTCGGGGTGCATTTTGGGGATATTTAGGGGATATTTTTAGGATATTTTGGGGATATTTTTGGGGTGATTTCAGGATATTTTTGGGGTGTTTTTGGGGATATTTTAATGATACTTTAATGATACTTTCAGGATATTTTGGGGATATTTTTGGGATATTTTACTGATATTTTGGGGATATTTAGGGGATATTTTTGGGGTGATTTCAGGATATTTTTGGGGTGTTTTTGGGGATATTTTAATGATACTTTAATGATACTTTCAGGATATTTTGGGGATATTTTTGGGATATTTTACTGATATTTTGGGGATATTTAGGGGATATTTTTGGGGTGATTTCAGGATATTTTTGGGGTGATTTCGGGGTGTTTTGGGTACCTGGGGGCTGCCTGTCGGGGTGCAGCAGCAGCACGGCCTCGGGGCTGAAGAGCTCCTGAGCCACCACCCGGGGGGGGCCCGGGGGTCTCACCGGGCCGGCGGTGGGCTCTCTCCATCCAGATGTAGGAGTTGCTCTGCGCCCTCCCTAACCCGGGGGTCTCTCCCCAATCCCGGGGGTCCCAGGGGTCTCTCCCTATCTCGGGGGGTCCCGGGAGGTCCCGGGGGGTCCCGGGGGTCCCGGGGGTCTCAGGGTGGGTCAGGGGTCTCGGGGGGGGTCCCGGGGGTCCCGGGGGTCTCACCCCGAGCGCAGCCAGCCCCAGGGGCTGCCCCAGGTGCCGGGGGTCTCAGGGGATATTGGGGGGGTCCCGGGGGTCTCACCCCGAGCGCAGCCAGCCCCAGGGGCTGCCCCAGGTGCCGGGGGTCTCTCAGGTGCGTGCGCCGGTCGCTCCCGTCCAGCCCCACGCTGCTCACGGCCTGGAGCCGCCCGTCCGCCCAGAACAGGCGGCGCGAGGAGGGGTCTGGGGGGGGTCATCATCATCATCTTCATCATCATCATCATCATCAACATCACAATCATCACCACCATCATCCATTATCATCATCATCATCATCATCATCATCCCCCATCTCCGCCTGTCGGCCCAGAACAGGCGGCGCAAGGAGGGGGCTGGGGGGTCACCATCATCATCATCATCATCATTATCATCATCATCATCATCATCATCATCCCCCATCTCCGCCTGTCGGCCCAGAACAGGCGGCGCAAGGAGGGGGCTGGGGGGTCACCATCATCATCATCATCATCATTATCATCATCATCATCATCATCATCATCCCCCATCACCGCCTGTCGGCCCAGAACAGGCGGCGCAAGGAGGGGTCTGGGGGGTCACCATCATCATCATCATCATCATCATTATCATCATCATCATCATCATCATCATCACCCATCCCCCCTCATCGCCCATCCGCCATTTTGGGTCATTTTTTGAGACTTTTTGGGGTCACTTTGGGTCATTTTGGGGACATTTCTGGGGCCATTTTGGGGTCACTTTGAGGACATTTTTGGGGTCACATTTGGGACATTTTGGGGCCATTTTGGGGTCACTTTGAGGACAGTTTTTAGGACTTTTTGGGGACACTTCGGGGACATTTTGGGGCCATTTTTGGGGTCACTTTGGTGACACTTTGGGGTCACATTTGGGACCCTTTGGGGCCATTTTGGGGACATTTTTGGGGTCAAATTTAGGGTCTTTTTCGTGACACTCTGGGAACACTTTGGGGTCACTTTGGGGCCATTTTTGGGGTCACTTTGGGGTCCCTTTGGGGCCATTTTTGGGGACATTTTGGGGTCACTTTGGAGCCATTTTTTGGGGACATTTTGGGGTAACTCTGGGGCCATTTTTGGGGTCACATTAGAGGCCATTTTTTGTGACATTTTGGGGTCACTTTGGGTCATTTTGGGGACATTTCTGGGGCCATTTTTGGGGTCACTTTGGGAACATTTTTTGTGACATTCTGGGGTCACTTTGGGTCATTTTGAGGACATTTCTGGGGCCATTTTTGGGGTCACATTTGGGGCCATTTTTTGTGACATTTTGGGGTCACTTTGGAGCCATTTTTTGGGGACATTTTGGGGTAACTCTGGGGCCATTTTTGGGGTCACATTAGAGGCCATTTTTTGTGACATTTTGGGGTCACTTTGGGGCCATTTTTGGGGTCACATTTGGGGCCATTTTTGTGGACATTTTGGGGCCATTTTGGGGTCACTTTGAGGACACTTTTTAAGACTTCTTGGTGACACTTTGGGGCCATTTTTGGGGTCACTTTGGGAACATTTTTTGTGACATTCTGGGGTCACATTTGGGACATTTTTGGGGTCACATTTGGGACACTGGGGCCATTTTTGGGGACATTTTGGGGTCACTTTGGGGACATTTGGGGCCACTCAGGGGCCATTTTTGGGGTCACTTTGGTGACATTCTGGTGACTTTTGGGGTCACTTTGGGGCCATTTTTGGGGTCACATTTGGGACATTTTTAGGGTCAAATTTAGGGACATTTTGGGGCCATATTTGGGTCATTTTTGGGGACATGTTGGGGTTACTTTGAGGACATTTCAGGGTCATTTTGGGGCCACTTTTGGTGACATTTGTGACATTTGGGGACATTTTTGGGGTCTCACCCAGGGCCAGCCCCAGCGGCCGCTCGACGCCGTCGCTCACCAGCGCCTTGGGGGGGTCCCCCCCGTCCTGAGCCCCCCGAGTGATTTGGGGCCGGGACCCCCAGTCCGACCAGTACAGGAACCTGGGGGGGGCACCGCCGTCACCTGGGGACCCCCCAAAACCCCCCCAAAAACCCCAGGACTCCCTAAACCCCCCAGGACCCCCCAAAACCCCCCTAGGACCCCCCAAAATCC
>NW_024373035.1:0-1080 GCF_014805655.1 Passer montanus | reverse complement strand
GGCAGTGGGATGGACTGGGAGGGGGTTGGAGGGGATTTGGGGGTCTCAGGGTGGGATTTTTGGGGTCCCATGGGGATATTTTCGGGGGGGGTCTCACAGGAATTTGGGGAGGGGTCCCTCACCTGTAGATCCGGCCCTCGCTGGGGTCCCCCCAGAACAGGGACCCCCCCTCGACGTGCGCCTCCAGCGCGGCCGCGTGCTTCAGGGACCCCCGCAGGATTTGGGGCTCGGGACCCCCCAGGGCCAGCAGCTGGTGCCGGGTCCCCACCAGGAGGGTCCCGGGGGGGCCTGGGAGACCCCAAAATCAGACAAAATCACCCCCAAATCCCACAAAACCACCCCAAAATCCAACTAAATCACCCCAAAACCACCCCAAAATCCCACAAAACCACCCCAAAATCCAGTAAAATAACCCAAAATCACCCCAAAAGCAGAGAAAATAACCCCAAAATCCCACAAAATCACCCCAAAATCACCCCAAAATCAGAGAAAATAACCCAAAATCCAACAAAATCATCCCAAAATCCCACAAATTCCCCCAAAACCACCGAAATATCCCAAAACCAGACAAAATCACCTCAAAATCCCCCAAAATTTGAGAAAATTACCACAAAACCCCCCAAAAGCACCACAAAATATTCTAAAATCTGATAAAATCACCCAAAATATCCCAAAATCAGAGAAAATTACCACAAAATCACCCCAAATCACCCCAAAAATCCCAAAATCAGAGAAAATCACCTCAAAATCCCCCAAACCAGAGAAAAGTACACCAAAATCCCTTAAAATCACCCCAAAATCACACAAAAAATCCCCAAAATCAGCCAAAATCACGCCCCAAATCTGAAATCATCCCAAAATCACCCCAAATCCACCCAAAATTACCCCAAACTCCCACATTTTGGGCCATTTCTGGCTGGTTTTGAGGGAATTTTTTGGGATTTTGGGGGCTATTTTAGGGGATATTTTGGGGGTGTATTTGGGGATATTTTTGGGGTTATTTTTGGCCATTTTGGGCCATATTTTTGTATATTTTGGGTTCTTTCTGTCTGATTTTGAGGCGATTTTTGGGGATTTTGA
>NW_024373034.1:3126062-3372796 GCF_014805655.1 Passer montanus | reverse complement strand
TTCTGAAACATGGAGTCGAGATTCTCATCGCTTTCCTCGTCCTGGGCCCCTCGAACTCAACCATAGCACATCCCAAGAGAGGGCTGCTCACCCTCGGACCTCACAGGCCCCAGAGACAAGGGTACAGGGAGGCTTGTAGTGGCTGCACCGATGGATGGACAGATCGATGGGCAGATGCTTGGATGGATAGAGCCCAAGGTAACCACTTGCCACAGGCAGATCCTGATGCTGACCCCAGCCCGCCACCCCACGGCAGCTACAAGGCAGCCTGGTCAAGGAGAGCCAGCTAAGGAGGGGTGGCAGCGCTGCCTTGTTGAATCCCAGAGAAACTGAACTTAGGCCCTGGCTGCAATGGGGGGACACATTCCCACCCTGTGCCCAGACCATATCAGGGCCTGAGAAATGCTCCATGGACATCAGCATTGCTGTCAAAGGAAGGCATGCCCATCCTCCATTCATATGGCACGTAGGAGAACACCTCCTTGGATTCCCATAACCTGGACTGGAGAAATGGGTCAAACCTTGAAGACTGATCCGGGGGCCCCACCTCCACCTCCACAGGAGCCGCTGGGACCCATCACCGTAGAGAAGCCCAGGCTGAGGAACGACCAACAGGATGCTGCTGGAGCCAAGCGTGGTGTCTTGTCCTCTTCTTGATGTCTTCATCCTCACTCCTTCCTTCCCCCTCATTCTTCCAACCTCTCTCTTTCTCATCCTTCTCTTTTCTATTCCTTTCTAGCTCTCTACTTCATATTTATTATTAAATAAAATCACTGTTGTTGACTTTGGAACATGGCCTTGTTGGCACCTTAATTCGCACATAGGCATCTCTCCCTAATGGCAGCTTAACAGGGACACACATCTGCACACAACCCAAGTGTTGTGCCCCCCCAGTGCTCCCCCAGTGCCCAGCAGAGAGGGACAATGACTGTCTTGGTCCTGCTGGCCACGCTACTACTGAAGGAGATGGCCAGCATGCCACTGTCCTTCTTGCCCATGTGAGCACACACTGGCTCCTGTTTGGCTGCTGTCAGCCCACACTGCCAAGGCCTTTCCTGCTGGGAAACTTTCCAGCACCTCTGTTCCCAGCCTGGAGCACTGCAGGGTCTTGATGGGACACAAGGGCAGGATCCAGTCCTTGGTCTCCCTGAGCCTCATCCTGCTGGCCTGGCACCATTGATCTAGCCTGTCCACATTCTCCCAAAGAGCCTTCCAAGCTTCCAGCACACTGATACTCCAAACCACCTTAGTGCTGTATGAAAATTACAGCTGACGGTACACACCATGCCCTTGGCCAAATCAGCAGGACAGATAATAAAGAGGAATGAGTCCCAGTAACAATACTAGTGACCAGACACCATCTGGGTTTGAACCACTCACCACCACACGCTAGAGGCTGTGCTGTTTGAGACAGCGTCAAAGGCTTTGCTTTGGTCCAGGGAGACTCCATGCACCACTTCTCCCTCAGTCCAAGGTGGGTCACCCACTCATTAAAGGACATCATGTTGCTCAGGTGGGACCTGCGTTTGCTAAACTAGGGATGGCTGGGTCTGATTCCTCAGTTGTCTTCTCTGGGCCTTGTTATCCTCCTCACAATTATCTGCTCCAGAACCTTGCTGGGCCCTCAGGTCAGACTGACAGGCCTGCAGTTCTCTGCATCCTCCCTGTGGTCCTTCTTGGGCCTGGGTGTCACCCTGCCACCTCCAGTCATCTGGGACCTCCCTGACTGGCCAGGACTGATTATAAAATACAGAGAGCTGCTTAGTGAGCTCTTCTGCTGGCTTCCTGAGCATATCGGGGAGACTCCTGGCCAGCCCCAGAGACTTGTCAGTGTCTTGGTGGCTGTGCAAGTGAGTTACTACTTCCTCCTGGATTGCAGGGCCTCGAGTCTGCTTCCTGTCCCTGCCTGCTGGCTCTGGGGATTGCTTGTCATCTGCATCATCGGTCTGACTATTGAAGACTGTAGCAAAGAAGGCATTCAGTTCCTTAGTCTTTTCCTCATCATTTGTGATCCTAACCAATCCTGCATCATATAAAGAAAAGAGATTGTCCTTGGAATTCCTTTGTCACTAATCTTCTTAAATAAACAATTTTTATTGTCTTTTACAGTAGTGGCCAGGTGAAGTTCTAAGGGAGCTTTTGCTTTCCTGATTATTTTTCTCCATGAGTTGGGAGCCAAAGGGTGGGACACATGGTGGACTGGGCGGGAAAACCAGTTTGTCACGACACAGGGCTTCCTTGGGGATGTTTAAGTATTTTCTGAAAAATCCTTTTGCCAGGATTCTCTCCTGAGAAGCTGAGGAGCTTCTGGAAAGAAATATAAACAATAACAATCTGCGTTTGTGGAATGCAACAGGTACATCTTCAATTGGTCCATGTGGATTGTTTCCACTTGATGACCAATCACAGCCACCTGCGTTTAGGCAGTGAGCTGTCATGAGATTTGTTATTCATTCCATTCCTTTCCTTTTTAGCCTTCTGAAGGATCTCTTCTTTCTATTCTTTTTAATACAGTTTAAGTATAGTATTTTAATATAATAAACCAGTCTTCTGAAACATGCAGTCCCCATTCTCATCTCTTTCCTCATCCTGGGCCTCTCAAACACAACCATAGCACATCCGAAGTGATGGCTGCTCACCCTCAGGCCTCACAGGCCCCAGAGACAAGGGCACAGGGAGGCTTGTAGTGGCTGCAGCGATGGATGGACAGATCGATGGGCAGATGCTTGGATGGATAGAGCCCAAGGTAACCACTTGCCACAGGCAGATCCTGATGCTGACCCCAGCCCGCCACCCCAACATGGCAGCTACAAGGCAGCCTGGTCAAGGAGAGCCAGCTAAGGAGGGGTGGCAGCGCTGCCTTGATGAATCCCAGAGAAGCTGACTTTAGGTCCTGGCTGCAGTGTGGGGACACATTCCCATGCTGTGCTCAGGCCATATCAGGGCCTGAGAAATGCTCCATGGACATCAGCATTGCTGTCAAAGGAAGGCACTCCCATCCTCTATTCATATGGCACGTAGGAGAACGCCTCCTTGGATTCCCATAACCTGGACTGGAGAAATGGGTCAAACCTTGAAGACTGATCCGGGGGCCCCACCTCCACCTCCACAGGAGCCACTGGGACCCATCACTGTAGAGAAGCCCAGGCCCAGCAGCCCCAGAAGCCTCTGGGAGAAGACCCAGAGCACAGTCCAGGGGCGTCGTGGTCAGCTGTTACCGGGACCTTGTGCCACCTTCTCTGTTGGGCTCGATGGCTGCTGACAGGTCCCAGGAAACACCTTCCCTGTGTAGCACAGATGAAAGACTCTGGCGAAGGTCAGCTGCAAGGCATGGCCATCACCTGCCACCTCTGCGACATTCGAGTGTTTTGCAGCTCTGCACAGGAACCCAGCCTGCCTGGAAGCACCTGAGGAATATCAAGACAGAGGAGCTCTCTGAGGTGCAGGAAGCGCACGGTGGCAAAACAACTGGAGGCATGTTTAGAGACCTTGCCCAGGAGAATTCAAGTCTCTACCAAGAGGCAGATGCAGAGCCCCAGGTGTTGCCCAGCACTCCTGGCTTGCCTGAAGGCTTCACAGGAGAAATGGGAAAGTTCTCTGACATCCTGTCTCCTGGCCTGATTGCAGAACCATGCTCTGTCTCGGACAACTCATGTCCCAGGGACCCATGGTTAAATGAGCCAGAGGAGAAATGGGAGGACAAAGACTTTCTAAACACTAATTCTTCAGAAGATGCGGACAGCGACACATGGGGAATGTCACTTGCCCCATTGAAAGCGGATAGATCAGAGGCGGTGGCTTCTCCTTTGGCTGGCGAACCCTGGGACGATGAGCCCAGTGACCTTTTCCCTACCTCCGAGGCTGAGGAAAGCCCAGGCTTCTCTGCTTTGTCTTCATCTGGAGGCACCTGTGAGGAGCGGGGAACTTGTTGGCCAGCAGAGCAATGCAGCCACGGAACAGACAGTAAGGATGCTTTGAAGTCTGTTCAACACATCAAGGCAGAGGAGCTGGAGGAATTGGAGGAAGACATTCTGTCCTCCCTCCATGAAGAAAGTATCTTGACATCATACAGCCTTTGCACCTTGACCAGTGACTGCCCAGGAGAGACCGAAAACTACTCACAGCTGGTGCCTCCTGATCTGTTTGCAGAGCTCTGGTCTCTCTTTAACAACAAGGACATGCCATGCTGGGACAGTCGTGTTGACGAGTTACTGGCAAAGTGGGAGGAAAAGGAGCTCCCTGAAAGAGATGCTGCAGCAGATGGGGACAATGAGTCAGAATGGGCATTGCGTCCCGCGCTGCAAGACAAAGAAACAAAGCCAGCAGCTTCTCTCGGCAGTGATCCTTGTGGTGAGGGGCACAGTGAGCCTCTCCCCATGGAACTGCCCAATGACATAAAGATGTCTTCTTGCACTTTGCCGGCCATTCCTACAGAGGATCCCGATGCAGCATGCCGGGAGGCTGGCTGTTCCCAGGCCAGCCTTGCCCAGGAAAATCGCAGTGGGGCTGTGGTGCTGGCAGGGGCTTGCCCAGTGCCTTCCCAGCCCCTGGCATGCTGTGTTCTCTCTCCCACGGATAAGATGGCCACTTATCCACAGCCGCTGGCCCCACGGCAACGGCACTCCTTAGTCAAGACGGCCCGGCGGGCACTGAGGCGGCTTTTCTCCTTCAGCTGCCTCAGAGGTCAGCCAGAAGAATAAGCCTGGCTGCCAGCACCTTGTGGATCCCAAGAGATGGTCGCTCACCCTCAGGCCACACCACACAGCTCCCAGAGGCAGCCGCATTTCCCAGATGCCACAGCACAAGGAGTCTCATAGTTGTTGCACTGATGGATGGAGAGATCAGTGGACATATGCTTTCATGGACAGTGCCCAAGGCAACCACTTGCCACAGGTACATCATACTGCTGACCCCTGCCCACCATCCCCAAGGTAGCTACAAGGCAGCCTGGTCAAGGAGAGCCAGCTAAGGAGGGGTGGTAGCGCTGCCTTGTTGAATCCCAGAGACTGACTTTATTCACTGGCTGCAGTGTGGGGACACATTCCCACTCTGTGCCCAGGCTATATCAGTGGCTGAGAAATGCTCCTTGGACATCAGCATTGCAGCCAAAGGACGGCACGCTCATCCTCTATTCATATGGCACATAGTAGAACACCTCCTTGATTCCCCACAACATGCACTGGAGAAAAGGGCCAACTCCAGAAGACTGATTTGGGGCTCCACTTCCACCTCCACAGGGGCCACTGGGACCCATTACCAGCGATGTGGCGCTGCTGGAGCCAAGTGTGGTGTCTGTCCTCTTCCTGATGTCTTCATCCCCACTCCCTCCTTCCCCCTCATTCTTCCAGCCTCTCTCTTTCTCATCCTTCTCTTTTATATTCCTTTCTATCTCTCTACTTCATTTTTATTATTAAATAAAATCACTGTTGTTGACTTTGGAGCATGGCCTTGTTGGTACCTTAATGTTTTACAAAGGTATCTCTCACTAATGGTGTCTTAACAGGGGCACACATCTGTACGCAACAAAAGAGCTGTGGCCCCATCAGTGCCTAGCACAGAGGGAGAATGACTGTCTTGGACCTGCTGGCCACACTATTGCTGACAATGATCGCCAGGATGCCACTGGCCTTCTTGCCCATGTGGGCACCTGCTGGCTCCTGTATTTTCCTGCCACTCTGCCCCCCGAGTGGCAGGAAAATATGCACCACAAGTGTTTGTCATAACCCAAGGACAACACCCAATCCATGTTCTTATTGAACCTCATTCTACTGACCTTCTACCATCAATCCAGCCTTTCCACATCCCTCTGAAGAGCCCTCCTACCCTCCAACACATTGACATTCCCACTCAACTTGGTGCAAACTGTGAACTTGCTGAACGTGCCCTTAGTCACCTCATCGGGATAAAGAAAGATATTCATCAGGACTTGACCTAATAATGAGCCCTGAGCCCCAGTAGTGATTGCTAGCTGGATTTAACTCCTTTCACCACCTCTCTTTGTCCCATCTATCAAGTAATTTGTTGAATCGACATCAATTTGAATCAAGACAGATTCTCCAGAAGCATGCTGTGGGAAAGTATGTCAAAGACTTTACTAAACTCCACTTAGATACATCCACAACCTTTGCCTCATCCACTTAAGCCGATCACCTTGTAAAAGGAAGAGATCTAGTTTGGTCAGGCAGGACCTGCCTTTCATGTACCCATTCTGGCTGATACCCTGATTGTCCTGTGTGTGCTGCAAGATCACACTGGGGATGATCTGCTCCATGATCTTCCCTGACACCAAGGCCTGTCTGACAGGCCTGGAGATCTCCAGAGCCTCCTTCCAGCCAAGGCACACTGTGACACACAAACCTGTGTGTTGTAGGGACACCTGTGGGACCAAGAATTAAGTACTTGAGACTATGTCTATGCCAGCAAATTGCACAGAGTCAGGAACTGTCCTTTGTCCCTGAACTCAGTTGCATACCTTGTTAGATTGTTGGCATTTTTCCTGGTGTTCTTTTAGCCAACAAACACTGTCCCAAATTGTTCCTTATCACAGCTCAATAATTAGCACAGGCAAGAAATCATTCCTAATAAGCAGTTTCTATGCAGCTACACTTTACAGGAGGGTAAGAGAGTGAGGTGGTTTAGATGTGTTAGAGTAGTCCTTTCCATGCCAAGGTGTCCCAGTGACAGAGAACCATCCTAAACAAGCATAATTTCTTAGTATAAATTAAGTTTATGCATCCTGATTCCTACATGTTTACCCAAAGCAAAATATAATCTCAATGTTTCGTTCCAAACTTTGCTGCTGCTATCCAAAAATATCTCAGGAAGACTAGATCTTAGATAAGAAGGAGTTAAGTGATGAGATGAACCTTGGTTTGAAAGCAGGAGCTTTGTCTGCAAAAACAGAGTGCAAACTCATGACTGGTAAGAACATGCTGATGACTTACTGACTGTTCTTTCATCAATGCAGCTTTATTTTCTTTTCTTTTAAATTACTGTTTTTTCCATTGTTTCAAAAGGAAGGTGCTGGTCATGTTAGAGCTCTGTCCTGGTATTAACAAGTGGCTACCATCAGTTCATTAAACTGCACCACTTCAAAATGTCAGTCAAGTATCAATGGATGGAGCCTCTGTAGCTGGGGTGATGTGATTCTGCCATGGAGCAGCTGTAAACTTTGTACCAGCAGTTGTGCCACCAGCCTGTGCTGGTGGTTTGTACTGGGCAGCCATGCCAAGGATTGTAATGTGGGAAAACCAGCAGAATAATGGAACCACAGATGTGTCATTCTTATGTGGTTGTTGTTCATTCTGCTCTGGTGCACTGGCTCAGAGCTCAAAATTAATCTCTCACTCTTGATGTGAGTTCATGGTATTAGTTTGCTGTGTAGATATGCAGCATGTATGGAAGAATGAGGAAAATTAACCGTTAATCTTATCTTGGTCTAGGTATCAATGGGATCCTTTGAAAACCCTTATACTTTGAGGGCATTTTTGCTAGATGATACCTCCAAGTGTGTTTCCAGTACAGAATTATTTTCTTCAGTTTTTCACAAACCCTGAAGCACTGAAAGACATCAAGTCTCTCTGATCCTTCCAAGTCTTCTCCAGAATTATGTATTTCCTCTGCAGAGCTTATGTGTTGTCCCAGCAGTTTTATTTCCTACTGAGTTTTTTTTAGATGTCTGATATCCATAGAAGTATTTGAAATCATTAAACTCAGAGACTGAATTACTTGTATGAGTGGAGTATTCAGAAACTGCAGATGTCCCTTCTGAATTAACTTAGCCGGGACAAATTTTACTGTTTCCTTTCTCCACCTGCTCTTTCTAAGTGCAGTAAGTCCACACTAACAGACTTGCTTGGAACATGTTCTGCTTGAATGTCACAGGCAATAATAAATCAAAATGAAAATTTTATATAAATAAGCCAGAATAAAGCTGGCTTTGCATGCTGCCATCCTACCTGAGGGAGGTCTGGTTGTCCCTAACAATAACATTAATTTTAACTTATAATAATTTAACAAGATTACATATTAAGAAGAGAGATATACAAGTATGCTAACATCAAAAGAGTTTAGAAAAAGCTTGAGGTTAGAAAAAGCTTGATGATAACTTTTTCTGTCAGAACACACTGTGACTTGAAATGCTTTGCAGATCGGGTTTTTCAGCTTCTTTCTCAGGAATTCTCTTCTAGAAGAAAACCCAGGAGAAAATTTCTGACATTTTGACTTTTTTTCAGAATCAAATATTTAAATTTTTCTATCAATGCATTATTTTGATGTGTATTCTCAGCAGAGTGGGAGCTGTGGTGTTAACCTTCATCATAGCATTAATCTCTTGTCATTGCATCTTCTGACCATAAAGTCTCATTGAAGGACAGTCTGAGAAACAAACTCGGTGCTTCTCCAGAGAGTGAAGAAGTGTTTCACAGAAGTGAAAGTAAGTTACAGGCCTCTGTGATGATTACCAAAGTTCAGTGTGCAGGATCATTCCTTTCATCAATGTAGAGATCTGGCAGCAGGTGGCTTATCCAGCCATAAAACCACAGCAAGGTCAGCTGAGTGCCTTGACAGTTCTCCACATTTCCTGCACCTGGTCAAAGACACAGCTCCATTACCTCTATTACTTCCCATTTTTGGTGGATCAATAGATGGTAGACATACCTTCATCTCTGATGATGGACTAAGGGCCCTTGATGTTCCCAGTGGAGCATTAAGGGGAACTCAAATAATGCCCCAGGAAGGTTAGGCTGGAAACCTGCTAGTTAGATGATTCATCTGACCTTACATTAGGTGTCTGCCACTTGCCTGGGTTTTTATTGTAGTCAGTGGTGGCCTGACCAGTATAGTCCATGGAGATTAGTGCATGATTCATCCTAACAAATGCAGCTATCTCACTGAGAGTAAGATGAATCATGCTGCAAACTATAGTAATTCTACTAATTCTTTGCTGGCTGCAAAGGCATCCCAGACTGGCTTGCTTAGAAATAAAAGCCCAACTCTATATTCTCATTTAGCTAAACAAATTCTACTTCATATATCTTAAGGGCTCTCAACACTTCTGAAATAACTTTGACACCTGCACTTGAACACCTGAATTAGAAACATCCATGCTTGAGTAACCATACTTGAGAATCCTGCTAAAACCATGGTGTCCCTGCTGATGCTAAATTACGTTGATAGGACAGTAAATCATAACTCTTCCTGATGCCCTGCACTGAGGTGTATTGTAATACTTTCCAAGGGATGCGAGAGGTTTTTGTCTTAAGAAAACATCAAAGGTATTATGGAAATTATTTAAATTATTTAGCTTGAATACACACATCAGATAAGCAAGTCTAGGTGATTCACTTCCCCTCTGGTGTGTTCTAAGCACCTGGAGTGACAAACTTACTTGGTTGAGATATTTTTCATGGAGGAGAACAAAGGAGTTCAGGCAACATCATCTTGTCTCCTGCTGCACTGTTCTGTGGGATTGACACTATCTTTCTGACAAACTCAGAGGTAGTTGACTTCAGTAAAGCCCAGATTTTATCCCAGAAGGCTAAAGCTGAAAAACTTACAGAGCTTTGAGCTGTAATTACAAAATCCATAATATTAGCACTTGGAGTTTTCAGTTGGGGTCTAACTTTTGGGATCAAAATTAAACTACATCAAATTAAACTACGTATAATACAGATTCTTCTAAAAACAAATGGAGAATAATCTGTCCAGATGAATAATAATACTTCCCATATATTTCCTTTTTTAAACTGCAGTAAGGAGAGTCAATACAGTTTCCCACAGAGTTAATCATGCCTTGGACATCATATTATCCAAGACTGTGGATTGAATAAATTTTACTAAAGTTATATACTTATTTAAAGCATAACAGTACCAGTAGAACTTATCGGGGCATTGTCAATAAAAGAATAACTAGAGTTTGAAAGCAAAATAAATTAAAATAAATTAAAATTCTTTATTGAAAAAGAAAGACTCTGGAAAATAATGGAATCAGAATGATTTGGGTTAGAAGGAACCTTCAAGATAATCTAGTTCTAAGCCTCTGCCATGGGCAGAGATACTTTCACTAGACTCAGAGCCCCATTCAATCTGGCCTTGACACCTCAAGGGCTGGAGAGTTTTTAATAATGCCTGAAATCATTAACAATGTCTCAGAGTAAGGAAAGACATATCCCTTGTTTGTGTTCTGGATGTGGCCTCTAGATATTACATAAAGCAGAACACTATGAAATTTTAAGAAGATCCTTATGTCAGGGCCTGAAAGAGTACCCTGGAGACACTATTGCGTCATAGTTCTCCTTTCTGATATGTCTAAAAGAAACATTTGCAATGCCCCATGGCATTGCAGATTTAATGCCGACACAGAACAATTTAATCATGTGCTGTAGCAGGTGTTTAGCAGACTACTCAGGACATTAGCAGAGAATAGGACCAGAGCTGTTGTCCGGGGGAATGAACAATGTGATGAGAGAGGCTGTTCCATTGTTCCCAGCAATGGTATCAATTCCTTGGAACCCTCCACACATGCACATAGTGCTGCAAGAGTATAATGAGGCATTCTGTGCTGGAAGGACACATCTGGGAGTCCCTGAAGAAATCTAAGTGTTTCTTTTGCCTTTGTAATGTCCTGTCCTCTCACAGTGACCTAGAAAAAGTCTTCTAGGACACGTGAGTCTCCACTATCATTGTTGCCTTATATTTCCTTATTTTCCTTTTTGGAAAGTAACCTATTACCTTGCACATAAAAATGTTACAGAAAGGTTTTATGAGAAATTAACCCTAATTATACTTTTCATTCTCTTTCAGGGAATAACCCAGAAGCTTGAAAGCCATTTCATTATATAGTTGTAAATGAGACACTCTAGGCTCTAAAGAGGTCATGCATATATTATATTTACATATCTATCTATCCATCTATCTATCTATCTATCTATCTATCTATCTATCTATCTATCTATCCATCTATCTTTCTATCTACCTAACTACCTATACTTGAATTGCTTTTGTTTATTAAATATTCCTAATGTAATGAAATGAAGTGTATAATTTATTTTTTTTATTCATAGTGTGCATTTTCTAGAGAAAGGAGAATGCTACCAGAATATGGTACAATATATATATACTAGAATACATCAATTTTAGAAATCAGTACTAGCAAAGAGTAATCCAAAAAGGAAGTAATTGCATGTTTATAACTGAAAGAGACTGAGCATTTTTTAACCCCTTCCTTTTATTAATTATCATCTATGAAAACAAGGATAGAGATTTTGTTTCCTGTATTTTACAGTCTATATTTCATCTAGATGAAGCCATTTATGGAGCTATTAACTGCACATGGAGACAGCCAAACTCTTTATTCCTGTTTAGACCTTCCCTAATGGATGCATTTTCTGCTACAGATGCCTGGATGAGTCAATGAGATAATTACAATTAGGTGAACTGAGCCTTATTCACAGTTCTTTGCTGGTGAACATCTAATTTCTACGCATAGGATGGGACATTTCTGTAACACATCAGAAATGAAGTTGCTCCACTGAGAGGAGCAAAGAAGTTTTTCTGATTAGCATAAAGTAATCTTATTAGAGATGGAAAGATGGGTTCAGATCATTGGTCTAAACTTGTCAGAGCATGATTTTGCATTTGGGCTTAGTTTAATAGACCTATTTTGTGGGGAAAAATATTTTCTGAAATAGAAATAAATCTGGATATCTCAGGAACGTTTCCTATTAAACCACCTCTCAAGAAAATCATGCAAGGAATGGAGGGCTGGCTTAAAATGTGAGCAAAACTGCTCTCTGAACATACACCCAACATAGAGGAATCTGAGAGGAATTTTCACATAATGCTTACTGTCCTAAAAGATAAGGGACTGTTGTGCATGTTGTGCAGCATTGGAATGTTTCATTTCAGGAAAGCTTTTCCCTATTCCTTTAGACCCCATTCCTTTAGTCCCTAATTCTTTAAGACTCATTATGATTTTATTGAACTTGGACCTTGCAAGATATGCTTTCTCCCTTAACAAATAGCAAAGCAATTTTTTTTTTTGTTCATCCAGAGGTTTTGAAGAAATCCTTCTCACATTCTCACAATGGAGAATACACATTTTAAATTAAAAGATTTGTGATTTCTCTCAGTTCTACCTCGGAATTGTTATTAAGGTGCATTGGCAATGCTGTGAAGGAGGAGCATAAGCAGCTCCTGCCCAGCCTTTGTTTGACAGGTAACTGCAGCTGCTCGGTGATTTATAGACTTAGTAAGGATGATCTTAGCAGGCTCAGAATTAGCATGAGACAGATTGCTGCATCTGAAAATATAATGTATGATGTTGCATTAAAGCTGTTACCAACAGAATCTTAAACTTGGTATAATTTCTATAGACATGTGTAGCTGCTTACTGAAGGCAAGTAAGTCATTAACATGCAAAAACATTTCTTTAGAGAATATTTGCTTCTGAACACAATATGGAACACAGAATCTTTGGATGAGCTCCAAGTTGTCAGCAGTAGAGTTGAGTGAATGTTTCAGATCAAGCGATGTGACTGATGAGTTTTTCTTTCTGCTTAAAAAGTGTCTTCAGACAGATCAGTATATCTTGAGACTGATTTGTCTCTAATCAACTTGTGGAAGAGGAAAAAAAAACCCATGGAACAAAAAAGAACCCTTAAGTCTATAGCTTGATCTAGAGAAATGTCTTTGAGAATACACAGAGACTCCACTCCCAGAAACCAGTGTAAAAGAAGAATTTTTTTACTTGAAGAAAACAAAAACTAGATGTTTAATCTAAACAGGAAGCTGCTCTGGGGAGAATTGGTGGTGTTTATAAGGGTGTATTGAAGAAAATACTCTGTTGAGTCTGTCTTTACTTGTTAAGAGATGTCAGGTTAACATCTGTATGGGAAGGTGATGTGAGCACTCCTGATGAAAAATTGCATTTCTAGATTTCTTTTGGAGGTATTTTTTTTCTGCCTGCAGTGATGGGGCAGTTAGCACTCTGAAGGAGATCTTTGAGACTGGTGAAACAGCAAGGTTCTGTGGACATGCACACCGAGGGACCTCTAAGTATTTGGATCCTTTGATCCTTGGTCATTGGCACTTTTTAGTGTGACCACGGCGATGCTGGGCTAACGGTTGAACCCTATGGCCTTAGAGATCTTTTCCAACCTAAACAATTCTATGGATCTAGCCATAAAATACCAGATCAGGAAGACAAAATGAAAGAGTTTTGCAAAGGATACTCTGAGATGTTTGAGTTTGGGTACAACTCATCTGGAAAACCACAGATATTCAGATGAATACCTCAAGTTTCTTATCATATTTCCTGATATGATCTACTTAGGTCTGGGAGGTTTCTCACCATTCCTTACTAGCTGTGGTGAGGACAGAACTAGTCCCCAAACTAGAGAGATAACCCCTCTGCACTCAGGACATTCCTGTAAAGGGATTGCTGGAAAAAGGCATAATAAATGACCTTGGTGATGAGTGGTAATGCAGTCAGTGAGATTTACCAGCATGCCCCCTGAAGATTTGCTGTCTCTTTATGTTTTTTCTGATCTACTTTTTCCTTTCTCCTCTCACTCCTTGTCAGTTCACAGTACAAAGGAAAAAGGCATAATAAATGACCTTGGTGATGAGTGGTAATGCAGTCAGTGGGATTTACCAGCAAGACCCCTGAAGATTTGCTGTTTCTTTATGCTTTTCTGATCTACTTTTCACTTTCTCCTCTTACTCCTTGTCCGTTCACAGTACAAACTGGCTGAAGGAGGGCTTAGCTCTGTGCATGCAAGATTCCTCCTGAAACAAATATTCTGGCTTCCAACAAGGCCTCCAAGTGTCTGCACCCCAGCAGTAATACAGGCAAAAAGTCAGCTGAGCTATCTCCATACTACTGTCCACGGATTTCTGCCAGAAGATTTGTGGCTCATTATTCAATGCCTTATATACTGGCTCAAAAATAGAAGGAATGTTTTGGGTTATAGGAATGATCTATAGCGGTTTGGGAAATCCCTTTTCCTTAAGAACCCAAGGAAAAAACAACTGTGGAAACACAAAATGAATTTTTTTTTTTAATGGTAGAAGCACTGCTGTCCGTATGCTGAAGGAAGAACTAATCTCTTACTAAGCTGTTTTTTTACCTTCATCAGTTCATGTTTAGTTAACAGTGTTTAAACTGCATCATTATAATCCTTTCCTCTAATAAATGTTTCAGCCTTTCAACTAAAGCAAGGTGGTTTATGTGTGTGTACACTGCAGAGCCAATCTGCAGTGCCTCGTGGCAGTGTTTGCTGAGGATGTAGTAGGAGTTTAGTGCCATCTCTGGGGAGTTGGACCGCTATTATTTACAGTCACATGAGTGCAAGTCCTTGCATATCATTTCTGAAATGTCATCCTGATGCAGTACATATCAAAGTGTGAAATTCTGTGCATGTTTGTGCCACCAGATTTTGGCATGAATGTGGAATTTGAAGAGCAGAAACTGGTCCCACTAAATAATATGAAACTTGTGGAATCATGCCAGCTGCTTCCTGCTAATGTGACCTTTTCTTCCATGTTTCTCTTTCCCTGTCTGGCTGATGGATAGGATGATTTTAAGAGACTTTAGTACATGATAGGGCTGCCACGTTTGGATCCACATCCAATTATTTCCAAAGGTCAGAGGCACTTGCACTGGGCATCCTTGTTTGCTTTCCTTCTCTAAATTTCTAGGAATACTGGTGACAAAAATAAGGCAGAGCATAATTCTACTGAATAGATGAACCCTTGGCTAGATATCACTGCTATCTTTCTTATTATAACATATATTTTAAAAGAAACCAATTTATTCCTTACCTGCCTGCTCATACGTCTTTTTGTACCTTCATATTCCAGCATTGAGCTTCCCTGGAGACAGAACTGAATAAGAGAGATTGCTGGATGGATTCAGTCTGGCAGCTCCTGTGTTAATATTGGTTTTAACTTCAGGAGTTGTCAAACAATAAATAAATGAATGAAAAACCAAAACATGCTGGGTTTTTTAGTTTTTGACATGGCAGAAGAACGAAAAACAGGACTGAGACATCTTAGGCCTCTTACTTTGTTCTATCTGTCCTGAGATAGAAAGAAACCCATTTAAACTTTTTGAGATCAATATCCATGAAAAACTTATGACAAAATAAATCAAAATGAGGAAACATTGACTAAAGTAATATTCTGGCTATCTAGACATTAAAATGTGAGTTTACATTTTGTCAGCCACTATTTTTTTGATCTCCATATACTTCAAATTTAAAGATTCTGTAGCTTCTCTGAATTATTTTTACATTTATCTTTCTGTGGATTGAGATCTTTGCTTTTTGTTAGAAGGAACAAATTCCTGAGGACTAAAATCTTTTCGATTCTGTGCAAGCTGTAAAGTTCCCCTGAAACCACTTTCATTAATTTTGCAGAAGTTGCAGCCTTAAGGCTTTAAAATGTGCTAAGCAATCAGCAGTCACTCATTTGGGAGCCTAATTATGGAGTTAGGAAACAAATATGTCTTGGTCTATCACTTGCCTTGCGTAAAATGTGTTCTGGGACTTAACCCCACACCTGCTCATACAGATGTGTAAATACTTGAGACTGCTGGGTACCAACACAAAGATCTCTTTCCAAGAATGCCACTGAGTGACATGGGAAAGCATCTGCATCTTCACCCCATCAAGAGGAGTCTCCTGGTGCCTGAAATTGGTATTTTATGATTTCAGATGTCATCTGATATATTTGAAGTGTCTCTGAGTTGAAGAATAATGACCTCTTTGATATGACTTGATATACATTCTCGCATATATTGTGCAGGAAAAGTGCAGACATTGTCCTTTCAGACGTGGAATAAACAGAATTAAGCAAAGATGTGCTATTTTCTGAACTGTTTCTTGTAGGAGCATTTCTAACCTCTATGTCAAATCAACTCATCTCAATTTTACCAATAATTCAATTTTTTTCCTCCCATGTGTTATTGACAATAGCAATAGACATTGTCTTTTGAAGGTAAAGCAGAATCACTTGGAATGGACTGGCACAGTTTGTCTGACAGAGGGTTTGGAAGAGGAGCTGAGCTCACTTAGGTGGACCAGGCAAGCCATGACCTTGGACTCATTTGATCCTCCTTCCATTTGTCATCCCTAAGCTGAATCCCTGCCCCCTTAAGTCTTCTTTTCCTTGTTTTCATAGCCTGAGGTGAGGCTTGCTGCATAGTTTGAGATTTTGAGACTTTTGGAGGAATGTAAATCAACCTTTTTCTTTTATGTATGAGATGACACTGGTGGGTAAGCACTGGCCAAGGGCCAAGCCTCCATCCAGCTGCTGTCTCCCTCCCCCTCCTCAAGAGATCAGGTGGAAGTAATAGGATGGAAAGTCTTTCAGTTTAAGACAAATACAGGAAAATCACTTTCCGGTTGCCACCATGGGCAAAACAGATTTCACTTGGGAAAGGTAGCTCAATCTATTATCAGTTCTAATAGATTCAGGTAATCAGAAAAAAAGACAAAAACTAAACACCTCCTTCCACACCCATTCCCCCTTCCTTCCCATTTCCTCTCCCCTGAGACTGCAGGGATGGGGCTGTGGTTGGTCCCTCACAGCCCCAGCGTGGGCTGGCCTGTGTCCCCTTCAGGGACAGCTGTTCCCAGTGGGGGTCTTCTCACTGTCTCCATATTCTGTGGCTCCAAGGGTTTGCTGCCTCCAGCCTCCTCCTTTCACACTGGAGTGTAACTGCTCCTCTCCAGGACATTCATCAAGGTACATGAAGGAGCTCTACTTCCATATTCCTTTTAGATACTGAGTTCCTCTTTGCATTCATGCCCCATAATTCCTTCCAGTGTGAAAAACCTCACAAATGCCTCCTGCCAGTCTCTCTTCCTATACATACCCATTCCAAACCCTTTCCTCTCCATGGGACTTAAGAGTCAGCTGTGAATGCTGAATTTCCCAAAAATGATGCAATGCTTTCTGAATGACTCAAGCAGAGGCTATGTCTGAGGTTGCTGGAAACTTGTGAATTGGAATTCTTGCTAAGATTTGTAAAGGACAAAGATTGAGGATTTGAGTTTAGGTAAACTCCTTTAGAGTTGTGGAGCAAGTGGAATTGGTCCCCAGTCTATATGGTCAGAAACTGGGAATAAAGGCACTGCAATAAAATCTCCAAGAGGGGTTAAAAGGTTAGGAATCATGAATGCCAGAGTGGACAGGCCAATAATAGAAGGAAGTTGATGGAACAGAGACATGGGAAGAGAAACAAATTATATGGAGGAAAATGTGAAATCTGATCTGGGTGTATTGAGGGAAAACACATTCCAAATATCCACATCATAACAGAAAGGAAAAGCATTAGAAAAATCTAAGCTGAACCTAAAAAATCTACAAAACACTCTACAAGTAAAGAGACTTTCCTGGTACTCCCAACCTTGCTAATGTGGAAATTTGAGGGGATGTGTTTGTCTGGAAGGTGATGAGGAAGAATGTGGTAATGGAGAATGCCTCTGACTCCAGCATCTGCAAGTGCTGTGTGCACACACTCATCTTCCACTCAGTGCAATTTCATTTAGATTGCTGTCCCACCTCCCCACGACACAGGAGTTGTGTTTCCCCCGGAGAGACTCTCCCAGGTGACTCCTTACTAAATTTTCTATATTGTAAGGGTCAAGCAGTAATTATAAAGACATATCAGGAGAAGCACTGACTTAGAGAAACAACAAGGAAAAGATGCGATTCTTCTGGCAATGATATTGTGAAAAAGAGCTCAAAGAGGAAGATGAAAAAATAGATACCAAAACAGGAAATGTAAGCTTTGAAAAAGAAGTCAGAATTGCTGTTTTTAGAAGAAAACAGTCTATAGAACAGATTGTTCTCTGAACACAACTGATATTTGCAATTCAAGTTGGTCAGAAGATAAGGCAGCTTAGCTTTTTGAAAAACAAAAGTCTTGCAAAGAATTGATCTGAAATGTTATTCAGGGTCAGATCCATCATTCTCCTTCCCTGCTGCTTTATATCTGGGACTTCCAGGCCTCCAGGCACCAAGGAAGACAGCTTCACCTCAGCCAGAATCACATCACATAGTTGGTTTTTCTCCTGATATCTGATATGAAATAACATCCTCACTAGAAATTGCCAGTTTAAATCATCAATTACTAATGATTAAATTAGCCTAGGCCTAGTTAGCTATCTAAACATCCAATCCCTTTTGGAATTATATTTATGATCTGTCTGATTAGGAAAGCATAGGAAAATGCCCTGCATCAATTTGTGATGATGAGAAAAACTAAATGTTTGTGAAAAATTAAAAGATTTTCACTTTGTAGAAATGAAACAAAAGTCCATGTCAATGACAGGTTGCTTTTATTTTTGTTTGAGAGAGCATGATGGAATAAAGCCCAAACAAATCAAAACATCAACAGGGCTAAAAAATTTGGTGGGGGGAAGTGGGGGGAATGAAAGGCTTTATTTTTACTGACAAGCAATGTGAATGAAATGTTCATACTGTTCAAACTCTTCAAAACCAGTTCTATTTATAACTGGGGGAGGCAAAGAAGATGCACTTAAATGTGGATGCAGGAAGTGTTCTCATTTCTGCAGTTTGTGAAGGCTCTGCCTGATTTCTCCAAAATGAAACATTAGGCAAGCAGGTAGAGTCTAATTCTTTACTACCATAACCATTTTAAGAACACTGAAGTTACTGTACCTATGACAATTTATGCCAGTGGAGATTTGCTTCACGATACTCCAACACTCCTAACCTTTGGTGAGGAAGGAAGTTCAGCCTTTAGCAAGTTCATTGCAAACAGCCCAGCTGCTGTGTTGGGCAGTCCTTTTGTAATATCCATTTGTTAGCACTCTTGGGTGTATGTAAGTCAATTATTACATCCCCTCTCCTTACTTGCAGCTCAGTTCCATTCATCCTTCATCCAGAAATGCAGTTTATTTTATTCTTTGCTCTCAGGATATACAGTCATTTTAATGTCAAAGAAAATTATAGACACCTATTTGTGTGTTTGGCTGGATTAAGTATTTTTCTGGCATTAAATACAAGATGGTAAGTTACAGGATTTGAGCCTGCTGTGGTTTATACTGTTTTTCCTTGAGAGTAACTTCACATCTCCATATATGTAACAGGGAGTAGATGCAGACAAACAGTATTTGACTACAGAAAAATGTGAAATTGAGCTTTCAACTGAATTGTTATTTTAAATTAGATTAGTGACACCTTCTACAGAATACTGCAGGTACTTCACATTGTTTTGGATTTCAAACTTCAAAATTCAATCCATTCCCTAACAGATGATACTGTACCCACAGTGTGCAAGACGGTATCAAAATTGTGTTAAGACATCCCACCAAAGATACAGTAGCACAGTTCGTGTGGCTTTATTTTGTGGTGTGACATCATCTGATAATTCTGATCTCCTCTGTTAACAAGAGCTATGACAGGTGCTAAGGTCCTGTATTTCATTTCTAATCAATCATTCATTCCACAGAACAGCTTTTATTGACAAATAATTAATTTCTTTATCAGATTAGTCACTAATCTGTCTGACAACATTTGGACCAGAATCATATCTTGAAGTAACTAAGCACAGCTAAAACTGCTTCCAACTTGTTTTTGACTTAACCTTTCCCCTAGTCTAGTCTGCCTTCTCCAGCTATATGATTTTTGAAACACCCACAGCTGCAACTGAAGTGAGTAGATGAAATTCTGGCTTCCAGCTGCCAAGCTCTTACTGACCTCAGTCACAAAAGACCTACTGGCAGTCGTTCAGCACCTTTGAAAATCAGTGATTTAACAACTGGGCAAAGGTCAGACCAGAAATCAATGCCAAAAAAAGAACTAGACCTCTGTAGGGTCTAACTCCCAGTGTGGCCCTGGAAGCACAAGGTGCTTTCTTGCCATGTACCATGTCACAGATTTTTCTGTCATTTCTAAGCCTTTTTCTTCTAGTGCATGTTGGACTGGGGAAGAAACCTGACAATATCCTGATTAAGTTGCAAACATGCATCGGCTCCTTTACCCTGCAGTACAAGGGAATTTAAACATTCTGAGAAGAAAAATGTCTCCAGGCATGAGGCAGAAAAAAAAAGGAGTAAGTTTTCAGAAAATCCAGCTGTAAAAGAAAAGTGAAAAACACAAGCTTTTCAGAGTATGAAAGGTTCAAGAGGGTAGGAGAACCAATGCCTTGAGATTTAAAGAAGGGCTGTGTTGGCTTAATAGAAACTTACCCCAGCTTTTTTCCTACTTTGAAAGTGGGGAGCATTACCTACAAAAGGAAAGAAAGGAGAAGTCTGGCTGCTTTGAAGGCTGTTAAGTGTGCTTCCCTACTGGGGAAAGAGGGAAAATGGAGAGCCAGTTCTTGAGAGCTGGCAGTGCATCGAAAAGTGAACTGCTGTTGGCTCTGGGAGGCCAGCAGGATTTTCTTGATCTAGTTTAACAAGTAATTTTGCTTATTCAAAGGTTATATCTGTGGTGGTTTTTTGACAAATATGAGGCTGCAGAGACTGTTCCTTTGGCTTTATGGGGAAGGTTGTTGATGTGACAGCATAGAGAACAGATCTTGGTTTAGAAGGATGAAAAAGATGGAAAGCTGTAGAGAAAGCACACCTGATACAGATCTTATTCCTATCAGCATAAACACTGATTTAGATCAGAATAACAAGAATAACACTGGCATGAACAGCTTCACTCAATATTTTTCACTACCTTCTGCCCACCAAGTGCTTGTGTTCTCTCTTTCCTTGCTGACTACCCAAACAAAAGTGCAGTTCATACCTGCATTTGTGCATTCAATGTCCAAAGCCATCTTGGAGCAATGTCGTGTCTTATAGGACATTTTCCATCTAAGGAACTCTTGAATGAGATTCCCCACTACTTTCCATGAATAATATATTTGGTAAGAGTATAGCAGGTCAGTATCTAAGGAGCTATAACTACTGGAAGGATTGCAGGAAGTTTTAATTTACTCTGTCATGCATCCTTCATCACTTCAAGCTCTATAGTAGTGAAATATGATGAAAAGTGTGATCCTGTGACCACAAGTCCTTTCAGATAAACATCATGTTCTGCAGCCCCCACTTGTGCTGTGGGGTTTCTCCTGTGGACATCTGAAGTACATGTGGAATCAGAAAAATGTGGCTGTGGTTAGGACTTGCACTACCAGCACTGTACAGGGATGAACTCACCCATCAGAGAGCTGTCAAGATGCTTTCACCATTTCCATGACCCTGAAGACAGGTGGTACCTTAGCAAAAATAGAAAATAATGAATTCTGTAAGGTCTACTTATAAATTTGTAACTACTGAAACAGAAACCAGGTCTTGCTCACTCCTGACAAGCTGGATATGTGCAAGTTACCTGTGCTTTGAATCTATATTTAGTCATGATTTAATTCGCACATGGTGAGAAGGAATTTTTGGCATTTGCTCTGCGGGTTGGCAGACTGTCAAGTAACTCTAGAATTCATTGAGACTAAGAGAGGCTCTGGGCTGACCTGTCACAAGTAAATGATTTTGTTTTTCTTAATCAGTCCACCAGAGCTGGTACCTTGAGTATCCTTCATCTAATTTTCTTGCATGCTGGAATCTGACAAATATAATAATGGTTTTTTTCACTCATTTTCAATAGTATTTTTCTTTCAATGGTATTAAAATGCTCCTCAAACGTCAAACTTCTTTGTGAAAATATTCAAGTATTAGTTTTAGTAATATAACTAAATATTTAGTTATAGCTGTCTATTTCCCAGGGGTTTTGTGAAGCTTGTTTAATTGAGGTTTGAACTGTCATTATTCGTGAGATGAGATTATCTATCATTCATGAGCTTTCAACTGAATACCAGTTTGCTTGGAAGGGAGAATGCTGGCAAATCCTGAAAGTTTTGTGACTTCCAGCACATATAATTATTCCTCCAAATATTCACTCTGTATAGTTAGTTATTTATTACTAGCTGTTCATTATCCACAGTTTGTCATTTTTTATATTTCTGTCTAAAAACACAGTCACCCAGTCAGGTACCAGAAATAACAGTATGTGACTTCTATGACCATTCACATATATAGGAACTTGCACAATCAAAGCAAACAGAGCATGAATAATGTGCAGACAAAATTTGTTTACATGAGTTATTCCATGAGTATTTATGAACTAGAAACACATTTGTAGAAATTAGGATCAGAGTGCAAGGAGAAAAGCTGAGACAAAATTGCTGGAATTCAATTTCTACCCCTAGTTTATGCTGGTGTTACAGATAGGTAAATTCTAAGTTCAGGTGAGTCACATGGAATTGTGCAGCAAATTGGTGGGACCAGAAAGGAAATGGCAACCTGGGGTCAACCCTGCATGGCAATGCTTTCCCTGCCTCCCATCAGGCTGCTGTGCTGTGACCCCTGCTAGGCTGAATTGCAGATCTGCAGCTGTCTCCAACCTGACATTAGATTCACCTACATTCCACACTAGCAGTTTTCTCTGCTTTTCTCATTACATTTCTCTCAAGGAGCATGGGAGGTGCTCCTTGTACAGGCAGGATGACGGGGAGGAATCCACGCTATGGACTGCAGGAACTTCAAATCTGTCTCAGGATCAAGAAAGCCTCGTGGCTCAAACACTGTTTCCAGCTAGCAGAGGTCCAGGCTGTTGTGAAATACCCACTAATGTCTGTCATAATTTTCCAGACCACCCAAATGGATGGATGTGAAAGTGAGCTTTCCTCATTGCCTTTGTTCTTAGCTTGTTGTCAGATTTAATCCCAGATGGCAACTAAGTACTGCTAAGCAGCTTCCTCACTCCCCTCCACCTGCAGTGGGACTATTCCACACTAGCAGTTTTCTCTGCTTTTCTCATTACAGCATGGGAGGTGCTCCTTGTACAGCCAGGATGACGGGGAGGAATCCATTCATTACATTTCTCTCAAGGAGCATGGGAGGTGCTCCTTGTACAGGCAGGATGACGGGGAGGAATCCACGCTATGGACTGCAGGAACTTCAAATCTGTCTCAGGATCAAGAAAGCCTCGTGGCTCAAACACTGTTTCCAGCTAGCAGAGGTCCAGGGTGTTGTGAAATACCCACTAATGTCTGTCATAATTTTCCAGAGCACCCAAATGGATGGATTTGAAAGTGAGCTTTCCTCATTGCCTTTTTTCTTAGCATGTTGTCAGGTTTAATCCCAGATGGCAACTAAGTACTGTTAAGCAGCTTCCTCAATCCCCTCCACCTGCAGTGGGACTGAGAGGAAAATTGAAAAAAAAAAGAAAAGAAAAAAAGAAAAAAACCTCATGCGTTGAGATAAGAACAGTTTAATAATTGAAATAAAGGAACGATGAGGAGAAAAGGAGAAGGAAGTAATAGTAATTGTAATGAAGGACAAGAACAAGAACAAGAACAAGAACAAGAACAAGAACAAGAACAAGAGAGAGTGGAATAAAACCCAAGACAAAAAAGTGATGCACAATAAAAATTGTTCACCACTCACTGTCCACTGCCCAGCCTGTCCACCAGAAGCAATTGTCCTCTCACAACCAGTTTATATACTGGGCATGACATTCTGTGCTGTGGAATATTCCTTTGTCCTGTTCAGGTCACCTCCCCTTGCCTTGCTCTCCCAGGGATTCTTGTACACCTGGTCCCTGTCAGAGCAGGAGACACTGCAAAGTCCTTTAGAGATTTAGAGAAAGAACTACTGAGCAACAACCAAAACATCAGTTTGTTATCAATGTTATTCTAATATTAAGTGCAAAACAGAGCTCTGTACCAGACACTAACAGTAATAGTAACTCAAGCCCAGTGAAATGAGAAAGTTGACTTTACTTTTTTGAAACATATATGAAAGTACCGATTTGGAACTTACGGATTTCCTATGCATTTTTAAAAATCCAGAGGATCACAGGGGGATAAGACTGCTCTGTATTATTTCCTTGTAGAAAAGGCATCTTCTTACCCACAAAGTCGAGCAGGGACTCAGATTAAAGGCAGACAAGAGCCTGAGAGCATAAGCAATGAAGTAAAATCCCCTTTTGTCTTTCATCTGGCAATAAAATCCTGCCTCATGTTTAAAAACGCAAATGTTGCATATTTAAAAGCAAAGATTGTATGTGTTACACCGACCAGCTGCATAAATCCTAGTGGCCTTGGAAAATTAATGTTTTGTTTTAAGCAAAGCTGAAGTTACTTATGTTATTTCACTCTATCAATAGCAAGTACATTAACATTATCTAGTGTCTGCAAGCACACTATTAATTTACCTTGTACTGTCCCAATAGAGGGAAAAGAATTGTTTGAGGCAATGAGGCGTATCCACTTCCACTCCTTGGGACTCCTTACCTCCAAATAATCAATATTAATGTGGTGAAGGGAGGGCAGAGAGGAAAAGGATTCTCTGACTGATTTATTAGCAAAAGCCACATCACGGTGGAATGAGAGTCTGAAGATTCTTTACTGGACTGAACAGACACTAAATGGTTTATCAAGGGTGGAGTCACTGTCACAGTGCCCATCTAAAGTCAGGATTAATATGACATTTCCTATCCAGGAGCCTGACATATATAACTTTTCATTTCAAAAATGATACATTCTTGATTGTAGAAGAAAATCCAATATGTTCTTGAAAACACTTGCTCGCTCCAGTATCACCTTTTTTTTTCCCATTAAGGAAAATGTTTTCTTAGAGAAAAGGAGGCTGTTTTCTCTGATGAGAACTTCTTTTTGCCTACAGGTCAGATGAACAGCACAACACACAGTTTTTTAACAATATATTTGCAACTCCCTGGCAAAGTACAATTTTCAGGAAGTAAAAAAAAAAATTAAGTACTGATGGGGGTGGGGGGGAGTATCACCTTTTTTTTTCCCATTAAGGAAAATGTTTTCTTAGAGAAAAGGAGGCTGTTTTCTCTGATGAGAACTTCTTTTTGCCTACAGGTCAGATGAACAGCACAACACACAGTTTTTTAACAATATATTTGCAACTCCCTGGCAAAGTACAATTTTCAGGACTGCTGAGGGTGGGGGGATCGGGGGGCAATTTTTAAGTAACGTGACCTGAATATTTCTTTTTAAATGATGGAAAAGTAATTGCCATAGAATGACCTTTTGTCCTTTTGACCTTCAGCAAGCAAAAAGTTACTTTTAAAATTGCATTATGGCAGCAAATGCTGTAATCTATACATAGGCTGAAGTCAGAGAGGAATGGCAAGCACACTGAGGCATTACTGAAACATTTGGTTCTGGCTGTCCACAATAACACATGCTTACACTTGAAGATATAGATAACAGTCACAAAAAAAAACTCAGCTAGGGGGAAAAAAGATGACTCAAACAGTGTCAGAAAAAACAGTTTATTTTCTCCATGTTGATAACAAGAGTAGAATACAGGTCTGAGCACTAACTCCCTACTGTAAGATATAAAACATGGGTGCTTAAGTTCCCTTCTTTATTAATTATTATATCAAATTAAGATTAAAAAATACCTAAACTCATGCCTATACACATATATTTAATATATGGGAAAGCACCACTGGGTGCTCATCAAAGCTGCATTTGGGGCTTTATAAAGAAGGAGACCAAAGGCAGATCAGGCAAGATGTTCATATTGTCCCTTAAGTACTGTGGCCCAGGGGATACTTGGAGTTCAGAGGAAAAGTAACTGGGTGTGCACTTTCAGGCTGAAATTAGAACACAAAGCAACTTGTAGAATGATGACACAATTATGGAAATTGGGTGAGAATCCAGACTATGCAGTGGCGACAATGGGGAGGTATGAGGTGCTGTTGACCTTTTCTCTGTGCTCTGCTTTTCTCAGTGCTGGAGAGAATTCAACCTTTGAGACAGCTGACATTTTTGGGGATAGTTTGTCACAGTGACCTACAGTGAAATATGTATCACAGATTCATAGAAATGTTTAGGTTGCAAGGAACCTTAAACATCATCTTGTTCCAACATCCCTGCAGTGACACCTTTCACTATTCCAGGTTGCTCCCAGGCCCATCCAGCCTCACCTTGAGCACTCCCAGGGATGGGGCATCCACAGCTTCTCTGGGCAAATTGTGCCAGTGTCTCATCACCCTCATAGTAAGGAATTTCATCCTAATATCCAACCTAAACCTGGTTTCTTTCAGTTAAACTGGAATTTCTTCCTTGTCCTATATCACCTTGGTTTAAGTATCTGCAGCATGGACTTTCACATAACTTATCAACTTTCTTCAGATGTGTCTTTTGGGACCAGAGGAACTGCACCCAAGGCTCAGTTCATTAAACCACCTGTGGCCAAACACAATCTGTTAAGGTTTATTCTTTGCTTCTTTTCACAACCTGAAGTGAGGACGCTGCCCCTGCAAAGTGTGTGCTGTGCTTTCTGTGTGTTGGTTAACACAACATGAATCTGCCTCTAAATGTATGGCAGGTTTATGCAGCCAAAATGTGAGGTTTTAAAAGAAGTGAATCAAGGGGCCGTAACTAAGAGTAATGGGATGATATTAAGTGAGACAAGTGGTACAGTGAGTGTCAAGAAATGCTCCTGGGCAGTGCAGGCACTTGGACTGTGGAGGAGGCTCTTGGGGGATGGACACTACATAATGTGCACTTAACGATATCTAAAAGGCACAACACTGCACTCACTGGTGCCCAGACTAAATGATATTGCAAGGGTTTGCTGCCCTTTATTCCAGGCACTAGGCTCTAAATCATTGTTTAAAACCTATATAACCTAATTCTTCTCTGGGGTAACTTATCTGAAGTTCTCAAGGGTGAAAATGAGCCCTCACAAGTAGGAGAGAGTACTGCAGCACCTGGAGGCAACGCTAAGAAACAACTGAGATTTTTGTAACGGATAAATTCAGTTTAGTTTGAGACAGGAAATAATTCCATTTCTCCCTAGTTTCATGGAAATTACACCCTAGAAAACTCCCCTGAAGGATATCCAGTTGCAAATACTCTGTAAACAGAAAAAAAATATCATGCTTATATCAAACTTTCCCTCCTGAGCTTAAGGATAAAGAAAACAAGAAAGGCAGAAATCTCAATGAATATATCTAAACTAAACACCTATTAAAAATATTTGATTTTAATATTTTTTTGAGAATAATATCTGTTTACAACAGCTGCTGGAAGCAACTTTTTATTTCTTTATATATTACTATCACTTCTAATTGTTTCAGTCCTTAGAAAGACTGATTGTATTTTCAAATCCTCCTTTCCTGATATGCCTTGCACTTATATGGAGGCGAACTCATCCTTAATTGCTAGAGATTGCCTGAGACTGATGGGTGCACCCACTCTGTTTTAGGACCCACATCTTCAGTACTTACCAAGAGAATGACCCTGAGATTTGCTCAGTTGGACAGAGCACAATGCTCATAACACCAAGGTTTGTAGATTTAATCCTCACATGGGCCATTCACTTTAGAGCTGGGCTTGATGATCCTTATGGGTCCCTTCCTCCTCAGAATCACTCCTGTGATCTGGAGTGGAGGAGAAGGGTCAGCGTTGCTTGGAAACAAACAAACAAAAGCATATGAGTTAGTTAAATAGAGGTGACTCACTAAAGAGTTAGAATATTTTCTCCCACGATACCAATATTCTGGTTTTTAATCCTGCTTTCTGGGGAGTTCTGAAGAAGACATCAGCCAATTTTGTTTTCATATTCCTGATTAGAAATACAAAACCAAGACAAGAATAGCAACCTACTCATTACCTTTCCATCCTGAGAAGAGGTTCTGAAATCCTTAGTGGAAATCACATGAGATTTCCAGGGACATTTTGTATCTTTGGAACACTCATGAATTCCAGAGATGCTCCTAAAAGATGTGTGATACTTGATGAAGTGCACTGAGTTGACGTGTGAAGATAACTACAGACACTGGTTCCTCAGCTCTGCAAAGGTCAATAGCAACAGGATCAAGTTCTATCTGACTAGCAACAATTTCTCATCAGTACAGTATTGTGAATCTTAGTTGGCCAGTATTGATAATGATCTTATTTTACCTTTGCATGAACACTAATTTGAGATCTACTAGGATGTGCTTAGCACAAACATAGGAGACAGGGGAAAAAAAAGAGATGGTTTGGTTGCCCTGCTTGAAGGAAACATGCAAGCATTGCCTTCTGGTTAAGATGATGTGCATGGTCTGGCCCTAAGAACCACCTTCCACTCCTCTCCTGAACATGAACTGCAGCACCTCCCTATAGAGCTGGTGCTGTGTCTGCATCTCCAGCTCTACAATTTGACTTTGCTCTTCTATCTTCTGCTCTTGGAGATTTTAGCATTGCTTTTTCTCTAAAAGAGCTTTACTAAATGAATATATTGACCTTAGTGAAGCAGAGAAAAGGAGAGATTTCTTCAGCAGGAGATCAAGAAAGGAAGATCCCATAATCTTCCCACTTCCTTCCTGCATTTTCAAGGCCAAAAGAGAAGTTGCAGAAAGTAACCCCCTGGCCTTAGTGCAGCAGCCACTGTCTCATTAGCCCAAGCATGTGCTGTCCCTCTTCTTTAAGTACAGATCTGCACTCTCATCCTCCTTGCTGTTTCTTACCTCCTATTCACATTTATTATTGATATCACCTATCAATAATGCTTTCTGCTGCTTCAAGAGTTTGGCCTGCCTGCCAGATCCCACCTTTCAAGTGCTCTTTGCTTCACCTCATTATATTTTTAATGACCTATGCAGTTTCTCTTTCTTTTCCATCCTGTGCCTGTCTCCTTCCTTGCAAAGTGTGAGACAGAAAGGTGTTGGCTGAGTAAGGGCAGAGGGAACAATGTTGGTGCTTTAAACAATTGCTCCCACACTGCCCCTCAGCTTACCAACTAGTTTAGCAGCCTCTGCAAAGGTAGAAAATGCACTTGTGTGAAACCCTATTCAAGCATGGATGCTTGCTCAGAACCACCACACAGGAGAGAGTAAAACCTACTTGTTTCTTGCAATTTTGCTGCAAATAGCTGTACTTGATCTTTGAAAAGACAGTTCATCAGGTTTCCCAGCTTTATGAATTGCAATCTTCAGCCTATTTTATATTTTTTTTTGTTTTCAAAATCACCTCATTTTATAATGGCTAAGGTAACTTCCTGTTACTCAGAAGACACAGCAACATTAGAGCAGTTATACCTGAGAACAGGATTACAACATTTAGCCAGACAGACTCAGTGCCAAACAGAGACAGGATTAGTAAATTAGTCTAATATTTAATTTGTCAGCCTTGTATAACTGAGGAACCTGATCACAAAGGATTTGCCAATAATATCAGAATAACACCAGCATACACATTTTGAGTCCACAGAGGAAGTTTCTTTGCCCTTTAACTTTTAACAGCTCTGTCCTGCCTCCAGTCTAATACAGCATTCTGCCTCTTGTTGCCATTTCCGCTGTCTGCTGGCTCTGTGAGTCTGGTCAGCTCAAAAGACACATGTGTTATGTTTCCAGAAACCAAATCAACCAATTATGTCATTTCCCATTATTATAGTTATTTAATTGAAAAAGGATAACAGCATAAGAAATGCAACAGGCAGGCAAGACCCAACTTTCTTGCTGGCTGGAGTGAGCCTGCCATGCGGCTTCTGCCTGACTCAGCCTGCTCGGAGTCGTGGTGTGATGGTCAAACCTTCCAAGCTCTGACAGAGGTGGGGCCCATGGAACGTAAAAGTATTGCAATCACACATAATCACTGGTCCTCCAACTCTACAGACCACACTGTGACTTCACCCACAAATGTGATTTTCAGGGTATTTATAGAAGAGTCAAAATGTGATTTTGAGTGGGTGCAAGAATTAATGACTTGGGGCAGAAGTCAGAAGGATCAGGAGGGTGTTGTGAAGACACTGTAAGTATCTGAACAGAGGACACAGAGTCAAGTGCTCTTATGCTGCCTGAAAATCATGCACACATAATACAATTAAGCAGACATGCCCCTGCTCAGAAAGAGTTCACTTAGCTGACAGGGTATCAGCAATGTGTGCATCTTTCCACTGCACATCAAGGAGCAGTTCCAGTCACAGTCAGAGATGTGCAGGATGCTCAGGAACAGCTGAGCTCTCTGTGAGATCCATCCTCTTGGTAGTCCCTTCAGCACAGTCTGTACCTGGGTCTGGAAAGGAAACTGGTGGGTGCTGCAGGGCACACATTCATTGGTTGGTGTGCTGCTAAAGGATGGCTCTGCATGCTGCCTCCACCCTGGCCTACCACCAGAAGCATTTTTAGGATTCAGGAAGGTCAAGGTGTCTCTTTTGCCATGGTGGAGCTGCAACAGAGCTGCCCCCTTGTTAACCTCCAATAAAGGGGCAGATAATTTACAGCCTGCTCTTGGTATCACGATTCTATGGCTTCAGGACACAGAATTATCCTGATCTCTTACTTGAACGGGTAAGGCACAGCATGAGCATGACTAGAATTGGTGCCTCTGGGTGTATTATAGAATTTATAGATATGGGAACACAACATACAAGGATTTTTGTCTTATCAGATTGATGTCCTCTATGCTCATACCTTTGGAAGAGCTGTGATAATTGAGATAATCCTCATCCCTTAAAGCAGCTTTTTAAGCTGTGATTATTTTGGCAGCACAGCTCAAGTTTTATCACTCCCAGAATGCAGAGGAAGAAAAGGAATAAAAACACATCTTCTTTTTTGTTCAGTTTTAACCCAAATAAGCCCAGACCACTGAAAAGAAGAAGAAACATCTCCCTGTACTCATGTCTCCTCTGATTACTGTCTAGGCATTCACACTTGCTAGAAAATAGTTCTCTAATTATTTTATCACTATTACATACTCTGAATATTCTTACAAAAAAAAATTCTGAAATGCACAATCTTTTGCTCTGCATAAGCAATGGTCTGTAATTGTGAACATCTAAGTCCAGAGCAAGAACAGAACACGGGAACTTCAAAAACAAATCCAGGACTTCAGTAAGTTTTCATAACAAGAAATTTTTCCTTAGCCTTCTTTTAGATATATCATAACAACTGAGCTTCATCATCCTGTATTGAGTCACCTTGCTAACAAAAATGTATGTGGCAACTAACACTTGCTACTTTCTTTGAATTTCCTATTTGCTATTTTAAAATCTTTTCTGTCTGTATTTACTGCTTTTGAGATGTACTCTCTGCCTGACAATGTGTGGGAATTCTGAGGGTGTGACTCAAGGCTGCAAATTTACTGAGGCACACTTATGTCAGATCTTCCTGACTCCAGCCTCAAACTTCTCCCATTATCATTAAAATAATTGTTTGTGTCACCTTCAGTTCTGCTACTCTGTGAGTACCATTGAAGCACACAGTGGATTTCCCAGTATTAATGTGGGACACAAATCCTTAAGTTAAGGACTAAAGTGACAAATTTAGGCACTATAATAACCAGATATTTTAGAGGACTCACAGCCTTAATGTCACTGCCAGTGCACATTGAATTCAAGATCCAAAACCAGGATTCACAAAAAACAATGATCCAGGTGAGGGTGTGTTATAAATTACACCTTTTTCCTTGTAGCTCCTGAGCTGTGGAGAACAGAATTCCTTGAGAAACTGTAAGTCAAACTGCAAGTTTTCATGCAGCTTGTCCCTTCTTGGTATTCCACTTTATATGAAATTCTTAGTGGATAGAAATCCTACCCATGGAAGTGGGACTGATACTTCTTTAAGATTCTTTCCAATTCAAACATTTCTACTATTCTTATCTCTGCTGTGGTGAAGTGTGAAATCTTCTTGCTGGTGCACATGGATCAGAGCTGGATCACAGAGGTTGCTTCTTCAGGTATTTTGCAGGGCTTCTTGATAAAAAAGTATAACACATAAAAGCAATTTCCAGGCACATGAGGGACAAGATAATTGGGAACAGAGTCTGCATAAATCATGTGTAATAAATCAGGGTAAATTGTCCCTGATCAAACTGATTTTTTTTCCAGGTTGAAATAATAGTGTCTGTGAGCATGGTAGAGTAGGATTTAAATAATTTACATCAGCTTTAAGAAAACTTGCAACACAGTTTCTTTAGTATCCTTGCATTCATATTGAGAATATATGCACTTGATGTATGCACTGTTTGGTGAGCATGAAATTTACCAGATTGTCAAGCTCAAAGGTGTAGCTGTGATTCTGGATTCCATTATCAAAGAATGGCTTAAGAAATGAGGTTTCTTTAGCCTCAAAGAGGAGGCTAGGAAGAGACCTATTTGCTGTGTTCAACTACCTGAAGGGTAGCTATAAGAAAAACAAAGTTAGGCCTTTCTCAAAGATGCAGAGCAAGAAAAAAAAGATAAATAGTCACAGTTGCCACAGGACAGATTTCAGCTAAATGCAGGGAATGATTACTCACACAGACCCATTCTTCACAGGTTGACCACAGTGACTGTGATCTCTCCATCCCTGAAGACTGCCACAGCTCAGCTGGAAGAGGACCTGATCCAACAGACAGCTGGAGGTAACTTTAAAGGTAGTCTTGCTATGACAGGGGTGGTGTCTAGACGACCTGCAGAAATCCCTCCACTCTACGTTCATCTGTGGTTGTAAATATTTTGTAAGCAAGAATGTAGCCCAAAGAGTCCTCCAGCCCCAAAATGAAAGGTCCCAAAGCTTCTGGTCAGCTAAAAGAGGGAGGCAGAAAGCTGAGACCTGTGGGACCTGCTGAGGTGCATCCCAGAGTCCTGAGGGAACTGGCTGATATTGTTGTCCTTAGGAATTTTCTAATATTATTGCCAAGCCATTTTTCATGATGTTTGAAAAGTCTTGACACTCAGGTGAAGACCCTGATGGCTGAAAAAAGTGCACTTATTTTTAAAAGGTGTAGGAAGGAGATCCCTGTCAGACTCCTCTCCATGCTGGGGAAAATAAGGGAACAGACTCTCCTAGAAACCATACCAAGGTATACAGAGAACAGGGAGGTGATTTGGGACAGCCAGCATGGCTTCACCAAGGGAAGGTCCTGCCTGACCAACTAAGGGGTCTTCTAGGTGGAGTGACCACATCAGTGGACAAGGGAAGGGCTACAGATGTCATTTACCTGGACTTCTGTAAAAGCTTTAACATAGTCCCCCAAAACATCCTTCCTTCTAAGTGAGAGAGAGATGGATTTGATGGGTGGACTGTGGTGAATGAGGAACAGGTTGGGTGGTTGCATCCAGAGGGTGGTGGTCAGTGTTAAAGTGTCTGGATGGACACAAATGATGTCACTCAAAGGACTGTACTAGGACCAGGGATAATTAATTTCTTCCTCAATATCATGGACAGAAGAGTCAAGTGCACCTTTAGAAAACTTGCAAATGACACCAAGCTGAGTGGGGAGGTTGTCACACCTGGAGGACAGGATACCATTCAGAGGGCTCTGGACAAGCTTGAGAAGTGAGTCCGTGGGAATCTTGTGTGATTTAACAAGGCTGGGTGCAAGATCCTTGCATAAATACAAGCTGGGGGATGAATAGATCGAGAAGAGCCCTGAGAAGAAGAACCTGGGGCTACTGGTAGATGAAAAGCTGGACATGACTTGGCAAAGCACCGTCACAGCCCATGACGCCAACAAATCCTGAGCTGCATCCAAAGGAGTGTGGACAGCCGGTGGGGGCTGGAATTCTGCCCCTCACTTCACCCTGGTGAGACCCAACCTGCAGGATCCATCCAGCTCTGCACTCCTCAAAGCAGACAAGATGTGGGACCTGTTGGAGTGTGTCCAGAGCAGGGACACAAAATGATCCTCTGATCTGGAGCACCTCTGCTGTGAAGGCAGACTGAGAGAGCTGGGGCTGTTCAGAGGAGAGAAAGATCCAGGGAGCCTTTACTGCAGTCTTTCAATACTTCAGTTAGGCTTCTAAGAAAGATTGGGACAGACTTATTAGAAGAGACTGTTGTCACAGTGGTAGTATAGGGATAAAATGTTTCTAAAGATAAAATGTTTTATAGTCATGGGACATTCAGGGGAGTTGAAAAGAAAAGTTGGGCCTAGTAGGCCCGGGGAAAATGTTAGGCTTTACTGGATCATGTGAAACTGCACCTGTATAATCATTTAATGACTGATAAATTATATGATTGTTATATGATAAATGATATGATTGTTAAATTCCATGATTGTTTGGTAATTGGATATAATTATTGTTTAATCATAACAAGAATCATGAGAAACTATGTTTGAGGGGTTTGAGAGAAATTACAAAACCCATGCTTGGATGAAATCAATGTATACAGTAGAACAATATAAGTTTACTAATTAATATGTAGTTATATATGATAAGGGTATAAAAACATGTTCATCCCCAACCTGTGTCAGAGTCAGATTTGGGTCTGTATCACTGACACCCAGAGCTCTTCAATAAAAGCACCTGCATAAAGTCATTCAGTGATTATGTGTTTCTGAATGCTAACAACAGGAAAAGGGGTATTGTTTTTAAACTAAGAGATGGTAGATTCAGACTAGATATAAGGAATAAATCCTTTACAATGAGGGTGGTAAAACACTGGATCAAGTTGCCCAGAAATGTGGTAGTTTCCCCATCCATGGGAACGGTCAAAGTCAGGTTGTACTGATCTAGTTGAAGAGATCCCTGCTTATTGCAGGGGATTTGACTTGATGACCTATAAGGTCCCCTCCTACCCAAATTCTTCTATGATTCTATGAGAGACCTCTAATGAAATGGAGACTCAGCAGGTCACACAATGTGGTTACCCTGGAATTGACACTGCAGGGAGTTACTACTTGTCTCAGAGAAACATGAAAGAAGGCACACAAGGGCCAGAAATATTACTTCTTTGAAGTGGATCCTCATCTCTGTTTTCTCCTCATCTCTGCCCTTATCTTAAAGCGCTAGTCGGCTGAGTGAGAAAGACTATTGATATATAAACCTGAGGAGCAGGAAAAGGAGTTTATTGTACCCTGGTCATTCTCACTGACTGTTCCCACCTGCTGTTAGTGGCTTCCCTCCCATTAATTTGCTCTTCTTACATGTGCTGTTTTGACACTATGACCTGTAGCTCTGCCCAAGTGCCAGAAAGTGTCACTTGGAAGAAACTGAATTTTATGAGGATTTTAGTTTCAGGAATACACTAAGTATTCCTGATATTTCTTCAGGATTGTAAGCTTAGAAAAGGCATAATTTCTGAATCCCAGAAAGGCATAACATTAATTAGGTGCCAGCTCACTCAGCTCTTGCAAGATATTTTATGTGAGACTTCAAAATCTTTTTTAGGCCTGGACCACCTTGTCCATTCTCTTCCTCACATAGTACTAATATATTCCTTTATCCAGGGGGCTTTGTTTCGCCATATTGAGCTGCAGTGAAGGTAAACACTGTGTGGCTGGTTGGTGAGATACAAGGTGAGGTTCTGCACTGAGTCACTCTGGCTTGAGACAACCAGCAAGCAAATAAGAGAAATCAGAATCACTGTCATATTGTGACACTTAATCTGTGTGTACACTTATAAGAAAAGTCTAAATCAGTATAACTGGTATTTTCACCTCTCCTATTGTCCTTTTCTTTTATATGAGATTTTTCTTCCCTTGTTTCTGTCTATTGGTCAGGTTTATTGTTGGTTTGTTTTATTTTTTCCCCATCACTGTATCTTATCATTCCACTATTCAGCTCAGCACATGAATTATTAATACTGGTTTTATGCTAAACATCTCTGCTTTGCACATAGTTTGACCTTACTTACTGAAGATGTATCTGTGCAAACCCTTCACAACACATTACCCTCACAGTGTCTATGAAAAATGTTTCTTCCTTGTGTTTGACTTATTAAACCAAGATTCCAAACACTCTGAGCAACCATGTGACCATTTTTATTAGCCCTTTTTTCATTGCAGAGTAAGAAACAAAAAAATAAACTACTAACCTTTCTGAAAGCTAATTACCTTTTTGGTTGTTAGTAATTGTCCCTGTATTTTCATACTGGCATCTATCCTTGAACACAGAGGGAAAGTGAAAAAATTAAAACTTGCCTTCCAGTACACTTAAAAAATGACTTGATCATCAAGAAATATTCAGTGCAGCTTTCAAATGTAGTTTAGGAAGGAGCTGTAGCTTGTATTGACCTCAGGATAATTGGAAAAGGTCTCAGTTTATCATATTGGTTCTCTATTCGGCAAAATGTTTTCTTATACCTTTCCCAACAGAAAAATTTTAATCCTGTACTGACTTCAGCAGGAGCAATTTTAAACACCTGCTGTCTCAGTCATAATGTCCACCATCTTTCCCTTAGGGAGTGTAGTTTCATTTCCATGTGGAACTTGAAAGGTAATTCCAAAGTCTTTATTGAAAAGGTGTATGTTTACCAATGGTCTGGTTTACTTCCAGGGAAAATAACAGGAGATGTCAGACATTTTGAAAGGCAAATGTTTGCTAACAATAATCCATTACAGAATAAATAGTTATCAAGCAGCATAAAATATTAATCAAGTTAACAATTAGCATTGTGGTTATTCTGATGGCCATTGAAATGTCATCTTGCTTTCTCAGCCCTGATGTACCCTTGCTTCCATAGTATTCTGTGGAAATGGTTTTCATAGCCAAATCAGAAATTCATGCCCTTTTTGAGTACCATTATTTCCTCCAGTTTCGGTTATCCTACTGGTTTTCCAAATATTTTTTGTTTCCTTTTTCTCCTTGCCAAAAGAAGGAAGTCTGGTCTTTTACAGTTTTCACACTTGTCAAATTCCTTTTTATTGCACTCATTTCCATGCATACCTGGATCCCCTCAGTCTGTTTGTGTGGAGCAGTGGGCAGCATTGCAATTGGATGAGTTCATAGCCTGTAGTTTTTCAACTTTCAACAGTTTTTGATTTCAGAATATGCTCATTGCCCACTTCCAACAGCCTCCATTCACTGTGGTTTCAGAGGAGGAGGAACAGAGTAGTAACCAGACAACACCTCAGTCCTTTCTGTCTGAGTGTAAATTTGGAGATCCTCCTTGAAATCTGCTCTGACATGGAGAGGAAACCATGTCAATCTGAGTTGTCATCAGATTTTTTTTTTCTTGAGGAACCTCAGCATGTAAATTCATATTGTTTTATTCAATCCTGATGAAACAGAGCCCCAGCCGTTTGCAACCCAGAAAATATTGACCTCTTCATGCTTTTTTGTAAGTTGCATGACCATGTAAAGAAACAACTCATCCTATCTTCTATATGACTTACCTTTTGCTAGTAATATAATTTAGTTTATTTGTATATTAAAATGTACTTACATTCTCATGCTCACAACATGATAGGAAAAAAAGTCTTAACTGTGAAACTGCAGCAACAAGAATATTTATACATACTAGATTACCCAAATTGTAAATATTTGGCAATTATCACTGGGACTAATTGTAAAATTCACTGTCACTTATAACTAGTCAGAATGTCACTTATGAGATACTATTTTGAAGACATTAACTTTCCCTTTATTATTATTATCATAAATTTGAAAAGAAATTGCTCATAAGAATTTAATTGTACCCTTACCGAAGTGTAGGCTTTCATTGGTAATCAAAGTTTGTTTAGATTGTGCTATCTGTCTCTGACACTTTGCTTTGCTTTCAGGAGTGCTGCATTCTGCTGTCTTATCAGAATACATTCACTGCAAAAATGTAATAGACTGTTTCTTAATAGACACCTTCAGTGCTTAAATTGTTTCTGAATGCCTTAAAAGTCAGCAAATTAAATTGCCCATTACTGCCTTTTCACCAGCAAAATCAGAAAGAAAGAGATAATACAAGGCAAATAATTATCATCACAATTTTTACAGTAGAAACTTAAAAATAAAGTCAATTAATTTAAATGTCAACATATTGTCAGGTTATTTTCTTTTTTTTTTCTTTTTTTTCCCCTTCAAATGTCAGCCTTGAATAAAAATTGTTGTACAATATTAAACTATGTACCCAAATCTTCACTACAAGATAAACTTTTAGAAAGGAGTGGGTTGACTCTGCTTTACAAAATAAACAGGTATTTTAGTATCTCCTTCCTCTGATATTGGCATTTGATGAGTACAGGTAAGCACTGTAAATCTGTCCAGGCTGGAAACCATTTGGGCATAAATATTTGCATGGCTGGATTGTCAATATGTGTTGGAGATAAGCCAAACTTCCTAAACTTCTCTTTCATTTTTATTTATGTAAAAAGGAGAAAGTACTAGGATACAGAACAGGCTAAAACTCTACACTGCTCTTCTAGTCACCTTAATATCTATTAGTTTTCATAAGGAAAAATGTGTCCTTTCCAGAATATTGAATTGAAATGGGAAAATCCGTCCATAACTCATTGACACAGGCAGAGCAGCATCCTCTGACACCAGGGCTGGATTTTAAATGTGAGAGCTACATGTCACTCATATCCAGAGTAGTAGCAGTAGTATTATGACTCCTGATATATCCCATTTATATCAAATATCACTGATATGTGCCAGTTCCCTAGAGATTTGGAGTTTCTTCATTATATGTGATTAATGCAGGAGACAGAGAAGGTCCAGTCTATAATGTTCCTCTTGCTCTGTTTACGTTCATTAGGAGATATTTTTTTGGCTCACTTTTTTCCAAGTTACTAAACTGCTGTTGTTCCTATACATTCATGTCACAATTGATAAACCTTGGTGTTACCATTCCTACATTTAATGCAGTTTTCACAGCTAATTAATACACTTCTGTGTTACTAAGACTATTCAAATTCAATTCCAAATTCTGCTGTGAACTTTAATGAGTTTATCAGGCAGGATCCTGCAGGGAAAGTTGGCAGGGCACCACATGGAGTTTTGTGTTTGACTCTGGCAAGTCACTTCTCCATCTCTCACCCAACATCTGCCCATCTTGCATAGTCAGCGAGCAAATCCTTCACCTGCCATGCCCTGTGCCAGCAGTGCTCTGCTGGAGCTGGCAGTTATTGGAAAGCTGAATCAGGGCTTCAAATTGTGCTAAGACTTCGCCATAAAACCAGGCAGTTTAGCAATGATAAAGGAATAGGTCGGGAAAGGACTCACTGCTAGATATTCTCCTTCTTAACAGAGTGTCCCATGTCCCTCCCATGGATAGATCAATGGTCAATATCACAGGATGTTTAAAGATGAAGTTTCCTTTTCAGGAAATTCACATGAATTTTCAGGAAATTTCAGGAAATTTCACATGATTTGGACTGACATCACTGCCTTAACCTTGGACGGAACATCCTCTCACAACAACATATGGTATCCAGTCAGTCTCTGTGAGCCATCTTCACCATTTTTGCACCACTGAAGTGCTCAATGTTTTGTCTTTAAAAATGGTTTCAGTGTATGTGTCTGTATTCCAGACAGAGAGGGAGACTGAGAAAGAGGCAGGAAATTTTACTCTGTGAACATAAATGCACTGAACAGTTCAAGAATACATTATTTAATCTGTGATTTGATAGTGATCACTGTCAGTTACCCAAATCCAATACAAACTCATTTTCTGTTCTTTTCTTCCTTTTTTTTTTGTCTGCAGTTTTTAGCACCCCTGGCACAAAAGACTAGAAGGAAAATATTAACAGAAATCTTGTGCCAGAAAAGCTCAACTCAAGAGTGTACTGGGTAATCCAGTTTTAATTTCCCAAGTTTCTCATGTGTCATATGATACTTGGTCAATCAGTAACACTCAAACCAGTAGTGTGCTTTGCATTAACAAAGAATATTTAAACTGCTTCTTTAAAGCTAAAGGAGGAAATAATTTGCCTGAATTAACTGGTAAGTGGCAAGTTTGTCAGTGTGCAGTGATAAAGAGAACAATGAATTGTAAATCCCCTGTGAAACATGCTTTTCACACAAGCTCTAGGGAGGTTGTTGATGTGGTCAAAAGCTCCTGATTTTGAGCTCATTACACTTTCTAGTTAAGTCGTATTTTAGTTATGCCCATCTTTATTGTAATTTTATCATTCAAACTTGATTATTGTGCTGTATCTCAATATGCTTAGACAACACAATAACAAATTGGCTCCTGGCAGTAGTGGTGTAGGATTGAAATCTAAACTTTTGTTAAAAGTTCTGTTCTACTCAGCTATGATGGTCTGAAAAAGACCTGGAGACAACTTTGAATCTACAATATTAACAATGCTCTGTAGCTCATAAAGGCTATGGAAAATGAAAAGTGCATGTATCAAATGTATGTCAGTAACTAGAAATTACTGATTCCCAGGTGAGACAATTTAAACACAACACCCAGATTTGGTGATACTGCATCAGTGAGATGTTTGGCCCTGAAGACTGGACATTCAAGCTAGGACGGACGTCTGCTATGTCATTTTTGAAAATCCCTTTTTTTCTCTCCCATCTTCCTAAGTGAAACACTCAAGTCTTTTCTTTTGCTTTGCTGTATGCCAAGTCTGTTCTTCAAAGTAGAGTTGTCTATATAATGTGTCCTAGAAGTGACAGGAACCTTCAGGATTAATGAGAACAATGATATGGGAAAGAATTGCAGTGGAATATTTGACTTACTGCAGTATTGCATAGGGGTGACCCAGAAGACAATCTGCATGTCCTGGAGCAATGGTGTAAATGGGTTTGGCTGGGATGAAGTTCCACAGGTGAATTCCTTTGTCACAGCCTGTGTGGGGATTTGCCTTTGAGATTAAAAAAAAGTGTGGATAACGGTTTTGGCTCTTGCTGGGCACCTCTTGGACAGAATCAAGGTTTTCTCACTCTCTTCGCTCACCCTCCCAAGTAAGAAGGTTGGAATTGAGCAACAGGCCGGGAGGAAACATATCCAGCAGAGCTGTCCCAAACTGACCAAAGAATTATTCCATGCCACATGACATCATATTCAGCAATAAAACTTAGATAAGGAGAAGGAGGCAGAAATTTCAGAGTTATGGTATTTGTCTTTCCAAACACCTGTTATGCAAGCTGAGGCTTTTCTTACCAGGAGACAGCTGGACATCTGCCCACCAACAGGAAATAGTGAATTTATTCACATTTTTGCTTTACTTGCACACACGGCTTTTGTTTTTCTTATTAAATTATTATTATCTTGATTCACAAGATCTTTTGCCTTCCTTCAACTTCCTTCAGCTCCCATACCTTCCAAGAGGGGAGTGAGGGAAAGACAGGGTCAGCATTTGGATGCTGTCTGGGGTCAGCCCATCACAACTGGCCTTATAGAATAGGAAAGTGATGGCTGTTATCAGAGACAGAACATATTGGGCAAGAGCAGAAGACCTTGCACATTCTCTTTTACATAACACACCCTAATTGATGTTTCCAAATTTTTTTTTTTTCTCCGAGTACAGTGTTGGGGGGGGGTGTTGGGACCCAATTTAAGACTACTGCATCAGGGGTCTGCTTTTTAATGTACACTGGATTCTTACTATGGGCCCTGCTTAATGACCCAAACACCTGAGAGGCAGTGGGGTACCTTGCCTAGGCTCTGACTGATGGTCCAGAGCAGCCCTGGATATGTTGTGGGTCCAGTGTGATATCTGCCAGCCCCACGTGCCTCTGCTGTCTTAAACACCTCCATACCTATCTGAGAGTGTCTGAATATTACCACTACCCAATGCAAGCAGAGAAGGAGATGCCATTAGCTCCTAAAGTGGATGGAGCGGCTGAATTTCTCTCTGGGCTCTGTTGGCTGAGCTGGCCAGATGAGCCAGGCAAGGGGATACCTATAGATGGGAGTCTGATGGCACCTGGGACACTCAAAGGTACCCAGGACCACCCAAGAACCTATGACACAGAACTTCTAAGAGTACATGTCTCCTGAGAGTCGCACCTGGAGGAAAAGCAAGGTGCACTGAATGTCTTGTTCCACTGGAGATGACATTCAAGCAACTGAAGTGCATCTCTAAAATCTCAATCAACCACAGAGAAGCCTTAGACACTAAAAGCAGAGGTGAACATCTATTTGTAAACTTGCAATTAGGAGTATTAAAATGAATCCCACCTGGTAAAGGCAGGGTAATTGTGCCCAGGATGGGGGTGTGGCTGGTGCCATTTCATGGAGCTCTGCTCCACTTCCAGCTGCTGCTCCAGGCAAGCACAGGTTCTGTGCAGCAGCTTCCAGCCCTGGGAAGATGTCTCAGCTATCTGTGGGCGTTGCAAATAACGCTTGACACCTCTGAATAGGCAACTGACTCAAGCCTCAAGATTCATTCAAGCGGTCTATCAAACAAAAATGAAATTCCAACACTGATGTGTTATGAAATGCTATGCTTAGGATCTGCATAACTGCAAATAATAGGGCTAAAATGCCTTTTGACTATATTTGCTGCAATGAACTAAAATGGAGTCATCATATAATCATCAATAGCTGAAGGAAAACACCTGTTGTGCAAAATCTGAGACCTGTAAGTGATGCTAAAGAAACCAAGAAAAATTCCACCAAGAAGAAAAAAAAACCTAATGAAACCTACTGTAAACTTCATAAAAAAACCTGGAAGCAAACTGTCTGATTCCATGAAGCAGATGAACTATCCATGTGATGGAGGAATATCAAATTGATTATATGGGAAAACAGATTGACAGTTCCCTGGCTGAATCTCTGAACTCTTATGTTTTGGTTTCTATAGGTTGCCTAATTTTCATTAGTACATGTATTTTCAGCAGTATTAGTTAGGCTCCATTGAAAATATTTTTTAAACTAATACTGCCAAAATTACACCATTGGAAAATTTGCTATATCTTCACATTTGCATTTACATGACATTTAGTTCGTGTAATTTTTATGTATGATGTTCACTGTGCAAACACAGCTATTATACCTTTCCTAAACACATAATCACCAATTTTTTTCTTCTCCCTGGAACATCTGCAATAGTTTCTGAAGTTGATGACCCTTCAATGCTTATCAAATCCTCGCACCTAACATAGAAATGGTTGCTTGAACTCTCCAAATTAAAGTGCAAACTGAACCAGACTCATAGAAATCAACAGTGATTGCTCCAGTCTGCAAAGAGGAGAATTGATTTGTTTTACTTTGCTTTTGAGAAGAGTAGGAACCCCACATATTCAGCTTCTATGTCTTGGTGGGCACAGTAATGAAGAGGTGAACAGTGCTAGCAAACTGCTGTTGTAGAAGTCTGAGAGTATGTGACTACATCTTATGTTCTGTGATAAAATTCATACATTTCCTGGAAAAAACTTGATTCTTTATCTGATTGCACATGACAACTGGAAAACATGAAAGTCACAGACTCTGGAAATCTATAAAATCACAAAATGTTAATTAAAAGCAGACATGTAGATCTTCAGAGAATTTGTAAATTTTGTCAGTATAGAGTCATAGAATTGTAGAATTCTTTGGTTTGAAAACACGTCTAAAGACCATCAAGTCCAACTCTTAATCCAGCATGGCCAAGTCCACCATGAAACCATGTCCCTACATACCACGTGTCTTTTAAATATCTGCAGTGATGGTGACCCAACCAAAAGTCTGGGCAACCTGTTGCAGTGCTTCACAACCTTTTAGGTGAAGAAATGTTTTCCTAATATCTGATCTAAACCTCTCCTGGTGTAACTTAAGGCCATTTTCTCAATATCTGCAGTGATGGTGACCCAACCAAAAGTCTGGGCAACCTGTTGCAGTACTTGACAACCTTTTAGGTGAAGAAATTTTTCCTAATATCTGATCTAAACCTCCCCTGGTGTAATTTGAGGCCATTTCCTCTTTTGTCCTTCACTTTTCACCTCGGAGAGGAGACTGCCCCCCAGCAGGATACAACATCCAGGTAGCTGTAGGGAGCAATAAGGTCATCCCTGACCCTCCTTTTCTTCAGGCTACACATCTCTCTCAGCTGCTCCTCATCAGATTTGTGCTCCAGACCCTTCCCCAGCTCTGTCACCCTTCCCTGAACCTGCTCCAGCACCCCAATGTACATTTTGAATTGCAGGTCCCAGAACTGGCCACAGGATTCAAGGTGTGGCCTCCCCAGTGCCCAGCACAGAGGGACAATCACCACCCTGGTCCTGCTGGCCACACCATTGGTGACAGAAGCCCAGGAAGCCACTGGCCTTCCTGGCCACCTGGGCACACTCTGGCCCATGATTTCCACTGGGCAGCTTTCCAGCCACTCTGCCTCCAGACTGAAGCATTGCAAGGGCTTGTTGGGATGTGAGAGCAGGAGGAATATATCCATGGAGTTACACTCATTTATATCAGTTAATGATCTCCTTGATGGAATCTAGTAACCTTTCACCAGGGGCAGACAAAAATGGTGCTAAATGTAACAAAAAAATACAAATTGGCTGCCTTATATTTAAAGAGAATTTGAAAAGACTGTTGCAATTGCAACTGCCATCATTGCCTTCTGCTCTCCTTTGCAAATCCGTCTGCTGTTTCCTACCTTATAACCCTTATAACCTTTATAACCCTTATAACTCAACTGGAAATCTTGCCTTGCAGGGCTCCTATTTTTACCTACAAGCATATTTTCAGCTATATTTCAAAACAAAGATGATGCAGTGATCCATCATTGTAAATCCTAGCTAATATTAGCACTACTATTGCAGATTGTTCCTAATTAAGAGGGAAAGCTAATCATTGAATAAGTCATGGAAGACAAAAAGAGGAAGAGATAGAGAAAAAATTCTAGTTAAACTTAGAAACTACTTGTACTTTCTAAAGAAAACAAGAAATTAGGCCAATTGTGATTAAAAGTGAGGACTCTCCTTTCTATCTTGCAACTGATACCAGGTCTCAGTGCAAGGTGCTTTAAAAATAACTGTGATGATACATGACTAAAACCTCTGTCTGTAAAAAAAACCTCACAGAGACATAAGGAGCTTGTATCAATACATAGCAGATTCTCAGAAAGCTGATATTTTTTTAGAAATATTGGGATAGCTCCATGTTTAAAAAGTAATTAAAGGACAAAGGTGTGTTTGTACAAAGGAGTTTGGCCTGAGAAAGGCGCAGCTAATTGAGCTGAAGTTGTGAATAAAGCAGGAGAAGAAAGGTGTTCCTCACAGAGCTCACTGAGATGGAGGCTGATGGAGGCTGATAGCAAACAACAATCACACTTGTCATTTGCTCTCTTAACCTTGGAAACTCAGTAAAGAACAGAAGCCATGCTGTATTAGACCCCCTGTTTACCACTGTCTCACTTAAAAAGACAACAGAAGATAATTACTTATTTCAAATATTTTCTACATTTCTTTTGAGGCAGAAACCTCATTATCATGACTCCGAATGTGTTTATTTATTCAGATACCATTTATAATGCATCAAAATTAACTTTTCCACATTGTGACCATATGAACACTCAAACAATGAACCCTACAATGACTGAGGCCCTATAACCTGCTTTATGTCTGACTTAGTGACTGACACTCTTCAGCTGTCTGAGAAATTATTTTTTCACTTGAGAAAAGATAATGAATATATTTTAAATAATAATAATCAGATTTTCCTATGGCAGATTTTGACCTTTTGATGAAAACTTGAAAACACTTTGACCCTGAAATGCCACACTGCTGTACTCCTGGTTGATCCAGGAATCACAATTTATAAAGAAGAATAAGGGTATGAGACACAGAATTCATGAGTCAAAGACACAGCCAAGCAGCCAAGTGTCAGCTGAAGTTGGAAACACAAAATAATTTGAGTCTGAGCTTCCCCAGGAGACACTTTCTTGAACATTTCATTGAATGATTATTTTTTCCTTTGAAGCTGCCTCAGGAGATTTATTTAATTAATTAATTTTTTAAAATTAATTGGGTGAATTGTTGGTGGAGAGGCTATAGATATAAACACTCATCCACTGTAGACCAGCTTGATTTTTCTCGGTGCATCTGGTCATTTAGACATGAAGTATATTTCCTTCCACTAACCCTGTAAACAATTAAATTAATTTTTTAAAAAGCAGAATTTATTTGTGCTTTCTTTTGCTGCATAGTATTTTATTGATCTAAAACATCACTATTTTTTCTTACCTTTTCCATTTTTGATAGATCCAAATACAAAGGGGATACCAGCTCAGTTCTACAAATAGTTTTTTATTAAGGTGCCTTTTCGTTGACTTTTTTTGGCTGGAAATTACCTTAAGATATTTTTATTCCCTGATGTTTTTCCTCCCAAGAGGCCTCTTCACGTGCATTGAGAAAAAAAGATGCTGGTGTTTCTGTGCAGTAAAGTTTCTTTCTCTGAAGTCACAGTCTCTCTGTCTCAGAGCCTGAGGGTCCTGTGTTATGGGTCTACTTTTTTGACAGAAGTGTTTATTCTGACATGGGGTGCCAGGGCACATTTGATGGTGATTTTTGGAAAGCAAGAGAATAATGAAAAGTAGGCATTTTAGTGCTGTGGAGTAAAGAAATGAGATTAGAGAGTTAGAGGGAGAAACCACGTTGTAGGCAAGACATAGCTCTGAAAAATAAGGGCAAAAACAATCTGTAGTTTTTAAAAGAGTCTCTTGTGAGGTTTAAGTCTTTAGGAATTGGTGCTATCTCCTATATTGTATTCTTAGTTTGTAGTGAGCATTCACGTTTGATTAGAGCAGTGTTTCAGAAGAATAAAAAACAAATTAATGCACCAGCTCTCACATTTTAAATGCATCCAGATGCAGAGCTTTGGAGGGAGAATGTTGGATTTCTTACATGGTGCCAAACAGGGAAACAGCAGCTGAATTCCTGCATGGATGTACCAACCCACTGGATATCACACCTCAGCACCCAGCTGGTGTGCAGGTTTGGCACATGGAACCATTTCTCTACCATCAAGATACAAAATGCAAAAAGCAATTTGCTTTGAAAGGAATCAGCTTCCCTTACTTGGAGATGTGATCCTTCCCCTGAGAGTGAAGGTGGTTGTTTTAGGGTGGGCACATCTCGTGTGTGTGGCTACAGTCAAGTGAAATGGATTTTACTTATTGAGATCATGCAACTTAGAATCCATAAAACACCACAGCAGAACATCTCAGCCATTTTTTGCAGAGGCACACAGAATGATACTATTTCTTAATTTTTCTTCCTTCTGTATGGTTTTGTGCCAGACTATCTTTCTAATCTATCAGTATTTATGAAGTGCTCAGCTCTGAGTCCCAAGTAACTTAATTTCCTACAGAATATATAAATTGGAGATTGCTCTTTCTGTATAAATAACACATGCAGGTATTATTATGTTATCAGAAAGAGCTCAAAGAAATTTACAGGACAGAGTTTTGAAAGCAAGGTAGAGAACATTAGTATATAGCTCACAAACACTTAGGGGCTGAAAAGAATCTCTGCCTTAATTGCTTGAAAATAAATTTCCAATTAATTAAGGAAAAAAAAGAAGGGAAGATGAGCTAAATAAGGATTCTCAATTAATAATCCTGAAAACTGAAATTAAATCTCAGTCATTAAACTCATGTAATGTCTCTGAACCTAATTATGATTTCCCCAGAATTCCTCTTAAATTTATATTTCACATTATCTGAACTTAATGGCCCTATTATAATTGTAGAAGATGTAAACTTAACCTCAGCCCATGCATTGGACCAATCCTCAGTGAGGAAACTACAAGTGCATGAGCAGTGTGAGTAATAAAGTAACACTGAGCTGAACAGAGTGGGGAGAATTGCAACACCTGGAAGACCACTAAAGGTGTAGTTGTGTTAAATACAGGTGGGTATGTACAGGACATCCTCTGTAGCTTCCTTTTCAAATACTGTCACTCAAGATCCTAAGGGAAAGGAAAAAGAAAAAAGAAAGATAAAAAGAAAGGGAAAGAGAAAAGGAAAGAGAAAGAGAAAAAGAGAAAGAGAAAGAGAAAGAGAAAGAGAAAGAGAAAGGAATAAAAAAGAAAGCAAAAGGAAAAAAGAAAAAAGAAAAAGAAAAAGAAAAAGAAAAAGAAAAAGAAAAAGAAAAAGAAAAAGAAAAAGAAAAAGAAAAAGAAAAAGAAAAAGAAAGAGAAGAAAAAGAAAAAGGAAAAATGAAAAGGAAAAAGAAAAATAATTTTCTAATACATTTTTTTCTGAACTCATTTTTAAAGAGTTAATATTATTAAAAGAATAGCAGTCTTATTAATTTTCTCTAACTTTCCCTGACAATTTAATGAGGTAAGCATATTATTAATGAAAATAGACCTAGAATGAGCCCGTATACATGTATGCAGCATGCTGGGGACTGAAGTTCTGACCTGTATAAAGCTCATGTGCACAACTGTGAAAGCTTTATCACCTGCCCAGCAGAGCTTTTGCATAACTCAAATTCCTGTTGTTTAAGGGGCACCAAATCAGGAGCTAAAGCTGGAACACAGGAATGATTTAGTCTCTCTTCTGCAAAATTAACTTGGAACTCTGTTCCTTCCTCAGCTCCTCAATGTGTACCTGGTAGGCATTTCCTGCATGTCAGACCCACTAATACTAAATTTCTTTCTCAAACTGATCCTTAAAAATTTATGTTGAACATCCTTCTGGATATATCCATTTAACAATAGAGATTCCTTGGCAAACTTGGGAAACTTGTCATCAGGCTGTATTAGTCTATTAAAAATTAAAATTACCCTGTAGATTAGGTAAATTCAGGGCCATGTTAATGCCTTGTGTGTCAGTTTAGGGTTTGATGAAAAGCAGGGAGGTCAAGGGACAGAAAGAAAACCCTGCAATATCTAAAGACAGCTAAACAAAGTGCACATGTGAAATCACAAAGGATTTTGTTCACTGTTGATATGTCCTAACAGGATTTGTGGTCCCAGCAAGACAACTGGCTGTAGGATAAAGGATCCTAGAGAGACAGCTGTTTTGGGTGAGAAGAAGGGAAAATGGCATCAAGATAACCACAGTGCAAAAATACACAGCACAGCAAAGTAGAGCCCCAGCTAAGATTTTTAAATGAGCAAAGTAAAGCAAAAGTTTGTTTCCTTTTTGGCTCTGTTGGTGGTTTATTGCCCCTGTGGTGGGACATGAATATACTTAAAAGATATTAATAAATATCCTTAAAAGATATTCTTAAAAGAGATGCGTAGTAAGAGATAAAAAATTGTTAAGATCTCCACAAGAGACAGTGAAAATACAAAGTATACCTATAGGAACAAGCACAGGAAGAGCTTGGTCAAGATGAAAGAGCAGAAATCAGTGTCTGCAGGGCACTCTGATGTCCCATCACTGCTGGTGGAGGTTCCAGGCTTCAAATCCAAGGGCTATTTCCCTTCAGGTTACCTGCTTGGAACATGAATGGGTCATCTAATCTGTGCCAGATGGATCCCAGCCCACATTTCATAAACATTCTTTTCCAGCCCAGGGAGTATTAAATATGCCCATGAATGTCTGACATGAAGCTAGAGAAAAAAAAAAAAAAAAACAAACAAAAAAACAGACAAAAAACCAAAACCAACCAACCAAGAAACCTAGAAAAAAGAAAACAAAGAAAGCACTCCACTACTTTCTTTTCTTCCTGATGCAATTGCCCATCATGTAAAATTTTGTTAATGGTGGTAAATTCATACGGAATGATCAACGAGAACACTTTGTCCTTTCCATATTTCTGAGTCTAAAGTTATTGCTACTTGTCCATTTCAGCTGGCTGCTGTTTAGAGCTAAAGCAAGAACTGGTACTGGTGGAGAACTGCAAGTAAGCTGCATAGAAATGGAAAAGCAGTTTCTGTCTCATCAGAGTGGGAAGATGTCAAGCCATTTTAATACATTATTCTGGATTCTGAATATGTTTCTTAAGTGTGGAGCAGTATTTTATGCTTGACAATAACAGAGGTTGCAAAAGGACTTGGAAGGCCTCTAATAAAATCTTTAATCAGCTGACAGAAGAATTTCCTTAGCCAGTATTATTAATATGGTTTATACAACTCCATGCCTTTGCCTGCATCCAGACAAAGCTATGTCTGTATTACTGCTTCTGCTTTTATTACTTAGAAAGGCTTAAAGTTGGCCTTTCCATGAGTTACCTGTGGGTATTCTCATAAGTAGTGGACTTAACACAGTACTTGACACTGTACTACAGCCAATAAATCCAGCACAAGTTACTTCAGTGTTCAGTGGATTGTAATAGTTTTGATTGAAGATGGGAAATTATATCCCTCAGGCTGAGGCATGGGTCTGGAATGACATTAGTGGCTCATCATTTTCTTACACAAATCAGGAAGGATGTAGGTGAGACTCACAAATCCGAGATGGAGAACTTTGTAAGATGCCAAGAGCTTCCCAGTAAATCAGTGGGTGGAGCTTGATGAAGCGTGGTGATGGATGGATGGATGGATGGATGGATGGATGGATGGATGGATGGATGCCTGAAAAACCTTTGTAGATGTGTGATCTTTTCTGCAGAACAGGATCCTTCCACAGAGCTCAATTCCATAAACTGAAGATGCAGTTTGGGTTAATTACAGACTTGAAAGGTTCAGTTGCAGCTCTAAGCCTTTCTTTGCAGATATCAGAGTCTTTCCATGGCTTTTTAATGGCCAGGGAAGAGAATAGGATGAGAGGATATATCAAAGGCAAATGGAACTGTACAGTGTTAAATACTCACCATAATCTTCATTCCAGAACTAAACTAGAGACTCCTGATTAAAGACTTTGTCCTTGTTAAAGCAAATGTTGCAATTTGTTTATGTTTTTGCACTTTCAGACAGAGGCATCTTTTATGGTTTAGGAGCAGAAGAGTTTTGTCAGATGCCTGTTCTGATTCTACAACTTTCTGTAGATCTTCAAGGGAGTGTAGAGGGACTACACTCCTTGTGAAGGTGGTGCAGTTAAACTCTCAACACAAGACAGGATGAATTAGGGTCACAGTGAATTTGGTAGATCTCACAGCAAGGCTTTCTTTTGACTCTCAGATGCCTGGCAGAAAGGCTTGCTGATGAAAGCAGAGGTCAGAACTTCACAGATGGATATCAGTGAAGATCAATTCTTATTCTTTCAAACACTTATCTTTAAACACAAATAGAATTTTTGAGTGTCATAAGATCAGTTTAACCACAGTCCATATAACCACAGGTACAGTGCACTCTGTTTCTCACCCTTTTTTCTCATTTCTTTAAATTTCTGCAGTGTAACACAATATTTATCCTAAAGCAGTTGTAAGATGTTTACTTCTAGATGTGGATTTCTGCAGTTTCTGGCTGTGTTTTAATTTGGAAACCATTTCTAATTGCATGCTTGCAGAGAAAATTCTTGATGAGTAATTTCTTTCTGTTTTACTCAATATAATGCAGTATATTTACATATTGTGAAGCAGAAGTTAGCTGTCTGTGGTTTTCTCTAACTACATTCAGGAAAAAAGATTCTCAGCAAAATGGGTATAATTTCCTGCCTTTTAAAAATATTTTTGTTTGTTTGTGGATTTTTTTGACCGTTTTTGTTTTGTCTTGTCTTGTGTGGTGGTGGAGCACAGTGGGGAGCCTGGAACATTGATCCTGTGGTACCTGGACAGTAGATTTGAAAGATTGTATAGGACATGTGAAATATGCCAAAACTCATTTTCTGTTGCATAGTGCAAATTTCTCAACTGGCTTCACCCACTGGTTGCACTACTGAAGTTATCCATTGGCACAAATTAGTGTTTTGTACACAGAGATCGACTTGCTGTGGTGAAGAAAGCATTCTGAAATCCATAGAAACACTAGAACCATAACAGAGCACAGAGCTTTGTCTTTTTAAAACTCTTGTGCTTTCCAGACTGACTACATATCAGCATCTACTGTAAAAATAAAACCTGCTTTCTCTTTAATTGACCTCTTCCCATCCAACAAAGGACGCCATCTTTTCAGCTAGAGACAGAGGAAAACTACATTCCTTTTCCCTTTCCAATATTCTCATATAAACATAGTATTCTGTGGACTGGAAGGGACCTTAAAGATCATCTGGTTCAAAATCCCCTGCCATGGGCAGGGACACCTTCCCCTAGACCAGGTTGCTCAGGATCCCATCCAACTTGGCCTTGAACACTTACAGGGATGGAGCAGCCCTAGCTTCTCTGGGCAATGTGTGCCAGGGACTCACAGTGAAGAATTCCTTCCTAATATCAAATCTAAAACTATTCTCTTTCAGTTTGAAGCCATTCTCCTTTGTTCTGTCAGCCCTAGACCAGGTTGCTCAGGATCCCATCCAACTTGGCCTTGAGCATTTACAGGGATGGAGCAGCCCTAGCTTCTCTGGGCAATGTGTGCCAGGGACTCTCAGTGAAGAATTCCTTCCAATATCTAATATAAAACTATTCTCTTTCAGTTTGAAGCTGTTCTCCTTTGTTCTGTCACTACATTCTCTTGTAAATAGTCTCTCTCCAATCTCAAGGGAGTGATTGCTGTTCCAGAAGTCTGACTGCAGCAAAGAGTTGAATCCCTAAATCTGTATCAGTATGTGTGTTAGATGTAGGGGAAGAGGAGGCTTTATTTTTTTTTTTAAATTTTTTTTGAAATTTTTTTTTTGCAGTGGCAGCATGTTTGTGACTCATGAATTTTGTTTGGTAGAATTGCTTTAATAATTTAACCTTGCCAAAAGTGGCTGCGCCTCTCAGTAGTTTTTCATTATGAAAGATCCTCTGTGTTGCTCCTAGATAGTCTCAAGCCAATAAAAAGAAACTGATTATTACATATTTTTTTGTCAAATGTAAGAAAAAATACCCAATGTGCTATAATAATAATGGCAATAATAAAAGATACTGACAATACTTAGAGATCAGCTGAATAAGCCCATTGACTGCACTATTTTTGGGAGTGTATTTTCATGTCCCTTCTTGAAGACACTGCTGGAGTGTAATGTATTCTGCCTTCCAGATGACACACGACTTTTAACTTTCATGTACAATATAAGCTAATAACATCTCATGGCTTTTCAATTGGAAGTTGTTCTTCCATAAACTGACAGTGATATGAGCACTCCTGCAAGATATTATTTTTGGAACAAAGGAGAGAGAATTGGAGATTCTACGATTAGTGACAAATTTTCAGGGGCAATCATTGTATATTGCCAACACCAAAATCAATAGGAGAATTCTAGAAATAATGTTCTACACTGTGTGTGAAAAGAATGTGACCTACCATTAACACCTTCAGGCAAATAAGTGATGATTTAGGGCACTTAACAAAAGCTTATTTGTCTCTTAGGCTTTTGAAAATGAGGACAGGAACTGTAATAGCAACAGTGGGGAAAATTTTGAGCACATGAGAGATTTGAGATTGAAATTTCCTGTTGGAATATTTTTTTACTGTACTGTTGCACTTAAATTGTACTTTGAAGTTACATCAAGGACATCCAGAGTGTGCAGATAACCAGCCAGTCTCTGTCAAGTCCTAATACTAAAAAATGAATCACAGAAATATGTTGTTACTTAGAACAGATGTTTTTATATTACCATTATAAACTTGTAGGATTAGAACCACTCAAATTAATAAATGTCAATAAAAATGCCATTGAGATCATGAACCTCAGCATAAAAATGAAATATACAGATAAACACAGTTGTATTCTATCCATTACAGTTGTATTCTAGCCATTACACTGACTATTAATGAGAATGTGGGCCAGTCAACATCCTTTCCTTCTGCTAAAAATTAGTCTAGTGTCCAAAAAGGAGGAATGACGCCATTACTCATACTATTAATGAGAATGTGGGCCAGTCAACATCCTTCCCTTCTGCTAAAAATTAGTCCAGTGTCCAAAAAGGAGGAATGACAGATCCAAACATTTAGCCTATCTCTTCCTTCGAAGTGGTCAATAAAGTTAATTTAGGACATTTTGGTGTCATAGACATCCAATACTTTACATCTTCTAACAAAAGGCAAGGTTCCATGCCAATATTTTGACCAGATAAATCTATCCATGTTCCTTCCACCAGTCTCTAAAGAGGGAATGTCCTTGTCAACCAGGTGTCTCCATCTGTTTGGGATGTGTTCCAACAGCACTTTATTTCATGCATGCTTTTAAATTCTGCTGTGTGGATCTTCAGCACTACAGATATCCTGTCAGTACTTCTGAATGAGTTTCTCTGTTTCAAATCCTCCATTTCGTACCCATAAATTGTATCTCACATTATCCTGTTTTTCTCTTACAAAGGCTGGATAGAAGGTGTATCGAGCCATTAGGTAATTTCCAAGGTACATTAATCATCTTACCAGAGTGTAAGAACAAGCTCACAAGTGCCAATTTCAAAGCTAAGTGTTGTGCTTGGAGGTGTCCCACTGCTCTTGGGGAAGGTCGAATAACACACAATAATGTAAATGACAATGCTTTCACTAAACAATTATTCTCCATAATGTTCCATAAAAGGAACACAGAAATAGATACCTTGGGTCCAAAGATGATTTTTGAATCAGAGTGTCAGAAAAAGACACACCAATCTCTTCAGCAAATACAAGTGATGTCCCTTTAGAGTTACCCTTCAAACACTAGCTTTTATAATAAATGGATTTGAAAGCAGACTCAAGTCAGAGCTAAGGCTCTCTTCAGAGTTAAGAAAAGAAAGCTTCATCAGTTTGCACCAAATTCACAATATGAAGCTTCTGGTGATCTCAGTGGTGGGACATTTAAAATTCTTAGGTACAAAAACTGGAGCACATTTCCCCTCTGTCATCTGGCTGCCCCAGCCTAACACCAGCAGCCTGCAGAGGAATCCTTTCACTCTTGAGGTGCAAACCCCAGTGTTAATCAGGCCAGCACGGTGCAAAACATCACCTGCTCAGATACTGCTCAGCAGTGGGAGAATTCCCTTCCTAAGGAAGCTTCTTTGGACTGGGATGCAGGTAGGATCCCAAACCCATCTCTCCTGATTCCCTCCCTGGGTTGGAAAATGCTTCAGATATCTCTGAAGTTCTCTTCTGGCCAGAATTTTCTCTCATCTAGGGCCCAGTGCAAATTCTGCACAAAGACACAGACGTTCTTATTTTTTTCGCCTTCAGGCATATTTCAGCTTTTTTTCTTTTATTTTAAGGGCTCATCCATCAAAACACAGACAATCGTAGACGTGACTATCTTGGCAAGTCTGTGTGATCATTACAAAAGGGGAGTGGGAGATGATGATGACAGCTGTGTTTTTTGGAGAGGGAGACAGAAATTTTAGGTTTAATTTGATTCTTCACTTTTACTGGCTTTTGCAAATGGCAGGAAGATTGCAACATCTTCATTCCCAGAACAATATCAAATCTGTAAAGCCTCAAATTTCACAGAATTGCTTTTAAATTCAGATATCATTCCCAGTCACTACACAAAGGATATTAATGCTGGGATTAAAGTACAGAATGACATCAACCAAATTAATTTTCTCCCCTTGTATCCCCATGTTCACCATGTCCTGTATCTTGTCTGAAGCATGAATGAAAATTAATTTCCTATGGAGGGAAATGGCTGCGAGAAATATTGAAGCAATTAATTACTGTAGATTTTCTTCTTCTTGACCAAGACATTTATATTTTCTTAACACTTAATTGATGCTGAGTTTTTAAGTAATGGCATAAGGAGAAGCAGAAGTGATACTATGTAGAATTGGATTACACTCCCCTTCTTCCTCCACATTGCCTGGGATGCTTGCTGACATTAAAAAGGAGTTTCACAAGGTTAAAACTTATGGAGTATAATATATAGATCCATGAGAAATAAGTTCTGGTTTTACTTAAATATCAATAAAAGATAGAGCATGCTGAAAACACCAAATGCATCTTAAAAATGTAATAAATAATGGTTGAAAATTATGATTAACATTTAAATTATAACAAAAAATATTAGATCTTCAAAGGGTCATCATAAACTTTCTTTGTTACCAATTACATATTGAAATTAGCATGTAAGGTTTCAATATATTTTTCCCAACCCTGTCTGAACATCAAAATAAACTCACCTTCTGCAATTTTCTTTCACAGCTGATTTTCCCTTTTATCACATGACCATCAGATGTGCAGTGTGCATACTCATTTGTATGAGTATGTACTTGGATTTGTACATGTCTGGATTTTTCATGCTGTGAAGAGCAGCAACACTTCTGTTCTTATTCAAGCATTACAAACCACTGTCATCAAGCAGCCCTCCACAGCCAGTGGTGTTAGCCCTCGGTTTAATAGCAGACTGACCCTTCATGTTTGGTGAAGCAGAAATCTCTAGTCAAACTCATCCAAACGTGGGTATCAGCAGCAACTCTCAGTGTCTCACTTCACAGGACACCATGGAATTTCTATAAAGGAGCTGAATCTTCTGCAGAGAGGATAAGCAAACCATTGTCAGCTCTTTTCTCCCAGTGAGAAAGACTCCCAATTTAGAGCAGCAAATTAATAGTTAACTGTAATCTCTAGAGCTGTGTATTTTGAGGATAATAAACCCTAAGCCTGGATAAATCTCTGTGGGAAGCATAACAAGACCAGGCCTCACCTGTATCTTGCCACACAGGTATGAAACCCAGATCTCAGACTATTCACAATTCGTGGTCCCTTGTTAACCAGTTCTGAATGCACAGAACTGCTCCAGCACTGGTAAGGTGAATCTGGCTGTGGCAACTGCTCAAGGCAGTGAAAAACCAAGTTTCAGAAAATCATACCTTTTGAGACACTTTCCAAGTTTCTGATCCCTGATTTTGCTACCAGAAATTTCTTGGTGTTTCTGTTGGCACATACAGGTCGTAGCAAGATGCAGAGTATTACAGAGCTTCCTTTGCAATTACATCAGTATTACTAACCATGGTCCACAGGCAGAAAGCTCAATATCAGCTGAGCAAAGCTACATTTTCAAAAAAGGTCCTACATTTCTGAACACCCTGAGCAATATGCTGAAGTCCCCAAACCATGTTTAGAGCTAACATCACTCAGGGATGATTGACTGATTGATTGATGTGAAAAACTGGCACACAATGACAGGCACCAAAAATCAAGTTAGTTGCAAAATATCTACCCACTAAGACCAGCTTTAAAGTCAGGTAAAAAGAGCTTGGAAGAGTTAAAGTGCAAGGTTAATATGAGTGCTTATTGCCATGCTTAATGCACAGAGTGCTATTTCCAGTGGTGGTCTTTCCCTTCCCCAAAAGAATTATTGAAAACGACATTCCAATCTGACAGATGTTTAATTACATATGAAACTCTGCTGAAGTCAAAGACAGATTGAGTATTTCTGCAGATAAACAGAAATATACAGATTTAATTCTAACAGGAGCAGCAACATATTCCAGTATTGGAAGGGTGCAAAGAGAATACCTAATAAAAAGTTAAGGATTTAGAAGAAACTTCACTGATAGTTTTATACACTATGATTTTTCCTTATCTGAATAATTTATAGAAATTGATGCTGCTCTTATAGATATCTGAAATTTTGTCTACATTTAGTGCAGGTCTTGCATTCAGTTTCTGTCTATGTATTTTCAAGCCCAAGGTTCCCCTTTGAATTCTAGTGATAAAGTTCAAAGTAATTCCAATCTAACTTTCAAGGTGTCAGTTAAACTTAAAATGAAGTCATAATTTTTGTTTTGATGAGTTTAAAAATAAATTTTGTGACCAGCCTCACACACTGTCTTCTCATGTCTCTATTTCCACTGCTGCTAAAATGTCTCCTGTCTTGGTGTTGTCATACTTAGTCTTGATCTCATTGTCTGGAGGTGAGATCTGCTGCTGTGGTTTCCAAAACTGCACGTGAGGCTGACAGGTATCACACAGGACCTCTGGCAGACCTGGTTGCTTTTACAACAGGAGCTGGAAGTTTTTTCTAATGATGCCTGATTACCCTGTTCAGACAATCAAATTTCACTCTTCTTTGTGAAATGGGGCAGAATAAATAAACTCTCCCACACACGTAAGATTCACATCTGAGTTCTTCATTTTGGTTAAACCATGAGGGGTTTCTGCCTAGGCACTGCTGGTGAGACATTAATGAAAGCAAATTACCATAACCATCACTCAGAATTGATGTTCTGATCCAATAAAAATGAGAAAATTTTGCTGTTGAAGGCTCCTTTTCTCTGGACCCATACTATGATTTACCAGGTATGATATATAGAAGCTGAACCATTTATACCAGAATACAGAAATGATGTTACTGCTGCAAATATCTCATTAAACCATGCACGTACTCTGATGAAAAATAGCTTTTGCAAAATCACATACACAGGCCACTCTGTCAGGATCATGGATAATCCTTGGAACACTCAATAATCACTGGCAGGACTTTGCTTTATAATTTACAAATATCCCCTTGGGAATTTTACCTCTACCATGCAATGGCTCTACTTCAGGAAGGGTCACAAGGCATTTGTGACATTGCTCACAATCCTTCTTGCTTCTTTGAATTTAAAAATGAAAGAGCTGAAAAAATAAACCAAGTTCAAAGCTGTAACTATCACATGGGAACTTTCCTGAAATCTCCCCTCCTCTGGCCAAACCAGAGCTTGCCTAATGTCATTTTTGATATTTAAATGAAGAAGCAACAGTATATTAAATATACAGATATTGATAATTTTGTGTTTTCCAAGGAAACACCTGGAAGCAGATGTTATGTGCAGCCCCAAAAAGGTGTTTCTAACATTTCAGTGAAAGCGTTTTCCAAGGAAACACCTGGAAGCAGATGTTATGTTTCTAACATTTCAGTGAAAGTAAAGGAGGAGTAGCAGCTCTCCAGGCAATGCCACCAACAGGGCCCAGTTGTTTATTTGATGTTGGTGTTATAAACATGCAGTCACCTTTTTTTTTTATAGGCAATTACTTTTTAGTTTCAAGAGGAGCTTTGGTTTAATTTCCTTATTTGGTACATATGGAAGAGCTGCCTAAAGCACTAGGCAGGAACTTTTGACATTTCTATAAAAACCCAAGTGCAATCAATAGCTAGATATTGAGGTCAGAAAAGTAGCTACTGAAAAAGTTCAGTTAGTTACTGTAGTTTGCACAAAGAAACCACTTTTCATTTAAACCCACAGACTTAGGATAGAAGCTAGTGAAGGGCTATAGGGATGACATGATGTCAAAATAAAAATAAATTGTCAGTATAAATCCAGGGAGACACTGTCACAATATCAGCTTGAAACAAAATGACACCAATGCAAATTTTATAAGAAACAACTTTAAGATGTCAAGACACTGGTAAATTGATGTCAGTTCAGGTCTGCAGGGAGACTGTTAGGATTAAAAAAGAAAAACCTAAACAAACTAAAAAGCATTCCCAGAGTAATGGCTATAATAGGCATTTCTAATTTTGTCAGTTGAAGTTAGATGTAGCAACACAAACATGCAGATACCATGATTAAAATGTCAGCAAAGAAAACCCCCAGAACGATACACAAAAGCAAAAGAAAATATTGATAAAAACATAATACACACTTGTTGCATTGTTTGTACAGTTAGGTACAGATATTTCCAGTTTAGATTGCTTCTATATTTAAATCCATTATCTCTGATGCTATTTCAGTTGTCTAATAAGAAATCTGGAAGCTTCTTCATGCAATACAAACCTCCTGTAGCTTTTTACCCATGCAGTGTGCAACAGAATTTATGGTGAGTCGAACAGATCAAATAGACAGCAGGAGCAGAGCTTGGCTCTTCCAGTCTCTCATTATCAGGCTTTGCTGGATCTCCTTGTCATCGTTTCACATGTCCTGTAATTCAGTATATCCTGGTAAATCTGAGCCCAGCCCCACCAGCAACCAAGAAGGCTCAGAAACACAAACAGATTTATTTTGAAAGTCTTACAGGGTTTTCTAGGAGTGTTTTGAAGCACCGTTTTTGAGCAGTGGGATGTTGGGGGCAGTTGTGAGAACACTTAATGCCTGGCATCTTTTGAAGTCATTTACATTCAGGCAAAAGTGGGTGGAAATTCTGCCATGTGAAAGCGACATTTGCGAATGTGTAAATGACTGCACAGTGCTTTTGGAGCAGTCACAACCAGGGCCCTGCTCAGCACTGTGGTTCTGCCATGTGCAGCATTAACCTTTACCATGTTCTGCTTTCCCTGCACACAACAACAGCAGATCCTTGTCAGGGGGTGGTTACACAAGATGGTGCATATGCTTCCAGGCTCCCAGTCCCAGATCAAAAATACACAGCATGTAGCACAGAACTATCTATACTCATTCCCCATTCTAAATTGATTTGAAATACTTTAGGGTGTACATCTGCCTCTGAAGACTTTTTGGCATAAATCCTACATTTTAAGCCCTGGCTACTTTAAAATAGAAACTATTACACCACTAGGACCAAAGTGGATCAGGTTCCAACTGCCTGAAGTTCTGATCGACCACAGGTGATCTATTTATCATCCACGTGAGCCCTGTTGAAATTAAATACATTCTGCAGCCCCATTTTGGTGTATGTTCAGTCATACAAACCTAAATAATAACAAAACCCACAGGCAATAATAATAATGACACCTTTGAAATAATTAATTCCTGAGTTTGTGTTTAGAAGCTGACTGAAAATATCACAGGGCCAGATTTCAACACCTTCCATGCTGGAGCCTATCTGAAGTGAAACCACTGACGTCAGTGGAACGATTCCAGATTTACAGCTGCCAAGTTATGCACATCACTGTGTGTGTCACTTTATGTTAGTTATTTAATGCATTGATTTGCATACCATAAGAAATTTGCATAGAACTGAAATTTACATAGGACAGCATGGAGCCACACCAACATGCCTGAAGAGGTGAGGGGAGTAAAGCATCTGGAAACTGGGGTGAAGGTGTCAGGGGCTGTGTGCAGTGAGAGATGAGGGTCTGTGGCTGATTTGGGGGCTGATGCTGAGATAACATCAATGAATCTGTGAGATACTGTGCCTTTCACCTGCCATCCTTGTGCACAGAGGTTGTGCCTAAAGGTGCCACTGAATTTCCTACCCAGGGCACAGCTGCTGGGAGTGGGGACTGGAGGCTGATGCAGCAGGAGGAGAGGAGTCAGGAAGTAGGAGGGATGCTGGCCATGTTTTCTGGTAAAAACATCACTTGCTGGCTAACACTTGCACTGCCAAGTTAAATTTGCAGCCAAATGAGAGCAGGCTCATGTGAAATACACATGTGAAAAATATAATGAAAAATGCATGGACTTGCTAAGTCCACAGATGTACTCTAGGGTAAATGGAATGAGAAGTTAGCTAAAATTGACATGAATCACTGACATAAAGGAAACTGTCATCAGGAAACCAGGATTATCAACAAAATCTTAGCTACCCCCTGCTCAAAGCACACATCTCGGGTACTGATCCTTTGAGCACTTTCTAAAAATTGCAAATCTAGTCTGGAGGAACTACAAGAATTTTACTTTGAAGGGTTACCTAGAAACTCAGTTTACATCATTAATATCCTTACTTTTGCAGGATGAAAGTAATGTTTTCCTCCTCAGAAATCTCTCTGAGATTAATTGCCAACTGGCATTTTCCATGCATACACATCACTCAGAACCATCTGGGGTCCTTGAAGGGCAAACTGGGGAAAAGTGCAACCCTGCCAGGTTCTCTGGTTCCCTGGGTGCTCAATGCCTGCTAAGCCTATATTTTCAGCAAGAAATTACTGATTCTGTGCAAATCTAAATTGGTGGCTCTTAGCAGCTTGGATTCTACAGAATTTCATCAGACCCATCCTTCTCTCTGAAAGTCCTCAGCGGCTTTGAGGATGCTGTTGGAGATGCAGCCCTGCAGCCACATTCATTTCAAGCCCCAGTTAAGGTAGTTGATCATTGTGAGAAGCAGAAGAGCAGCCCTGGAATCATGCTTCAGCCTTGAGAGCTTCAATCCCTGCTGCTTTCCCATACACTTCTGGTGTTGCTTTCTCTGCTGGCACCCAGAGGAGTTTTGGTTTTTTATTTTTTTCCCCAGACATTCTAATGTCAGGACTTAATCAGAATGCAGAGATGCTGCCTGTTTCAAAGGCTAAGTAACCAGAACATTTCTGTTAGGAGACCTGGGGTGTCTGCAGTACAATCTCTCCAAAAAATAAAACCTCACCCAAGGAAGTTAGCTTAGTGGTACTGTGGGATCCCAGCTGACTTTTCCACTAAATATATAAAGTTTGTATAATGAAAAGATGCTATGTCCTTAGACTCTGTCTTCCTTGGGAACACTTCACTCATTTTAACTAGCAGAAATTAGTTCACTTGCAGCAAAATCCAGGAAGGCAACAGTTTAATTTTCAGTTTTAACAAAGGCTAAGTGTTCATTCATGAAGCAGCCCAACTGGCAGAGCTGCAGTCACACCATCTCTGCTGCAGGTCCCCTGCTCAGGTCAGACCTGTCTGCCATTGATTTAGTGGGCTGAACTAAATTCAGTAGGCTCCAGATTTTAACTAGACTTTCTAGTCTTTGCTAGAAACATTTATTACCTTCATTTCTCTTTTGGCCTACTTTAAGACAATCTGCAGTTCTTTGGGGGGACAAAAAAAGACACTTTTTTCTAGCTGAAGGCAGAGCCTTTCAGTGCAACACCCTTCCAGCAATGGTTAAAGGGGAAAATACAGTTTTTGCAAACTGCTCCTGCAACAATATGTTACTCAGTATTATTATTATTCTTCATTATGAATAAACTGAGGTTATTCAGGTTTATTTAAAAAAGTGGAGCTCAGCTGTGGCTTTCAGTAGTCATGAGTGAATTACTATGATGATGGACAGATTTCAAATGGCCAGTTCTGTTTCTCCCACTGAGATCTAGATCAGTTAGTCAGTCAGATCAGTTAGTGATAATCATCCTTAAGCAAACAAACAAACAAAAAAACCTCAAACAAAGCTCATGCACAATTTTTGCATCAGAACCTATATTTAACTTTAAATGGGCGGCTGTCTGCAGTTTCTGCTCTTTATTATTCTGCTTCTCTGTGTTTGTCTCCATCTATCGTGTGTTGTTTCATTTATTAAAGTTCTTTTCTTATGAATATGTTTCTAATCACAAAATAAGTCCCAGTGCAGCAAGTTAAATTAAAGCCACTCACAATACTTCAGGTATTAAGTGGTACTGGTTCTCATAAACCCTCTCTTTTTGGTTTGGTCACAGTTCTGCTCCAGGGCACCTGAAATACCATTTCAATACTTCTAAAGATGAATAGAGTTCTGTCAATAAACTGAAAATTGCTGACCTTGTCTTGTTCATCAATTCAGGCATCGAAAAAATTCTGCCTCCTGGGACTGGCAGTGCTTTTCCATCTGAACTGAAGAATGCTAAGCCTGCCATATTTAATGACAGGCCCGGGAGGGTTAATGAAAGAGCAGAAGTGGCATTTCACCTTGACTTGCAGCTGCCCTATAACATTGCCTAAGGGTCCAGCTAAGTGTTAGCTCCATCTGAGCAGTGCAGGGCAGGAGCAAGGACCTACAGAGAATTCTAACAGGATATCCTCAATTGCCCTGCTTCTTGCCCTGCTTGCCTTTGTGTGTGTGTGTTTGTGCGTGTGAAACCTGTAACCAATGAAGCCTCAGGGATTTCCATCTTCGTTGGTAACAAAAGCCCTGGAAATGCTGAAAAAACTGAGCAAGAAAGAAATGCTGCAATGAATGACTAAATCATCTTCTAGCTTATGCCTGGACGCTACCAGCATTTCAGAATTTGCTTTTGTTATTGATAGATTCATTTTTATTAGCTAAACATTGATGATTAGTCTAGACTGGTAATTAGAAGTGATCCTTTTACACAGAGGCTTGGATTAAGAGCTTTTGTGATTTTGTGGACTCTAGTTTGTGTGAATGTCAATTTGATCCTTTTAGCATGTTTATGCTAAGTATCAATAGGCTCCTGGGAATCCTGGAAGTGTAGTGCTGAACCTCTCAGACGCTGAGCAACAGCTGGGGTGCCGCTTCCTTTTGAAAAGCTTTCTTCTCTTCTCACTAATGGAGGATCAAAAGTCATCCCTTCAATTAAAAACTGAAGAAAGACTCTCATTCTTCCGCATTTTATGTCTAATTAAGGATTTTAGTGGGAAATGTGCAGCAGTGCTCACTGATTAATTTATCAAACATAAAAATCCCCCTCTCCTCTACCAGTCCAATTAGCCAGGCATTTTATATGGCTGAGAGATTGAAACACTGTTACTACATGGAAACCAGAGGCTTTTTGCATTTGAAATTGTGTGGTAAAGAGACTGGAAAATTTCTTGTCTAATACCGTGCATACTTAGGGCCTGATCCTGTGAATTATTGAAAATCCCTGCTAAAAAATGCATGGTCTTCTGAAGGTCCATTCCAGTATGATATTCAATATCCTGAACACACAGGAGCATCAGGGAAAAGCAGAGGATGCTGAATGCTTTGGAAAATAGAGCATTTACTGTATAAAATGCCCAAAGGGAAGCATAGCTGCTGCTCAGACAATCTCCAGCACTGTGGAGCATAATTCACATGTTAGCTGCTGCCTTCTTACCTTGTGCTGAGATCTCTGTGCATTTCAGAACCAGGGATTGATCTCTCCTTCCACAAGCCACCTGTCAGAAACAATGTGGAAATATATTATCAATCATTTGTCACTCACCTCTAACACAAGGATCATGAATCACACTGTTTGTCAGCTCATGTCCCTTGCCTATACATCAGAGAGGGGTTATTATCATCTCACTTTTCCTCTGCTGAGAGCAGGCGTGTGAGCCACAGCATCCAGACCACTCTCCCTGTGGCATGAGTGTCTCCCAGGAATACACTGGGAAGCATATTACCTTTCATGAGTTCTTTGTTTTCTTATCCTCCCTCTCAGGGCAGTGTTTGGTGAATGGCTTTGTGTTGTGGTATATCACTCTCCCTGTGGCATGAGTGTCTCCCAGGAATACACTGGAAAGCATATTACCTACACTGGGAAGCATATAACCTTTCATGAGTTCTTTGTTTGCTTATCCTCCCTCTCAGGGTAGTGTTTGGTGAATGGCTTTGTGTTGTCGTATATTTTTGGTTTTTTCTCTTTTTTTTCCATTTTATTCTGATATTTGATGATTTTGTTGTTGTTGCTACTGTCTTGTTTAATTTATTTTGAAGAACTATGTTGCATCTTTGTTAGGGAAGGTAAGATTAAGGGAACATGCTTGGTTTTCCAAATGGATTTGAACAGCTCTGGGGCATGGGGATGCTCCATAAACCTAGCCTTGAGTAAGGAATTAGTGCCAAACTGCACAGCTCTGGCCAGAGCAGCTGGGAGGTGCTGTGGCTGCACTTGGGTGGATGGATGAGGTCATATCCAAACATCTTGGAGTGCAGACCTTAGCAGATTTGCATCTAGAGTGTGTCATTGAAGAAAATCTCCTCATTCTTTCCACTTAGTGCCCTTTGATTTGCATTGGGCAGAGCTCTGAGGCCATGGCTTGGGTTCCTTCCAAGAGATATTAAATTGGAAGAAGTGTGTCCTGGTTCTGAGGGCGCTCCCAGGACATGCTGGCCCTGGCCTGCCTCACCTGGTGCCTCTCACATCCCTTCCTGTGGGTGCCAAACCCCATTGTGGTCCAGACTGAAGAGAACAGTCTGCTCCCCAGGGTTCTTCCCAGCCATCCCAGCCTCTGTCTGACATGATTTCCTCTCACTAGGTCTCATCCTGACTCTTGTGGTTGTTAACCCTGGCTAAGGGCTGAGGATTCCCTCACTGCCCTTCTCCTTTGGAACAGGAGAGGAAGCAGGATGAGAAATCTCATGCTTCAAGACACAGGCAAAGATGGGATGGGCAAAGATGGGATGGAGGCTGTCGGGATGGGGGCTGTGCTCAGTCCCTCTCAGCCCCTCTGGGCTGCTCCTCCCTGTGCCCCCAGCTTGGCTGAAGGGCTCAGCTGTGCCTTGCCTCAGTCCCACCCTGCTCTTCCTCTGGCACAGCCCAGTGCCAAGGAATCTCTGTCCCAGCATGGCCTTGCCTTTCTCTGCTCCTGTCACAGTAACACTTGTGTCACTCAGAGAAAGGGTTTTGTGGCAGCTCCTCAGGCTGGCAGGCAGGTGAGTTACAGCAAGTGTGATAAAGGTCTGTAAAACCATGAGTGGCAGGAGAAGATGAATGGTGTTCACTGTGCCTTCCATTGAGTGCTGTAAGAAACATCAAAGGGAACTCACAGATTAAAGACAGAAACCAAAGTAATCTGAATATTTCTGTAGTATGGGAGCTCCTCATTGAAGTGTTGATCATAAAAGTTAAAAATTTAATTAAACCACTGGAAAAATTAACAGGAGTGGAAAAAAGACCAACAGAAATCAAGGATTATGAAATGCAAGTAAGCTGTCTCAGGCAGTCTGAGACTTACAAAGGACTAGAGATTGTAAAATTCTCCTTGGGCAACATCATGTTATACTGTTCTGCATGTCCCTGTCTTTCTTGAACACTGTTGGATAGAGAATTTTGGACCAGACACACCTGTAGTCTGACCCATTATAGCCGTTCCTGCACTTTTATTTCATTCTCATTCTTAAAACCATGAAAGGGGAAGATCAAACGCTGATCTCTTGTGTTCAAAGCTCGTGTCCTGCCCTTTGCAGAGAAACCTCCACGGCCTCATCTCTCACTGGTGGAAGATCAGTCCTTCTCATTGCACAGTCTGAGCTTTGGATGGAGTGCAGGGTAGCCAGAGAGACCTCATTTGTTCTTTTCCTAATGCCGTCACCTTTCTCAGGAGAAAAGTAAGCCAAGATTAAATAGGAGGGATTGGGTAATTTTCAAGATATACTGTGATTAATGAGGAAATAATAAAAATATATTGGAAATTTTCTCCCCAGAGGAAGATGTTACAAAGAGCTATAGTGATTTGGATACTGTGAAGTATTTGTTGACAGGGAACACAAGAATTAGATGGGAGAGACTATCAAGGAAGACAAAATTGTGTTTCTGGAGGATGAGATCATTGAAGAGGAAGAAGATTAAGGCTTTATAAGGAGAGGAAAACTGGTTCACATTTATATTGGCAATTTTATGAAGTTCATTACTTGCCCAGCCAGTTATGGTGGACACCTACAGCCCGAATTAAAAGCTCCAGATAACCATGCTGGAGTAAAACTGGAAGCCATGTCAACACCATTATTCCCCCTCTTCACATTACATTCTACTAACTTGCACTAAGGACATGGTTTTGAAGCCTGTATGACCCTTTCTTTCATAGATGAGTCCTCTGATTTTCCTCTGTTTTTGTTCTTTGGTACCCTTTATAAGTGGTTGGCACTGCATATCTGAATTACCAAGAAAAAGCAGAATTACACAGTCAGGCAGAATCTGTCTAAACACATGCAAACACAAGATAAGGTAAGGAACACTTTGATGCCTTGGAGTGGCTACCTAGAACAAGGCTAGACAAGATTAAGATAATGAAGTGAATATTGATTAAAGGCCTTCAATAGATACACCTTTGGCAGTCAAAAGCCTTCAAGAGGGGCTGCACCCAGGGTGGATGGAGGCCATGAGTTTTTCAGACAGATATAAGTTTGGTCTATTAGCATGTCAGTTAATCCTCCAATTACAGCTTCAGGTAATGAAGTCTTTTCCCCCCAGTTTTTTTCCCCTCAATTCACTTTTGTTTATGCTTTTCAGGGCCTGAGGCAGAGGGTGTCCTTGGATCTCAGGCCTGGAGGGATTGTTTTGTCTGACCAAGATGTGAAGAGAATTAACTATATATAGAGTTTGGAGTTATGCATTAATGGATCACTACAGGATGTAGAAAGCATGAGCTTCTACATACAGCTCTGGTACTAGGAAAACAAATTTGTAACTAGTATGTAGATAAATTCAGGCTAGACTTTGCTCTTATTTAGCTGTATTTAATTTTGTCCTCTGGAATTCTAAACTTTAAAGTTCTGGCAACATGGAAGGGAGAAGTGCAAGGATAACTCATCTTTCAGAAGCATTTGGAAAGCTAAGAGTACCTGTAGCCTGCTCCCAAGCAACAGGAAAGAATTTTTGATGAAAAACTATTCTGCCTGGTCAGGTAGCAGATGAAAAAAGTGGATCTGTTATCCTTAACCTGGCAAATCTCTCAGTTTTCTGTTCTGGTCTACAGCGTTTTTGTACACCTTTATGTACAGGTGAGCTGCTTTGGATGATGCCTTTGGTGCAGAAACATCTTTGCCCTGCAGTAACCACTGAAGGGTACTTTTTCTTGCCTCTGTACATATGCCAAACGTGCCTCATTTTCAATGGATGTCCAACTGGAACATGGGAGAAAGTCTTCCTGTTAATAGTTCTCACAGGTTAATCTCTTTGTATGGCAGGAAAGTGATTTTGACGGGTAGAAATAAGTATAGATATATAAAAGGAGAAATTTTACATCCTTTGACAGCTAAAGAGCAAGACTGGCTCATCTGGTTTTTTTTATACAGTCCACACTCTTCGAAACTGTCCACAGTTTTGGAGATTTCTGTTTGCAGTGAGAGCGCCTGAAGCTTCAACTGAGTATTTTCAGGAAACTCGCAGTGTTGCAGAGCACGTACGTGCTCCCTATTTTCAAAGGCTAAACAAGCATGACTGCAAACACTATCACAGCACTAGCAAAAAGGTGCTGAAGCACACTATAAGAGACAGTAATTCATGATGGAGAATACTTTGTTATCCATGAGGGAGATTGGTCTTTGTGCAGTGTGAGGAAAAGATAAGCATATTGACATGGCTTCTTTTGAAGTGTCCATCCACTCTGCCACAGCCTCCCCCTTTCTGCTCGCCTCCTATTGATTATGTCTGCACTAAAGTTCAGCTGACCATTTATATTTCAAGTGAGAAGGAGGGAGAACTGGAGATTTAAAACCATTTAAACACCTCTTGCTAGAGTTAATGCTTGCGTGTCACCAGCAGTTGTCAGGACTCAGGCAATGAAATTCCTGAGGGTGGTTCATAATGATTCAATTTGTCAGCATTTCAAGCATTTCAAGCAGAAACATGCAGGTCTGATATTCCAGTCCAGGGGGTATAAGAACAGCCAGAAGAGTGTGTCTCTGTTACTCACCAGTAAGCAGATGATAACACAGAGCTGCTGGTACAACTTTAACTGCATTGCAGGATAAATTGGGGGTGCAGGCACAGAGGCCACTGAAATACCTGTCTGTGTGAACTTTCTCTATCTTCTGTGTTAGTTCCTCTGGTAAATACACACAAAGGTACAGCAGTGTGTGCACATGAATAAGAGTGCACCTGTTATTTCTACCTCTGAAAATCCTGTGTAAAGATGTACGTGGTCTTTTACATTCATATTTATGTACCTGACCCATGCTTGTTGTATGTGTATTTCAGGCTTTGACAGGTCTTCATTAAAATCTGTAGTCAACTTCTGCAGGTTTTCATAATCCTATTTTCTTATGCTTTAGCAATGTTTGGAGACCTGCACAGACAAGAGGGGAAATCAAGCAGACAGAAGATACAGCCTATTCATTATTCTGTTTGCCATTTCTTCTGTTGCCTGCTTTGTCTTTCCAGACCACATACCTGGTGTAATTTGTGCTGTACCTGTGCTAAATATGGGGCACAATTTATTTTTTTTTTCTTTTTTTGTTCAGCACAGTAGGTGATAGACTGGCGACCTGATATGCCCCCACAGTGCAAACACATGGTGAAGTGTTGTTAAAAGTGCAAAGCAAACAGGATAACAGGAAGGATATCTTGCTTGTCTCCTTGTATAAGGTCAGATTTAAGGGGAATTCAGGAAAGGAGAGCAGGCTAAAAAAAAAACCAAAAAAACCCCCCCAAAAAACAAAACAAAAAAACCCCTAAATAATACTAAAAAAAGCCATTACTAACCTTTCCTCATAGGTGCTAATGGCTTGGTTTCAACCAATTAAAAATTACTCTCTAGGTTAGATGAGCCTTTTCATTAAACTACGTCTGCACACAGGGTTAAACCTGTGATGTGAGAAACCTGGTGTTTTGATGGACTACTCCTAAATAGCTGTCATGAAAGGTGACTGAGAGAAGTCAACACGTGGTTTACGAGTTCAAAGTCCTTCTTAAGGATCTGTGTTTTCTCCAGTGGGAAGCATGGCTGTTTTCCTGACATGGAAAAAGTCTAAATAATTACCATCTAGGAAAATTGAAAGAGTAAGCTGGAAACTAACCATACAGACTGTGTCCAGCCCAAGCTTACTCTCCTGTTTGCAGAGCTTGTATACTGACAATAAATTATAATATAACTGACAATAAGTTATACATATGTGAAAAGTAGTATTTGATCTCCATTGGATTTTAATATTTATTTATCTATGAGAATCTTATATGCCAGTTAATGTAATGTGCTTGTCTGTGGTACCTTTTTAGTAAAGATTCAATATGCTGCTTCTGATATAGGTTATTCAAATAACTGGTTAATAAAGCTGCACAAAAAAGTAGGAGCTGATTTTCTTTTACTATGGTAGGATGACTCTCCTAGTGTAGAACCTTAATGCAGCTTCCATTTCCCATACACTGCTCTCTTTTTAATGATTTATTTAAAATGCTCACATTAAAAATAAATTTAATGCAAAACACTCATAAAGCTTGAATCCTCCTATGACTGTGGAGCTTATTCTAGAGTAATTTCATAGGGCAGTTTCATTAAGGGGCAATTTTGTCAGCTGCTTCAGGCTGGTTTTTGAGGTCGGGAATGAATAGTCCATGAAGAAGGACAAAGTGAAGCAGCATTGTTACATCTTTATACGACTGAGGGGAAGGTTAATTGCAATGCAAGAATCTGAAAGATAAAAGATGTGATTAGAAACACTGAGCTTGAAATACTGGAAGGAAAAAAAATTACATCAGACAGAAGGAAAAAAATCAGCAATATTCAAAGAATAAAGAATTAATATAAAATAATATTATAAAATAAGTAAAAGTATCTGCCATTGTCTTTAAACAAAGGAGGGAACAATAAAATGGGGCAGAATTTAGGCTCTGAAATAAGTAAAAGTAGATATTTATTGTCTATGGATATACAGTGGAGTAAAAAGAAGATTTTATAAAAACAGGTTCAAGCCATAAGGAAAAGATTGAAGAATTTTAGTGTCTGATTCTAACAAATACTAAAACACTGTGTCTTTGATTGAATTCTTCAAAAGCAAATGCTTAAATAAGGCTTTACCTCTCTGTTTATTTTTCTTTGGAATTCACTGTTAAAAATTCCAGAACTGGATGTTGCCAAGAACCTCTATCACAGAGGTCAATCATCTTAGAAAATAGATATTCCCATCTATTAAACCTAGTAAATTTTACTTGCTGTCATGGGTAGATAATGTAATCTCTTTGTGCTGCAACAATTAAGGTGGATATGACATTTCCATTAGAAAGATTATATAACTCAGTGGGGAAAAACTAAATGATCCAACTGGGCTGAAGCTGTGCTTTGGAGATATCTGCCCTGAAGAGAATGTTTCCATCAGATTCAGATTTTAAATTGAGATGTGTCTAAATAAAATCATGGAAATATTTTTTAGGCACCAGAGTATCTGTGAAATGCTATGTAGGTAAAAGCATTCTGAGGTTGTACAGCCCTTTGCATGGGATTTGTTCTGGAAAGGCCATACTTCTCAGGTTTGGATAGAAATTCTTTTCCTGAGCTGGATGAACAATTCCACAGCGAAGTTTTTGGGAATAAAGCATTTTAATTGAGGTGGTGACCGTTCTCAGTAGTTTTGGACCTTAAATGGATTAAAAAACTTGATATTAGAAAAGGTTTCTTCTCCAGATAGGCCCTGATGTTCCCAAATTTCCCTCTCCCTGCCTCCCTGCAGATTCAAGCCAGGCCGTGGCTTCCTCAGGAAGAGTACAGCAATCTTCTCCTCTGGTAATGCTTAACCCATTTCCCTGTCTTCCTGACCATTCCTCTCCCAGTATCCCTCTGCTAGCAGTCTGATGAGGGGGACATAGGAAGGGACTGTTTTTAAGGAGTAGCAAGACTCAGTAGTTCTAGAGCAGAAGGCAGAGAAATTCTTCAGCCCTCCTGGACCCTCACAGCTCCAGCATCCAGCACACATCTGGAGCAGAGGGAGTCTGAGCCCAAACACCCAGGTTTCCTTTTGCAGTCGTCTCCTAATGGGGTTATTTAGGAGCAGGAAAGCAAAATGCCATCAGAATCGATCCAGACACATTCACAGGGGAGAAGAAATGTTACAGTACTTGGGATAATAAGGCCAGGTTTGCAGTGATCCCATCACACCTTTCCTTAAGGAGGATGTAATTTGACTCTTACTCTGTCCTAAGGATCAGCCTGGGGAGAGCCATGAGCGTTTGTGATTTGTGACATAAGGACTAAGACTAAACTGAGTGTGTGTCCTTTGGTATCAGGCTGGGACATTGACTCATCATCTTGCTGACTGTTCTCACAACAGCACAAGGTCTTCCATTATCCCAGACCTTCAACTTTTAGCAGACAACTTGTTATACACTATTTACTTGAAGAGCAAAGCAGCCAGAAAGTTTCTTTAATGAGTACAATAGATTCTGATCTCTGCTCAGTTCTCATTTATCTCAAATCCATGTTCCAAAGTCAGTGTCGAGTGCAAGTGAAGGAAGAAAATGAGGCATAAGGGTTAGCTAAGAGAGGCCAAACTGCAAAGATAAGAGGCCAATAACACATACGACAACTATAGATATAGGAAAAAAAAGATTAGAACTTATGTGAGAGGATCTAATGTAGTCAAATTAAAGCAATCCAGAGCAATAGTTAGTGCTTTGACTCATATCCTGTCTTCATTTGGGTGCAAGCTGGATGGAATATCAGGCAAGGAAGTGTGGCTATTCACCAAGCTCTCCACAGTGGACACTGGAACAGCTTTAGTGTAGCCTGGCCCTAGTCCTGATGGCAGGTACAAATATGTGGTGACCAGTGCCAAACCACAAGGGAATGGAATAAAGCTCTATCGGGGAAAATTTAGTTTGGGTGTTGGGAAAGGGTTCATCTTTCAGAGGGTGATTGGGCACTGAACTTCCCTAAGGAAGTCAACACAGCTCCAAGCTTGACAGAGCTCAAGAAGTGCTGGACAATGCTTTCAGGCACATGATGGTATTCTTGGGGTGTCCTGGGCCAGGAGCTGAATTCTATAGTTCTTGTGGATCCATTTTAACTTAGGATATTCTGTAACTGTGCAGATCTAAAATACTTTATAAATGCAAGCCTTGTCTGGGCTTTGTATGCTTTTTGTCCTGTTAAATGTTCTAATATCTAAATAGAAATAACCATTTCACATCATGACTTTTAGTTTAATTTAGCATTATCAGTGCAACCATAGGAAAACTTTTCTTTGTGATACAGAAACTCAGCTGTTGCTTTGTGGCTGTCTCATAACAGTCTAAAATTTTCCTTCCCAGCTCAGCATAAAATTTGCCCTAATGGGTATCTACTTTAGAACACAGTTCTTTCTTTGGCTTTTTTTTTTTCTTTTTTTTCTTTTCACATATTTCTTTGTACTTTCTCCCTCCAATATTTCTCCCTGAATCATTATCCAATCACAGTATACTGTCAAGCTTCTCAGATAAAAGTGCAGAAGTGGAGATTAAATGTCACTTGTTCAGTTTGCACACTTCTCTGTTTTCCTCAGAGCCCATCATGATAGGACCTAAGTGGTTTCTGTCTGAAATGCAGGAATGCTCACTGAATGAGAACACTGGGAGAGACTGGCAGGAGGGTGTTTGGGGCAGGTCAAGGCACCTCTGCCACAGCAGAGACCCCTGGAACATGGCCCTGTGCAGCACCATGTGGAAGGAGGGATGTTCTACTTGGACTGCTACCATCTGTGCTAGGTTTGAATGGGATAAAGTTAATTTTATTCATAGTATTCAGTATTAGGCTGTGTTGTGGCTGAATACCTGCCTGCCCGTGGCAAGCAGTGAATGAATTTTTTTGTTTTGTTTTTCTTCTATGCATGATTTTTGCTTTGGCTATTAAACTGTCTGTATCCCAGCCCATAGATTTGCTGATTTTTACCTTTCTGATTCTCTTCCTTATCCCACCCAGTGGGGAGTGGGTGAGCTGTTTTGCGGGGCTTAGTTCCCAGCTGGATTTAAACCACACCATCAGATGCAGAAACTTCTCCTGCTTTTTTCTGTCACATTTGAACAGTAAGAAAATCCCTTTGCTGTTGCAGAGTTAACACAATGACCAATCTAGGGAAATGTAGATCCCCTCCTAAAATGTGATATGGGTCTTCTCGTGCACCTCAGAAGTTATCAGGACCTTTAGGCATCTTTGGCTGGAATGAGGCCCAGGAACTCAGTATTTCAAACCAGTTGCTGTGAAATAATAAAAGTGTTGGCAGCCCGGGGAAGAGAAACGTGCGCTTCTGCCTCCCTCGCCTGTACTAATGTTTGTTATATCTACACTCATCCCAGCTTTTAGCTCCAGCTAGAGCTCTCATCAATCACCACCTGGGAACACCATCTCAGAGCAGGCGTATGTGAGCTTTGGTGAGGAAAAGCAGAGGGAAGGAGGCTGTGAGTGGAGGTGTGATTGATGCTTTAGGGGTGCAGAGTGAGAGACTGAAGTGAGGAAGAAGTAGAGCAAGGAGGGAAGAAGAAAGGACATGGCAAGAGCTGTTTGGGGAGATAAAATGAGAAAACACAGAGGAGGAAAAAAAGACAACCCTATTTCAAACAAACTGGGCAAAGGGGAGAAGAGTGCATTACTAACAATATCCCATTTAGACTGCTCTTTGCCACAATTGCTGACAAATTCTAAGAGAAAAAAAAATCTAATTAGGTCAAGACCATTTGCCTATAGCAAAGATGAGGCCAGGAGGGACCCTCCCCCAGTTTCTGGTATAGTTCTTCCCTCCCTGTGAAGACTTTCATCTAGATCTCATTAGGAACAATTTTCTTTTTGGTCATAATTTGTGCTAAGAATGGCACAGAAAGTACCCCAGGGCAGGCAGCTCTCCCATTTCCTGCAAGGTTTTACTCTGATCTCTGGTAATTGGTGGACTGTTAATAAGGTTATTATTATTTATTATGTTTATTACAGTCATGCCTAACAGCCAATAAATGATATGGTTTCCTTATGTTAAGCACTCTACAAACATACAGTGATAGGAGATCTTTGCCCCAAAGAACTTGAAGTTCAAGCAGAGACACGGGTGAGGCCAAGAGCTTTATGCAGGGGAGTGAGGATAGTGCTGGCAGCATAGGCAGCACTGCAGCACGTGGCAATAGCTCCATGCTTTTATTTCATTGACATGATGAGAAGAGTAACTACAGAAAAGAAAACTTGGAGTATGGAGAGAAGAAAATCAAGACACATGCTGTGCTGTCAAGGAGTTCTAAGAGTACAAAACTGGCCCATTGAGAGCTACAGATATGCCTGAAATTCAATAATGCCCTGGTTTGGACTGTTCTGTAACCCATTGCTTCGTGTCTTTTAAATGATGCTTCATTTTGAATGATGCTTCTCCACAGGTTATTTCCTTTTTCTTTTCTTCTTCTTTTCTGTTTCTTTTCTTGGGGAAAACAGTTGCTCACAATACAGAAGACATAGTCCAGCACCATGTTAGACACAAGATGTTCAACCTATGTGCTGCAGATGAAAAACAATGGTCTTACAAAGCCATTTTTCACTGCTCTGTCATTTTGTCACTGTTTTCCAAAGAACATATAGCAATGCCACTGGAACAATACATAAGGAATGGAAAAGTCTCTAGTTTTTTACTGATTTACAGATAAGAAATAATTTTTTTGAAAATGTAAGAAACTTTTGTTTTCTCTAAATTAAAAACTCTGGGCACAAACTTTCCTTAAGTCAGAGATATTGTCTGAGACATTCACGGACTGTGATATGGCCCTGCACAACAACTTTCACTCCATGTTGGGACAGAGATTTGGTGGGTGGGCTGTTTGGTGGATGATGAACTGGTTGGGGGTCACATCCAGAGGGTAGTGGTCGGTGGCTCACTGCCCAGATGGAGGTTGGTGACAAGTGGTGTCCCTCAAAGGTCCCCACTGGGACCAGTGCTAATTAAGGTCTTCATCAACGACTGACAAGGGGATTGAGTGCACCCTAAGCAAATTTGCAGACATCATCAGGCTGAGTGGTGCTGTTGACACACCTGAAGGACAGGATGTCATCCAGAAGCATCTGGACAAGCTTGAGAGGTGTTCCACAAGAATCTCAAGAGGTTTAACAAGACCAAGGGCAAGGTGCTGCACCTGGGTTGGAGAAACCCATTATCAGTCCAGGCTGGGGAATGAAGGGATTTGGAACAGCACTTCCCAGAAGGACCTGGTGGATGAGAGACTGGACACAACCCAGCAATGTGCTCTCACAGCCCAGAAACCCATCCTGTCCTGGGCAACAGGTGAGTGAGGAGATTCTGCCCCTCTGCTCTGGTGACACCTCACCTGCAGTGCTGCATCCAGCTCCGGAGTCCCCAGCACAAGGGAGACTTGAATCTCTTGGAGCAAGTCCAGATGAGGGAAACAAAAATGATCAGATTGCAACTGTCCTATGGAGAAAAGCTGAGCTAGTTGGGGTTGTTCAGCCTGGAGAAGAGGAGGCTCTGGGGACACCTCACTGCAGTCCTTCAGTACTAAAGGAGGCCTACAAGAAAGACAGGGCAAAGGTTTTTGGCAGGGTGTGTTGCTGTAGGACAAGAGGCAGATTGTTTCAAACTAAAAGAGAGTGTATTTAAACTAAATACAAGGAACAAATTTGTCTGGTGACGGTGGGGAAAAAATGAAAGAGGTGGTCCAGAGAGGTGGTGGATGCTCTGTCCCTGGAAACACATGGATATCATTTAGCTGTGATACAGAACAATGTGTGCAATTCCTCTCTTTATGGACAGAAAGGCAACACATCTGAAAAGAAGGGGTTGGTTTTGGGTTGAGTCTTCAGATAGCATGGCACAGATCATACCTGTCTGATAAAGCCATTCTCTTTCTCCTCTCAAATAGGATGACTGTACTGAGTAACAAGAAGAGACCATGACTGATGCTAATACCAAGCTTAACAACTAAATCCTGCCAGCTGGCACAAAAATACTACAACATTAAAACGTGTGGATAAGCATGGACCAGCTTTGTTTCCATGTCTCTGCCATGGGTAGTCTATAGTATAGACAAAACTGAAAGAACCAACACTGTAAACCTCTCATAATGAAGCCAGACAATTTCTTTTCAGTGCAGTGCTTTTATTTCAGACTCTCTTTGGTGACTGTGCCATGACAGAATAGATTTATTTTTTTTTTCAAAGGTGATGAATTTGTAACTTATTTTAGAGTTTCATTTTTGGGACCTTTGCCTGAACCAAGGCATGCAAGATGAATGGCCTTTGCTGAGAATAGTAGCTCCACAATCTGGTGCTGGAACACTTTGATCCTAGATCCTTCTCCTTTTCTTCTATTTTGATCCAAATGACAAAATCAGTCTAAATCATTTCTGTGCCTGGAGCTGCTCAGATGCTGGCTGGATCAGTATGCAAGCCATATTCTTTGACAACAGGGAATGTCAGACGAGTGTGACATGTTGTGTTTCCTTTTAGGTAAAGCTGGCAGTATCTTGGGTTTGGTGATTGTGGCAGTTCCTGTCTGATTCTTTCAGCAGATGGCTTCGATGTGCTGGAGCTCAGTCCTTTGCTTTGAAAGACAAAATCCTTGGCTAATTTTATGATGCAGAGCAACACTGTGGGACACAAAAATTATACACCTTTTATAACAAGTGGCATTACACATTTGATGATATGATGCCAATTATGCATTTCAGGATGTCTTAAAAAATCAGTATGTGACAAAGTTTTAATTTGAAGGGAAAACTTAGAGATAAATTATTACCTTCTCACTTTCAGATGTTTCTATGTTGAATGTTCCATACCAATAGAGTAATGAGATTTGTGCATATATATCATCATTTTCTTTTGAGCTGCACTGTCTAATTTCATTGCTCATTAAGATTTCTTATACATAGCAGTGCTTTTTTTTATAATTGGGGATCATCTTGAGTTAGCCTTAGGGCCATCCTAATCAGTGTGATATCTTAAGGTAGCATATTTTCTTATGCTTTTAACTATTCTAATATCTACATCATCTGCAGCTAATTCTACTTTTCACCATCTATATTCAGGAATCAAATGTTGCCATTCAGTTATTTTTTGGGGTGGAAGAACAGGCACAAATTCTGCAAAATAGATTTATTTTTCTGTACATAGTCTTTAATGCACACTTTTCAGCATCTTTAATACTGTGTTAAAATGTCAAAGAAAGTTTTACAGCAAAGAGAAATTGCTGGTTTATGCTGCTGAATAATTCTTCTTAAAGCAAAGTTGTAGATATGGAAATGAAAGAGAGAAGAAAACAATGTAGGAGATACAGAAACTCAGTCGTGACTTGGAACCACGAGCCAATTATTGCACTGTAATTTGGAAAACAGAGTAGGACTGCTCTATACAATGCTTATTTCGAATCTGACAAGGAAAATTCACAATTGCTTTAATCACAAAGTTGTGAGGTATATGTGAATCACTTGTAATGGTATTTCCTAAGTAAGAAATTGTATCTGTTTAAGGCTTATGAACTGAAAAAGACCCATAATTAAAATTCAGGAGGGAGAATGCCAGTGAGATGTTTATTAGGGAAATGGTAGAAATGAAAGATCTTTGCATTTTCCAAGTAGGATGGTTAGTTTCACCTTTCATTGTAGGCACCTAGAAGCATGTAACAGCATAAATCTAGGTAATAGTCCCTGCAGAAAATATCTCTTGGTGAATTGGTTTTAGACCCTAAAAGAAAGCTTCTACTATGAAAGGCAGAAAGAAAAAAAGTACCTGACTTTCATATTATCTTCACCTAAGGAGGAAGCAGGGCATCCAGGACTGCAAATGTAATTGGACAGGGATTTTGCTTGAAATGATAAATATGGGAAAATAATGGTAAAAACATTAGAGGAAAAATAATGCTTAAAATAGAAGACATATTTGTAATGTTTGTGCCCCAAAGTAAAAATATATAGGGAAAGTATTTGCCATTTATATATAAGCATTTATCTTTCATAATATTTTATTTTAGTAGCTCTTTTTGAGTAAATAATCTTATTGTGACAGAATGAGAAATATTCATCCACTGCTAAATCCAATATAATAATATTTGATTTTCTCCCAGCCCTTTATAGGCAAACTTGTTAAAATTTAGTGCAAGATTTGTGTAAGGGACAACTTGAGAATTTAGCTTATTTCAGAGACTAACATGTTCATTTGACCTTTCATCCTCTAACCAGATTCTTTGGACCTTTATATATAAAGTAGATAAAATTTATTTGATTTCCACATTCATTATGTGCAAGTATGGTGCAAAAATTCTGAAACTCTTTATTTCATTATTTGTTGCCCCTAAATTTTGCATGGATACAAGGGGACCTGAAGTAAGTGAGAGCTCTGAGGTGGACTTGGTGCACACCACAAACACCCAGTATGCTCTCCATCATTACAGATGTGTTTACAGAAACACAAGAAAGAAGTAACTTTGAAAGTGAAATTTTAAAATGATATTTCAGATCTAAGTTCCTTTGGGCAAAATACATTAGAAATTAAAGGATTTACAAATCAGATTCCTCTGTTATTCTTTCTTAAAATGTTAGCCTCAGCCCAGTGGTTTTCAGAACCTTTCTGGGCTATAACAAGCTCCACATGAGCCGGTTGCATTTGGTTCTTGGAAGTCTTTTCACTCATTCTCTAGAAGTTTACCAGTCTCAGTCTTTGTTGCAGATTTCCTGCTGCCCTTACCAGTCTCTGCACTCCAACTGCTTCACTCAGGCTGCTCTCAGGAAGGGCACAAATTCCCCTCAACTCAGAGAGCACCACTTCATGCAGGGAGTATCTGTCAGCTTAGGCAGGTGAGCAGCTTTCTTTCCTGCACCCCTTTTCAGCAGAACAGTACATGTAATAGAATAGATCAGACTGCAAGAAAGGAGATTAAGGAGTAGTTCAATCCATCACTGTGTCCTTCCTTAACACTGTCTCCCTAGAGAGACCTCTTTGAATTCCCTGCCACGGTTTCTTATATTTATTTCTTTGCTTTGCTGGAAATAAGATTTTGAATTTTTGTGAGCGCAGACTTTATTTTCTGGTGAGTCAGAACAACTCCTTTCATAATGGACACCAGTTTTATTTCATTCCCTTGACCATTATCATAACAGAATATAAATTATAATGTTGATATGCTGGGGTGGAATACTTAAATATTCCTTCAATAGTGCTTCCATCTCATTCCTGCTTTGTGTTTCTGAGAGGTGCTTGGTGATGGCTTGAAGCAGATTGTGCTGTGTGTATGTTGAAGTGCAAACAGAGGGGAGATAAAAGAATTCTTGTTGAAAAAGTGGCCACTGTGCTCATGGGTCAATGTGCAATATTCAGTTGCTGAATTTTCAATTTTCAGTAAGCTGCCCAATACATCTCTGTTTCAGTGCCTATTGTATCTGTGTCATCACCTACTGTCAAAATAATAAGAGTAATTTCATTAGTCTGGACATTCAGAAAAGCAAAAGTTTTGTCTGAAATTAATAACTCCCACAGATTAATCAAAGGTAATTATATTAGAAGAAGTTATGTCTTCTTGTATCCTGAGTCATAAAATGAATTTCTCATTAAAATTGTATTACATTCATTACCCAGATTCCCAGAGATATACATTATATAAGAATCTCCATTTCAATATTGCTTGCAAACCTAATTTTGATTCAGGGCCAGGGTTTCAGCACTAAAGTGCTAGGTCTGAGGAAATCCTACAATTCCTCCACACACAACTTGGATTGTTCTGTTGTGAATAAAAGATGTTGCATTCAACTTAGTAAAGGCATTTATGGTCACTTTGCCCTCTTGTAAGGTCCAACTGATTTGTGACTATAACTATCAATCCCTGTTTCTGGAGGATAATTTAGTTGCAGTTGCACCTTTTCTCTCGAGAGAAAAACCTAAAATCACTGAGGTTTTATTACGTGTTGTTTTTTTGTGCTATGAGGCAGCACAACAATTTGGGCAGAACCCAAGCTTAAAACTCATGTGATGAGCACTCTCTAACATTTGTTTTGAGTGCACTCCCATTCTGCCCTCCAACTTTGATCACTGTTTTCTTCTGAGCTTTGAGCAGCAGCTTGCTCCTTCCATGAATCTATGTAATGCCTCACACAATGCAGCCTTGACCTTGGTTGGGACACTGCAGTGCTATGAACAAGAAAAATGTTAATTAACTGCTACATCCCAGCCAAAATATTTGTCCTTCAAAAGTGCATAAGGGTTTTGCTCTTCCTGGTGGTTGCAATAAGGACTGCCAACTCTGTGCTTTTGTGGTGAAAAGCTCTAGAGATATACAGTGTTAGCTTTTTTCAAGGCAAGATATCTACTAGCAAGGTTGCTCTCAGTAAGAGATAAGGTTGTGCAATTCTTTTTTGAGGCCAATAATATATTAATTACTTGGACAGAGGAAAAAAACCTCAAGGAGGGGTATTCCTTTTTTAACTTTTCTCACCATCACTTAATGATGTACTTTTCTATCTTATCTCAGATAATTCCAAAGCTGCTGCTTTCCTTTGACTCACTTGTGCTCCTGCAACTTTACCCTGAAGTCCATTTTGCCATTTGAAATGTTATGATAAAGACTAAAGAAATTAGTCCAAATGAGAACAGTATGGAAATAACTCATTAAAATGAACCTGGGGTTTGGAAATATCTTCTGATTCCTAAAATCACTCTGGTTTTTCTTGAGAACTGCCATTATCACACAGCACTGCTGCCTTTCTGAGATCACCTCCAGGATGAAGTAAATCAAAGAAAAATTTTTTCTCATCAAAATGAATCAAAATTTTGCTAATGAAATTAAATACCATGTTAAAAATAAGTCAAAACTCCCAAAGCCAAAACAATGTTTTGGAAAACACAAAAAACATATATTAAGTGGGATTTGTTGTGCTTCGTGGAAAATGAAACTGTTCTTTGAATTTCCACATGACCCTTTTTGACCAGATTTACAACTTGGACTTGTAAGCACACTCTCTATCCTTCATGAGGGGCAGATCTGGCTCTGAGCTCTGGTTTTGGAGCTCTGGAGCTCTGGTTTTAGATGAGGCACCTTACCTTGGAGTCCTGGCCACAGGGGTTTATCAGGGCAAAGGAGCTGTCAGAAATGTTCTTTACATACTAGAGGAAGCATGATAGAAAACACAAGCCTAGAGGTAAATCACAAATAGCAAGCTACTGAAAGAACCTGAAACCAAACAGGAATAAGCCAACTTATTCCTGTGATACAATAGGGAGGTCTTTATTTCCATATAATGAATCTTGGTGGATTTTGTGCACAGATGCAAGGAAACTTATGGAATGGAGCTATGAGGAAGGGAATGGAAGATGAGGCCATGGTGGGCGTCTGATCACATCATGGCCATCCCAGCAATAACACTTTTAATTCCAAGGTGGGGTAGTAGAAACACTTCTCCTGGGGTGGAGTTAAAGGTAATTATGTGCTTCTGACTTGGGTACCATGTGACCTGTTTCTCTGAAATGCAGTGAGGGTATATTGTCATGTTTTCAAGTTACCCCCATGCCAGGATGCAGGGCCCTATGTACAGATGAAAGGAGACAGGAAATAGAGCACTTTTACCATAATAGCCATTCCTTTCTTGGCAGGTCACCTCACGGAGCAATTCTTAGATAAGAGAAATTTATGAATGACAGCTGCTTTTGTGCGCTAATTTCATATGGTCAATGGAATCTTGTTGCCACAGAGGTCTTCAAATGGAGTAGAAAAATTTCATTTCATTGCTTGGTACAGGACACTTGCAAAAAACCTTCTTGACACAAGCAGAGGGAAAGAACAGCCTTGCAAGGAGCTCCTGAGCAGCAGCAGTGGCAGCACACCCGTGACTGGCCTGTCAGCTGTAACACATCATGCTGGGAAAGTTTCCAGGATGCCTCTCGTGGAAACAGGCAAGAACTGTACAGAATACACAAACCTGCAGCCTGCAAACACCTCGGGCAGAGACAAGACCAGCAGCAGCAGGTGTGAGGCCACGAGCCAGTCATGTGAACATGTGAGTATTTCTGCACTGCCCACCAGGCAGAGTTATACAACAGAGCCCTTCTAGGGGTAGAGTTTTGTTCTTCTCTTCAGCATGAGACACGCTGGTGACGAGTCTGGTCACACCTCTCTCACATCCTCCTTCTTTGTGGTGACCTTGAGATGACTTCTCTCAGCTCCTCATGTGTTGGAACTCATCCCAAGCAAATTCTGCAGAATTTGGCAAAGCTAGCTCATGCAAATTATGGCTTGATGTCAACTGGGCTTATTTTTATTCATAGGGAAGCTCAAGGAAGGTGTTGTCAAAAAAGGTGTGGACAGAAGGATCATTTCTATAAATCTGAAAAACTGAAAGTGTGACAAAACTAGATAAAAATGGGGATGAAAAAATTGGGCACAAGTCAGTATTGCTGCCAGAAGACCTCTGCAAAACACCAGCTGACAACAGCAAAAGATGGAGGGATAATAAAATGGGCATCTTCCTCCTTTTTAAAGTAACTCCCCTATATTAAGACCTTGTGGGAACTATCTGTTACACTTCTAATTTGTTCTCCAAAACATTATGATGTGTCAAGAAAGTCCTTTTCTTTAATTCACTTTTGCCATTTGAGAACAGATTAAATCTGTCTAGGAGAGTAACTTCAGATGTGCAACAGAGAAGATGAAACTTGCCTAAATTCAACTCTGCTGTGAAAACTATGTCTACTTTAATGGATATATATTGTCCAATTCTCATCTACTCTAAATTTATTTAATACTTGTGTTTAACCAAAGCACCAAAGCATCTCATAACTTTCTTTAAAGGAGAGTGGCATTTCTACTAAGGTAGGGGGTTTTTTGCCCCCAAGGCCCATAAATCAACTTTCAGAGAGCATGGCCCCTTATTTCAGCCAGTTTAATTTTCAACCTGAAGACCATTTTACACTACAGCAAATGATACCTCTCTGGCATATCTTAGTCTACAATCTTTCACTTCTTTTCCCTGGTTTACACCTAGAATACATTGCTGGAAACTGCTTTAGCCTTTTTGTAAAGCCCATAAACCCCTGACTTTTTGTCTAATTTAGTTTGGCAGCACTTGTTCTTCTAAGGAAACATTTGCATGATAGTACCAAAGAAAAAAATTGTAATTAAGCAAGGACTCTTCCAGCAATTTTATGTGCTAGATGGAATAATTTTCCAGTAATAAAAGCTTTATTTGCTATCTGTAGCTTGATTTAATCATGTTACTAAAAGGACGATGCAATCCAGACAGCCTTACGTTCACTCTCAAGTATCTAGTCTGTAACACTGTGAAATTTTCAGGCTTTGTAGCCTTAAAAATAAATGCATGCCATTACAGATGAATTAGTCACTGTCGATTTTTTTTAGCCTAATCATCTGTTTGGCATTTACTTTCCTTCCATTTCATTGGTTGATGAGCAAATAGAATTTTTTCTAAAACTCATTTCATTTCCAGAATTTTTTTGTTGTTGACAACTTCATGCTGCTGCCTAAATCAAAATAATTTTCTCTGATAGAGCATTATGATAATTATTAACAGTAGCAGTAATTGTCAACTGCTACAATAATTATTATTTTCTTACTTAATTGCCAGGAAAGCAAAAATCTCCAGAATGAGCATTTTACCCAAATACTAAGCTTTGGCTTAGTGGAAGAATTCATTAAAGAATTAGGATATTAAAAAATATGTTTGTAATCTGTTTTCTACACTGGATTTAAAAGCATGGGTTAATATTTTCCCATCTGAAAACATTTAGGCATTTCTGTAAATCAAGCATGGTCCTTATTCTAATTTTTATAATCTTTTAATTATGTTGAAATAATTCAAGTTCATGAAAAATGTGTTTCCCGTTTTTCCTGATATTTTGAAGACCTGTGACAGGTAATTGATGCGCTGGAGAGGAGCAGAGTGCACACTACAGTAGCACACCATGTCCTCAGCCCATATTCTGCTTTGCCGATCCTGAGTCCTCACCACGAGTGGCTCCAGGAGTACACTAAGTGACCTGACCAGCTCCTGACATTCAGAGCCTGCCCTTTCCTGCTCTCCCCAGCAGTGAGTGAGGTGCCTCTTTGAGAAGCCCTTGCTCACTGTTTCAGTGCACGTGTTCTGTGTGCTTGGGTTTGTGATGGTGTAGACGTGGCAGCTCCAGCCAGAGCAGGAGGGAGGTTTGGGAGGGTTGTCTCTCAAGACCATTGTCCCTCCAAGGTCTTTTAGGCATGAAGTTAATCCCATGTAACTCCCTGGGTGCTGCTGGGCTGTGTTGGGTGTTGGGAGCAGCTGTGAGTCCACACACCAGTTGTGTTTATCTCGTCTGGTGCAGTAAAATATGAATTTGACCAAGAGCCCTGTGATGTGTCCTTGCTGAGAAGACAGGTGGCATCCTTGGTGGCACTAGCCAACAGGCTAAGTGTCAATAACAGTGTGTCAGCATTGCAGTACAGACTAAATCATCTGAATCAAGTGCTCAAAAATCAAATGTTATTTGGTTTGTTAAGATGTTAATGCAGAGTGAGGAGAGTAGCCTTGATATCACCGGTGTGGAAAGGGTTAAACTGATAAAATTCTCATATTATCAACTGTCCTTGGAGGCAAAAACCAGATTGAGAATTTTGCCAGCTGTGGATGATTTGCTGCCCACACTTTTTATATTGATTGGCATTAATTTTATCTCTTATTGATCAGGGCCACCTGCTTCTATCCTGTGCCTGGTGGCTCTGGATATCATGCAAGTGTTAAATGTCTGTTGTGTGAGATCTTAATTGTCCCTAATCCATTTATTTTCCATTTCAATTTTTAACTGTAACAGAGAGCTCTCTGTCATGCTGTATGGGAGCAATGCTCTTGCTTGATTTTGTTATTTCTTTTGTTGTTATGTTTTCCCTTCGTTCAAATAATGAGATATTTAAAATATTTGAATTAAATTATGTCTTGTAAATTCATATAAATGGCTTCTTTATGCTTGGTGGCATTAATAAGACCATAACAGACCTAAGAAATTATGAGAAAACAAATCTAGACAGAGGTTTCTTTCTCCTGTTTCAGGGGCTAAAGTATTCTGATGAGGTAGAGCTAAGGAAGCTGAATTTGAAATCTTAGCAACAGTTTGTCTTCACCAAGATCTTTCCATGACTCCTAAATTTTTGTGTTTGCATCAGGGTAGAATTCAGATCTTTATGTGGTATAGAGTACAGTTTGTGTCATGAGAAAGCAAGAGTTTACAACCTTCCTTCTTACAAGAAAAAAAAGTGTGAAGGTCATGGTGATGGTATGACTGTCCCTGCTGCAGAGCAGCCACTGCCCATTGTAAAAACCCATGCAGGTAAATAATTTTCCCTGATGGTTCCCATGGATGTTGCAGTGCATGCCATCCATGCAGCAGAGTAAGAGGCAGAGGACCCAACCACCAGCCTTGCTTATCAGGGCTGACCAGCCAAATTCCTCCAGGGATCTTCATCTGATCAGCTTCTGCCCAAGGACCCAAGTGAGAACCTGAGATTTCACAGTGCAGGGGGAACCAGGCTGCTTCCAGAACGACACCATTTCCTCATTAACAAAATGACAGATTATAGAGGATCTCGCCATACCAGCAGCAGGTAGTTTCAGAAGTGAAATGAGAACAATGTGACATGGTACCCTTTTCATATGTACAGCTTTAATTAAGTTAGTGGCACAACTCATGTTACTAAAGAGTAAGCAGAAGATTAATAGAAGTAGCAATATCTAGATCACAGGCAATTATAATGGCTCCAGTCGTCTAATTAAGAAATTCAGCTCTTGAAGTGACTTTGTTTTTTATATGCCAGACACATGGTTTTATAATTGAAACACCCACAGTGCATAAAACTCTTGTGAAGAGCATGTGGATACACAGCTGGTTTGGAAATGACAATAAATAAATAAGTGTCTTAATTTTTTCTACCTGTAAATCTGCAAAGAGGTCAGAGCTGCAGTGACAATTTATAGAACAACAAGGAACATATCTGAAATTAATAAGAGTGAGAGTCCATTTTCTTATGCTTAGGAAAAAGTCATAGAAACTTAGCAGTCAATATATTCTTTTACAGTGCTGAGTAAACAGTAAAAAAGAAAATGTAATTTGCTCACAGGCTATTTCATTGTGGAGAAAATTGTGGGAATGGCATCTTTTTATTAACTTATAAATATATGTGCATATATAGGACAATTTAAAGACTGGATTTCAAATACTGATGGATGTGGAAATGCCATATATATATTTTACAATGAAATGAATAAATTTTGGAGAAGATGAAAAGTTAACTTACACATTTCCAACAGCTGCAGCCCAACTTTTAATATAAACACAGGATTAACAAGAAATTGCATTAGGCAGTTGGTGCTAAGGGTGCCAGGTTGCAAATGTTTAAGGTGTCATCTTTAAGGAGAGAAGTGTCTTTCACCCAGACCCAGGTTTATGCCCTGTGTTGATGTTTCTGCAAAGTGATGGAGATTTCATATCTTTAGAAGTCCATTCTCCAGGTATTGCTGGAAAGCACTGTCCTCTCAACCTAGATCCATTTCATGGGGCTTTTGCTGGTTCATTGGATGTTTTGAAAAAAGTCCATGGTATCCTGGGTCATTGGTATTGCTTGTCTCCTGAAAGTCATGTGCACAACCTAAGCTTTTGATAAGTGAATAATGAACACTGAATTGTGTTCACAACATTTCTGTACAGGAGCTTCACTTTGGGGCATGGAGAAAAGTATGCAAAGGCTGAACCGGGAAGATGTGGGGGCTCTCCTTTGGTAAAATAAAGTCTAATGATAGAGGAATCAGTGCTGGTTCATCTAGTGTGTCTGGGTGAACAGGTTCATCAGTCCTGGTGGGTAGCTCCTTGTCAGCAGTGCCACAACTGCCACGTACCTGCTCCAGCTGTAACACTGCACAGAACTCCTGTGCCTCACTGGTGGCCTCCTTGTGTGAAAAAACAGAGCTACCAAATGGTGAATATCAGCCCCAAGTGTAAGACTGTGAAGAGAGCAGAAAGGACAAATCTTCTGATGTCAAATATTGCCGCACCTGACTTTCAGGGTGGCCAATAATGGGAACATTCAGCATTCAGGTGAGGTGTACTAGGAGAACCACACATTTCCTGGGAAGACTCAGACACCTAATGGGAGAAGGAGGAGGCATTGTTGCACTCTTTCCTCATCCAATAACTCAAGAGCTGGGGAGGACATTTAGCTAAAGTGAGATTTGACTCCACCTGAAGGGATTTGGAGACACATTCTCCACTATATAAAACAGACACCTATACAGGAAAATTAAATTGTACAACACAAAACAGGGTAAATTTAGGGCTGGACAGGTGATCATAGCTCAGAATTTGTGAGGAAAATGGCATTTCTATAGAGGGATAAATATTATTGTTTTCTGCCCTATCTGCTGCTAAGTTGTCTTTTTTTTTTTTTTTTTTACTTGCAGGTATGATCTGAGTATAGCGAACCTTGACATCTCTTCTTTTTTCTACTTTCAAAACCACTGTCCCAGTTTCCATCCACCATAAATATAAATAACTTGGTTAGGAAAGGTGGCAAGGATGAGGAGAGGAGCTTATTATCCTCTTCCCCACCAGCAATTTTCAATACCAGCTGCCACGGTGACATTGACACAGTGGGATCAAATATGATGAACCACAAGGTGCCACTTTAACTGTCACTTCAAATTCCTGGAGTCTTCATATATTTAGTCATGTTTATTTATAAGATAAATTTCCTGTTTCTATATTGGCACTGATTTTAAACTGTCTGAAACTAAATATTTGCCTGTCAGAATGTGTCTCTCTCTTACTAAGTATGTATCATGGTGAATATCATATTCATAACCCAGAAAATTATTCTTTCCAGTCTATGGAACTAAACATCTATTGTAGTCTCATTTACTCTCCAGCCCAATCAACACCCCATGTTTTTTTCTCCCTTCAATCTAGCAAATATTCCTTCATGTTGCTGTGAGCTAATTTTGAGATTTCCTTGAGTGATTTTCAAATCACCTGACCATCTGTTTCAAATTTAAGTATCCCCAGATGCAGACAATCTAAATATGGGAGTTATGTTGTAAATTACATTCAGAGCTACCCTTTAAATTATCTGGAGTTCTGTTTGTTGATATTAACTGCTCCATGCGTAGGGCTATAATTGACTTTAAAACTTGTAAGCACTTTATTATCTAGAAGAAAGAACTCAGTGTTGAAATAACATTGATGAAGGCAACAAACAAATCAATGCCTGAAGCAGACTCCCAAACAGAGCAAGTTCAGAGGGATCAATTAATAGTAGCTCACTTGGAATGGGTGAGATTGGTAACTGTGAAAACCCTGCTAGAGCTGCATTCCCAGGTAGATGACAAACAAATCATTCCCATCAGTTCAAAAGAATGAATAAATCTTAAACTAGCGTTTTTGCATAGGTTAGTTTCTGTTTGCTATGCTATATATGAATTAGGATTGGTGCCTAGATCAGATGATTGTATGTCTCTTCCAGAACTTTCTGCCTCAGAAATTGTAGATCTAGAACACTGAGGTCCTCAATTATCAGAAGCCGTTATTTTCTAACAAATATTGAGGTTTCTTCATTCATAAATTAATCTTGGACTTAAATTATCAAGTTTCAACACAACAAAAGACAGAGCAGGTGTTCCTTCTAAAACAGAAGGGCAATGTGTGGATTGACTGGGCCACAGAAAGTAGGAGAAAGAGACAGAAACTTTCACTGCAGAAGAAACTATTCAAGAAAATTTTCTCTGCTGACTCAATAGTCCTCTGTCAGGAGAATGAAGACACATGTCCATAGCTGTTAATATGGAGCCTTACACCAAATCTACAATTTACTTCCTATAGCTAAAAGAAAACATCAGATCTATGTAAGGCTGCTGCTGAATGTCCCTTGGCTACAGAGAGGACTTATCTAATGAACTGTCAGACCAAAGCAGGGCAATTTCAAAATTATTTTTATTTTTCTTGAAGACTGAGTTCTGCTGCATAGAACTGTTTGTGTGGAGGACTGATGAATAATATGGATCCACTTATGGATCCATGGGGATCCAGGAAAAGTCAAGTCAGCAGAGGAAGACGTGATGAGTGCATGTGCTCTGTAATCACAGTTAAGAAAATACAGGTGGGTGAGGTGCCAATCAAAAACAGAAATTACTTTCTCTAACAGTTTGGATGATGGTTTTAAGATGAATGAAATAACAGAATCATAGAATGGCTTAGGATGGAATGAGAGATGATCTTGTTCCAACACCCCTGCCATGGCCAGAGATATTTTCCACTAGACCAGGTTGCTCAGGGCCCCCATCCAACCTGGTCCTGAGCACTTCCAGGGATGGGGCAACCACAACTGTTCTGGGTAACATGCTCCAGTGCCTCACTGCCCTCACAGTAAACAATTTCTTCCTAACAGCTAATCTAAACCTTCTCTTCCAGTTTTAAGCCATCCCCCTTGTCCTGTCACTACTTGTGAAAAGTCCCTCCCCAGCTCTCTTGTAACTCCTCTGGGTACTGGAAGATTCTCTAAGGTCACCCTGGAGCCTTCTCTTCTCAAGGCCAAACAACTCCAACTCTCTCAGCCTGTATTCAGAGGAGAGGCATTCCACCTCTCTGATTATCTTGGAGACCTCTCTTCTCAAGGCCAAACAACTCCAACTCTCTCAGCCTGTATTCACAGGAGAGGCATTCCACCCCTCTGATTATCTTTGAGACCTTCTCTGGACTCATCCCAACAGGTCCAGGTTCTTCTTTTGTTGTGGACCCCAGAGCTGGATGCAGCACTCCAGGTGGGAAAAAGAGAGAATCCTCTCCCTCAGCTGCTGCCCACAGGGCTTTGGATGCAGCCCAGGACATGTTTGGCTTTCTGGGCTGCAAGGGCACCTTGCTGGGACTTCTTACCCATCAGCACCCTCAAGTCTTTCTCCTCAGGGCAGCTCTCAATGCCTTCATCCCCCAGCCTGTATTTGTGCTTGGGACTGTCCCAACTCAGGTGCAGGACCTTGTTATTTCTAGTAGAGAGGAAGGAACCTTTAGACAGTGGGATAGACAGAGACACAGATCAAGAAATTGTGATCCTTGGGCAAGGGAGTAAAAAAATTAGGTTAGTTTTATTTTTTATAAAATGTCCCTTAGCAAGAATTGCATTTTTTTATGTTTTTCATTTGTTAATAGTAATACCAGCCAGCAAGACTTTCCAGGGTTTCATGGATGGATGGAGATTTCAATACACTCTGCATGGGCTGATGAAGCAGAACAGAAATTGGCAAAATAGGGTTATTATCTTTGTTATTTAATATTCATAATAGAGTGATACTCAGACAGTCTAACCAGCTTTATACTGCAGTAGTTTTTCTGCTTAGTCTTTTCCAGCAAATTTAAGCTCTGCAGTCCTGATCTGTCTAAACAAGATTCTGAAAAGTCTGATTTAAAGAAAGTTTGAGGCAAGAAATGAAGACTAAATAACGTACGCACCTTTCAGCCAGTCTGGGTTTTATTCTGAAAGCTTTCCAGGTGTGAGAACACAGACAAATCATCACATGAATGAACATGATTTTGACATTGGTGGGAGGACACTGACAGCAAGTTCAAAACCAGTCTTCCAAGGATCTTAAAGAGGAGCAGAAGGAGCCAAATATGCAGGAAATATTTTTGGGAATTCTCCAGTTCTCTAAAGCAAGAGAAGAGAGAAGGTGACACATTGTGGGAGTTGGTTATGTGCCAGAGGAGAATGGTTCTGTTCTGTAGGACATCCAGTATCTGCTTTGAGTAGCTGCCCTGGATGTACCTATGCCTGGGATACCAAGTTAGTTTTAATAGCTAAAACAGCTTTAAATATTCCATAAAGGGGAAAAGTTCATGCAAACTGTCATGCAAGGAGTATAATTTCAGGTTTTTCAAATATTTAGGAACTTAAAGGGAAACAGAGGCTTGTACAGGTCATTGGAGAGCAAGTCCAATACAACAGCCTTTGTTACTTTTTCTCTAATCCCATTGCTTGAAGACCTCTTCCAAAATAATCACATTTCCTAGAGCAAGGATTTTTAAGACATGTCTTCATTAGACACCTTCCTAATTGCAGCTGCTAGACGATATTGATGCTTCCTGACAAATCTAGTATAATTTTAAAAAGTGGCATAGCCTTGATTCCAGCATATTTCTGAAGGCACTTCTGTTCTGAAAGCAGTTTCAGAGTTGCAGTTTAGAGGAGGAATGTTCTGCAGCAAGAAAAACAGCAACTTCAAAGTAATGTTTTGTTTATATTCAGTCTTTTCTTCATGAGATTCACTTGAGCTTGTTTAACTTTCATGTAGATTCAGTTTCAAAGAACAACATTGGCTTCAAAATTAGAGCAAATTCAAAAGGGTGATGGAGGGGTAGAGATCTGGGCTGTGGAAAGAGTTTTTCCTTCCTGACTTTTTAACTCAGTAAATTGAACATCTTCTATTGTTTTTGTCATGTTTCAAATGAAATGGGAGCTGCTAAGCTTATATTTCAGTGAAGGACTAAACCACACAGCATTTATGCTTAAAAAATATTTCTGCTCTACTTTGAAGCACTTGTTGCTTTTTATTTTCCCATATGAGAACAGATAAAACACTTGGTGCTGACATTCCATGTGTGCATTCTCTGTTTTGAACGTCTGCCATTCCATTTTGATGATCCATAATATTTTAAGCATACATAGACCTTTCTTTCTAGACAAGGCTCCTTTCTACACAGTACACTCAATTGTCTCATTTTTTTAACTTTATGGAAGAGCTGTTCCATATGAGAAGTTGTTTTGGGAAATGCTTAAAGATACACAGAGCTGTCAGAGTGACATTTTCTCATCTTAATTGTAATGTTTTCAAGACCTTTTTAAATTTCTTTTAATTCATGTTTTCTGCATAAAATTTGACAGCCAGGATAGGCTGAGGTCAGAATACAGTTGCTAAGATTAATACATCTGCAATCAATCTCCATTAAAAGCAAATGGAACTATTTTCTGATATTCTGGCCTGTTGCAGATTTTGTTAATTTGGTTCTTTCTTGTGAAATTTAGCCTGAGGTGTAAGGACACTGCTGGCTACTCTCCCAAGTAGGTGTGGTTTTGTTAACACTGCCTCCCATCTTTGGGCTGGAGTAAATCTCTGGCAAGGATGAAGTTTTCCTCAGTTACAGTGTTTGAGGAGTTCCACCATCCCCTACTATGAATATGCATTTACTTCCACCAGCATGTCTTTTATCCCAGTAAGGCCAAATGAGCTTTAGTCTCCAATACTCATTACAGGAGTGCTTCTTTTGACCACTATTTTTTTTATAGATAGTTCTAAAAGCTTTACAGCTCTGGCTACTTGAAATTGAAATAGCAACAAAAATATTCTCAGAAATTAAACTAAGGAATTAGGTTTTTAAAGACCTACTAGTAAGCCCAGTTTTTATTTTATGATGAGAGTATTCTTCTTTTTTTATTTCATCTATGAAATTTGCTTTGATAGTGTGTCAGCTTTTGGTACTTGAAGTTATACTAAAATACTTTCATTCATTCAAAATCAGGAACCTTCAAATTAAAAAAAAAACATGCTGGGATAAAAATAAAAGTTGGGTTTCTGTTGGAAAGTCACACTTATTATTAGACAGCTTGAAAGGGAAAAATAAGCCATCAGTTATTCTTAAATACATCTCTTCAGAAAAACAAATATCAGATTACTTATTCCTGTCCTCATCAGTTTGTAGCTGTTCATATAAAAAATAAGAACATGTATTGAAACATTGCAGCATGTAGCACACCAAACTTAAATGATTCCTTAAAGGTGCAAGAGGGATTTCAGGAATGAGGAAAAGGGTGTGCATAGGGTCAAAAGACTCACCCAGAGGCACACAAGAACCCTCTGTCACAGCCCTCCTCCAGGCCTGGTTCTGCATGTCAATTGTGTCCTTCCCTCACAGTGCTTTGAGTCTGCACTTATACCAGCCATTACACATTCAAATAAATGCAGTGTGAAGTCAGATATATATATATATATATATATTTGGTTCTCACATTGCAAATTCAGAGGAACACACGTTTATTATTAATGTTGATAATGAGATAATAAGCTGTCACTGGGGATTGTGATGAGCAGCATCACGGCAAGTCTATTGCTAGCATCCACAGTGGAATTTCTGCCAAGGAAATGTGATGAGGAAGACTGGGAAAAAAAAAAAAAGAAAAAAAGAAGCAACAGCACCTGGTAATGTGAGGGATGTGTGGGCTGGAAACACTATCTTGGGAGATCTGCAGTTCTGCCTGTAGAGATGCAGTTTAGCCTGTCATTTAGCTTTTTCTGGTAGTTTTCCTTTTGAAATGAATATTGTGCTCATTACAGGTGCTGAACTGACAGCCCTTAAGATTGAAGTTCCTTCTTACAAAATCAAGTGTACTAAACAGCAGTAAGAGAGCTTTTTCAGAAATGCCTGTCAATAAGTCTCCACCTTGGCCAGGAAAAATGGAAAACAGCTAAAATTCATCTTTGGTCTTTGTACTTTGCCTGGTAGCAAAGGGATTTTTAATGCTACTTGTTTCCACTTTCAGTTTGGAAATGACTTGATATCAACACATTTGTCTTTTGTCCCTAACACACCCTGAAGAGGAGTACCCTTTGACTACCTTTATCTCACCTTGTTATTGATAAGTTACCCCAGCTATAACACTGAGCATGTACCACCATCATTAACTTGGTAGTAATTAAGTTTTGAAGGGTCTTGAATGACACCTTAGAAAACATGGAATGGAAAAAGCTGAAAAACTTATTATAGGCCAAGACAGCAGTGGTTATATCACAATGTGTGTAGCTTTGTGATCCCCTAATGCTTTTGTTTACCATTCTTAAAATAATTGCTTCCAGTCCCTAAATTCCATGAATTCTCTCTGCTAAGATCCTGCTGGTTTTCCTTTCTTTGGAGCAGCTGAATTGTCTGATTTTCAGGTATGGCCTGCTGGATTCATAATAAAAAACAAGACAGAAGAAAAACTTCCAGAACTTACCTATTTATTTCCTCTGCTCTGTGGAAGTATCAATTCTATCTAGTCTATTCCTGATGGATATTTTTCAAAGATGACCTCAAAAATTTTCAAAGAATAGAGTGTCTTTATAGCAAGAACGACCTTCCATAAACACTGTACTATTTAATGTAGGCAGTGGACTAAGATGGGCCATCTCCTTGGCATGAGTGCTATCAAATAATTTCCTGACTTGCCTATACAGGGTTAGTTAAAATAGTTCCTCCCTTTTTACTGACACTGGGATTGTCAGTCCCCTAAGAAAATTAAGTCCCAACTTTCAGTTATGTTTTATTGGGCTTTTATGTCTAAGAGTATATAGACATAGTATATAGAAATGGCATGAGTATATCTACCTATACCCTAATTTAAGTCTCTACTTTTCTGACAAAGATCCAAAAACACAGCAGCATGTGATGACAGAGGCTGAGATTAGGTTTGGGTCAGACTCAGCAAAGAAGCGCGAAGGAGGATGGTGATATCTTTTTAGTCCTCCAATTAACAGCTGTAAAATGTGAGCAAGACATTGATTTTTATGAACCCTTCCTCATCCATCAAGTGTGTTGTGACCTATGAAGAAACTTAGATGCACCCAGACTAGCACCGAAAGGAACTTCTGGACATAGTGGGGCTCAAACCCCTCTGTTTCATTGGAACTGGAGGTCATTGGATTGAAATTCAAGCAGCTGTGAAAGGGCAGATGAAATCTGACTTAATCTGTCCTGTGAGATACTGTTCTTTACCCTGTGCCAGTGGCTCTTCACTTTTGTGTCCACCTAGAGGAGAAATTCCAAAGGAAGAACAGTACTCAGGCTTTCATCAATCATAAATCTCTTTGAAGACACAATCTCTTCCACTGCTTCAATAAATCAAAGCAACAACCACTGTTACCAGTTCTTATCTAGATACCAACACTGGCAGAAATTGGAATTTCATTAAGAAATCCAAAGAATAAAAATTTGAGGAACAGGAGCATTCCTGAAAAGGGACCAGACAGCAGTGCAATCAAACACAAAAAATCAGAGCTAGCTGTCTCTGTACAAAATCTGTTTCTTCATACAAGTTTTACCCCAAAATGGATGAAGTCACTGATAGTCTCTTGATAGCCAAAGAGGAGAACCTGTGTGAGGTAATGGATGGTGGAAGGGGAGGGTCAGAGCTAAGGGGCTGTGTGGGCAATGTGAAATATTCCTTCTGATTGCAACATTGTAAATGTGATCAAATTAGAACTGGTGATGTGGGAACAGGTACTCAGCAGCCACTCTGCCCTTCAGTTCTTTAGGCTATTTTTTTGTGAGAGAAAATGATCAATTTATATTTTGAAATGTACACAGAGATTTCTCTGGAATAAATATCATGGACTTGTGGGTTACATTTTCAAGTAAAACAAAAAGGAAGTAAAATACAAAATTGTCAACCTCCAAAACTCTGCCTAAACTCTCATTGTGATGTATTGCCCAGAGAAAGCCTGCCAGGCTGTTTAACACCTTTATTGCTTGATCCTGGGAGCTCAATTTATTATTTACTGATCCTTCTCCTGTCATTGGTCATGACCACATATCTGGTTATATTATTCCTAGCAGGTTTTCCAGCACACATTGGTTCAAAAATCAATCACTTCCCAGATCCATCATTTCTGTCCTTCTTTTGGGCTCCATGTCTCCAGTGCTAATCTGCCAGTGGCGGTCTAATGCTGTTTACAGCAGCACCTGCTTTTGCCACATGAGGAAAGAAAGACTTGCCTCTTGTTTCTTCAGCCAAAGCACTGCAATAAATAGATGGCATGGACAAATAAATACATTTATCTCTCCAACAGTACAGGAGTTCCCCGTTGTACATTTATTTATATTCTGCAAATTTTCACATGGTTTCACCATTCCTCTGGGAAGATGGTTCTTCAAAATATCAAATCATCAGTATTTGTTTGAATTACTGTCATTTTATACTACCTTGAGCTTACTTTCATCCTATTACTTATACTCTTAAGTGATATTCTAAATCATTCTCATCCTCTTGTTGCTTATTCCTCTCTGTATTGCATACCAATATATGAATTTCTAGTTTTATTCATCATTCTTATTGTTCATTTATTACTTAAGGATTTTAACATATGCTTTTGGATAAATGTTTTGATGGTATTTTTTTCACACTTAAATGCAAGGTATGGAGAGTAATGTTTATGATAACACTGGCTTATTTTTCTGCCGTATCTCTTTGCAAGGAACTGCACAATTTTTGTTATTTTTCTTAGAATTGGCCTTTCTGAGTTGTTTTTCTCTCATGCAGTATTGATAGTTATTTTATTGATTTTGTGAATTTACAGATCCTATTTTGTTCTATTTTCAGAGAATCATAGAATCATTATGTTTAAAAAAACACTTAAGATCATCAAATCTGAGCATTTACCCTGCACTTCAACCCAACTGAACAACCCCATATGCACCACTAAACCTTGTTCCTTTACCACTATATTTTCACCTCTTTGAAATTCCTCCAGCAATGGTGACCCCACCACTTCCCTAAGAAGCCTGTTCCAATGCTTTACAACCCTTTTGGTGAATAAATTTTTCCTAAATATCCAATTTTCTGGCCAATTCCTCTTGTTACTGGGGAGAAGAGACTGACCCCCACCTGTCTGCTACCTCTTTTCAGGAAGCTGTAGAGGGTGATAAGGTTCTTCCTGAGCCTCCTTTTTTCCAGTCTGAACACCCCCAGTTCCCCCAGCTGCTCCTCATCAGCCTTGGGCTCCAGAACCTTCCCTGGACAGGTTTCCAGCCCCTCAATATCTTTATTGTAGTGAGTGGCACAGAACTTCCCCCAGTTCCCCCAGCTGCTCCTCATCAGCCTTGGGCTCCAGAACCTTCCCCATTTCCGTTGCCCTTCCCTGGACAGGTTCTAGCTCCTCAATGTCTTTATTGTTGTGAGTGGCACAGAACTGGACTCAGCACTTGAGGCGTAGTCTCACCAGTACCCAATCCTACTCTTGTATTCCAAGTCTTTAAAACTCAGGTAGTTATGATCCATTTTCACATTTTCTCTGATGTTCTCATCTTATTTACTGCTTTGTCAGGCTACTACTGTGCTAAGTTTTGCACACAAAGGGCCTTTCTTGAAAGGAGGTGCATTGTGGACTCATAACAAATGTGGTTGGTTTATCTTGGCTGGGTACCAGGTGTGCAGCAAAGCTGCTCTGTCACTCCTCTCCCCAGCTGGACAGGTGAGAGAAAACATAAAGAAAGGTTCATGGGGTGAGATAAGGACAGGAGGAGATCACTCACTAGTTATGGACTTCACTTGGGGAAATTAGTTAAATTTATTACCAAACAGAGCAGAGCAGGATAACAAGATGTACAATCCAAATCTTACAATGCTTTTCCTCTACCCCTCACTTCTTCCCAGCCTCAACTCCACTCTCAAATTCTCGACCTTCTCCCCATCAGAGGTACTGGGGGACTGGGAATGGAGGCAGCAGTCAGTTCATTGTATATTGCCTTAGTTCCTCCTCCCTCCTTGGGAACAGGACTCCTCACAGTCTTCTCCTGCTCCATTGTGGTGTCCCTCTCATTGGAGACCATCCCCTGCAGCAGGCTGACCCTGCTGGACACCAGGCACCCCCCAAAGCCTCTCTATCACTCCCTTCCACAGCTGGACAGGGGAGAGAAAATAAAATGAAGGGTTCATGGGTTGAGATAAGGGCCAGGATAGATCACTCTCCAAATACCATCACCAGAAAAATGGGCTCAGCTTGGGGATATTAACTGAATTTATTACTAACAAAATTAGAGCAAAAAGACCTTCTCTCCACCCCTCATTTCTTCCTAACCCTTCCTCCTTCCCCAGCATGCAGGGAGGCAGGGAATGGGGATTATGGTCAGTTCATACCACGTTGTTCCTGCCCCTGCTCAGGGAGAGGAGTCATTCATTCCCCTGCTGCACGGTAGGGTCCCTTCCATGGGAGACAGTACTCCAAGAAATACTCCAAATTTAGTCCATTTCACGGGAAATCAGTCTTCCCCAAACTGCTGCAGTGTGGAAAAGGGTCAGTCTTAGGCTGCTCCAGCCTGGGCTCTTCTCTCCACAGGTCCCTGCCAGGACTCTGCTCCAGCACAGGCCTCCCACGGGGTCCCAGCCTCCTTTGAGCATCCCCCTGCTCCAGTGTGGGGTTCTCCATGGGCTGCAAGGGGATCTCTGCTCCCCATGGACCCCCCCAGGCTGCAGGGGCATGGCTGTCTCACCATGGGCTGTGCAGGGGCTGCAGGGCAATCTCTGCTGAAGTGCCTTGGGCATCTCCTTCCCCACCTCCTCCACTGATGCTGGTGCCTGCAGAGATGTTCCTCTCACATGTTCTCACTCTGCTCATCCCTGGATGTAGCTGCAAACTGTGCAATAACTTTTTTTTTCTTCTTAAATGTTATCAAAGAGGTATTACAATCATTCCTGATGGGCTCACTTTTGGCCAGGGGCAGATCCATCTTGAAGACAGTTGGCATTGGCTCTGTTGGACATGGGGGGAAACTTCTGGCAGCTTCTCACCCTGTCCCTCCCATAAAACCTTGTCACACAAACCCAGTACAACAAAATAAATTATTCAGAAGACAAATACTCAAAGAGGGAAAGAGACATTATCAGTGAAGACAGTTGTGTGTGGGTCATGCATCCTGCTTTTTAGATGTATCCCTGATTTCACATCCTCATTTTTTAGAGTTTTCTGTTTAAAGACTCAAAGGTTGATCCATTAGACTGTAAGGTTATTTGTGCACTAAATTAGATACTCCACTGGAATATTCAGTTCTTAAGAGATACAAATTATCCTGTTGTCTCATTGAGGACCCTCTGATGTGATCAAAATCACAGCATGGGCAGTGACTATAGGATGTTGTGAGGCCTTAAAATGGGGAATGGGGCTCACAGAGAACTTCAAGGAAGAGTTAAAATATCATGAGCAGCCAAGAAAGCCAAAAGAAGGGGAAAAGGGAAGAAGAAAACTTTCATTGTTTGAAACAACCTTCTGGGACTGTTTAAACTTAATTTAAACCTCTCTTAACTTTTCTATAAAACCAGATCAGGAATATTGAAATGGAATAATAATCTTTCCTGTTCACTTTTACAGCAACCAAATTTTTTTAAGGACTTGAAAAAATAGTAGCTAACATTTTGAGGATATATGTCTTTATTTCTTCTTAAGGAATGCTTATATTTTAATATCTTAAGCACAACATAAAGCCTGCTATTTTGCTTTCAAAGTTACACTCTATGCCAGAGCATATCTTTCAACAAAATAAAAGTTTTCCTTAACTGACCTCTGCTGGAGCTGTTTTGTTTTTGTCCTAAAAGAGATTCTGGCAAGGACACTGAAGGTTCCAGATTTGCTCTGTGACTCTTGCTCATTCTGCAGCTCTCAACGGGCTATACATTATTTACTGAAGCACAACATGTGCCTTGATGACCCTGAAAAATGGGCAGAGTCTACAAAGCAAAGCAGGATCTCTGCTCAGAGGATTTTACAATCTTTTGAAGTGTTTTTGGAAGTTATAGAAAGCAGCAGAGTTCTCACCACTACCACTGTACTGAGTCCAGCAGCTCTTGGGGTAAGGTGTGTTTTTCAGAGCTGCTGCACTCCCAGAACAGTTTCTCTGGATGATGAGCCACATCCTACAGGTAAACATCTACTGAAGTCTTTGCTACTTTGGTATCACACCTTGCTGAGGTTGGAAGTGACCTCTGGAGATTGTCTAGCCCACACTCTGCTCATACCAGGGTTAGCTAAACCAGGTTGTTCAGGGCTATGCCAGTTGGGTTTTGAATATATCCAGGGACTGAGACTCCACATCTCTGGGCATAACATTTCAGTTCTTAGTCATCCTCAGTCTAAAATGTTTTTTTTTTCTTTCCTGTTCAACTTGTGCCTATTTGCTCTTATGCTTTCAGTGACTACAACTGAGGAGAGCCTGGCTCTCTCTTCATTGAGAACCCCCACACTCCCCAGCCAGCTGCTCATACACATGGATAAGATTCCCCTCTGAGTCTCCTCTGGTTCCCTCTGAGCCATCCCTTCTCTTACAAACTCTTCTCATATGTCAGATGCTCCAGTCCCTTAAATATCTTTGTAACCCCTCACTGGACTTGCTTCAGGACATACAAAACTCTCCTGTCCTGGGGAGCCCAGCACTGGACTGAGCACTCTCAAGTTGTAGCATCAGTACTGAGCAGAGTGGAAGGATCCTGCATCCATCCCTTAAAACCATGTCTAAAAAAGTGGAAAGCTTTATTGGGAGCACAGTGAAGGCCACATCACAGTTTTGAGCTGCCTGTAGGGCTATCCAACTTTTGTGTCTACGCTGCATTGCCTCCTGAGTTGCTTTCAGAGCAAACAAAGGCTCATGTATCAGTAAGAAAGCTCTGTCTTTGTAGGTTGTTTACTCCTGATCTAGATCAGTCTTGATGAAGACTGCATGTGATTGAAATTGGATGCCCGGGGACCCTTTGCCCCAGAGAGGTTTCTGAGTATTTTAAGTGCAGCATTGGGGTGTGCCCTGCTATGCAATGAAGTAAGGAAGGCTATGTGATATGCTTCTATTGAAAGACAGCTCTTATGAAAAATTCAAGAGGAAATGCTTTCCTTTTGTTCACTGCCAGTTCATCTAGTTTGCAGCTACAGAAAGAGAGATTATTATTTTTGGGTACTTTAATGTGTGGGAGCTTTTAAGTGGATATAGATTTGTTCTGTTTGTTGTCAAGGTGCCAGAAGTTTTTGAAGCCTGATAATGCTCTTTCCATGTTTTATTCAGGTTGTCATCAGTAATGAAATATAATTTAATTTTACTTTCCTATTATGTTTTTCTCATCTCACTATCAAAAAAGAAAGTGTGCAGAATAGTTTTTATCACTGCTTACAAATAAGGGAGCTTTACAAACAAATGTATGCAAAAAATTAATGTTTTTGTAGAAAGGCTTTAATTTATTATTTAGCTCTATTTCTCCAGTGATAGTAAAAACATGCTTTTTATGAACATCATAGTACCCTTAATTCTTGAAGACAATTTACACATTAAAAATAAATTGCAAAATCCCGGTAGGTTTCAGCATGTTGACACATTTTAGATTAAGGATGGTAATTTTGATGGTTGCTAACTTTTAAATAAGTAAGTTAGATGGCTAAAAATGATCAGCGAGAACTGGGTGGTTTTGGTTTTTTGGTTTTTTGTTGTTTTTTTTTTTAAGGAGGAAAACCCGCATTCCTTGGGACTAGACTGATAGCCTTTTTTCTTCAAGATGGAATCTCAACACTTTTTCCTTTCCTCTGTTGCTAAGAGTTCAAAGAGGAAAATGAACAAATAACCTTACGATGGCAGGCTGCAGTCTGGAGAGGACCTGGAACTGCATCTTCCAAGGGATCCACAGGGCTGGATGTTTGTTTCTGCCCTCATCCCAGTGGGAGCTGGTCAATCTCTCATTGCCTGGTCAGGCGTTGTTTCTACTCTTTAATGTAGCCTTTGTGTCAGCTCAATGTCCATCCAGGAAACCAGCTGCCTGGAAAAGGAGGAATTGCTGCAGTGGTTCCTTGTGGTCACATCTGGTAAAATTCGCAATTGGTCAAATTACCAAACAGGATTTCCTTAAGCCCTGTCCACTAACCATGAGCATGGACTCCCTCCAGGAAACCAGCTGCCTGGAAAAGGAGGAATTGCTGCAGTGGTTCCTTGTGGTCACAACTGGTAAAATTCACAACTGGTCAGATTACCAAACAGGATTTCCTTAAACCCACAGCCTGTCCACCAACCATGAGCATGGACTCCCTCACCACCTCACTGCTGTCCCCAGTGTGGAGGATCAGCAGTTCCTCCTTTCCCCCCACCCTATCACAGGGACTCATTTTGTGTTCTGACTGCTTCTGCAGCATCACCTCCTGCAGCCCTGGCACCCATTTCCTGACAAAAATCTTCATCCTTCTCAATCACCCTCATTCATTTCCCCTTAATCTTCCTCATCACACTCCCATAAATACTCTTCTGCTCCCAGAATTGCACTTGCTTGAAACAGATCTTAAAGAGAAGCAGCCCTTTGGCTATCAGGTACATTTTCTGTCCTTTTGCAGATTTTTATTTAAATACTATTTCTTTTGTATTCCTTCATTAGGTTGCTGTCAAACCTCTGTGCATTTTTGCCTCAGGATAATAGACTACATATGCATAATACATAGTTTGGATGCCAATAGATTTTATTACAGTTTAGGATAGTGGTTCTGCTTAATTTCATGCTATCCACAAACTAGGTGGTAAATTGTTGTCTCTGACAGGAAGGTTATACTACAGGCTAAATTTTACCCTGAGTTACATTCAAGCATCTTTCTATCAGAATTAGAATTTGGCCTATAAAACATTTGGAATTGAAAGAGAGAAGTTCTGGTCCCCTTATCAGACCTGACATACAATCCTGTTACATTACAGATGCACCTCCTTGATATAAAGAAAGTGAAAAATCCCCAGTTCATGGTGAATTTTTGTGGTTAATAGTATCTGATAAAATACAAGTGAATGAACAGCACCTTGAGGGAAGGTTGGATGGGTGAGGGAGACAAGGCATCCAGGCAAGCATTGTTACATTTCTAGCAGAAGGGCAAAAGCAAAGATAAATGTAGGTCATTGGAAAAACCAGAAGCAACAGTAAAATACCAGAGAAAATTCCAGAAGAAGCAAGAGAAAGTGATTGCAGCAGTGCTTAACCCTCATCACATCTCAGGGTGTACTCAAGGCAGATGTAAAACCCAGAAATCAGCAAAGCTACATCAGTTCTTTCACCTTCCTTCAGTAGGGCATGAGAAACAAAATTGTCATTTTGCAAACTCACCTCTTTATATCTATAAGGTCTCAAATTTCTGAACTAAAACCCCACTTTGGAATTTCACCAACAACTCTTTCCTGTCCACTGAAGAACAAATCCAAAAAGACACTGGTCTGGCCTCACTGTGTGAATAGAAAGTGTTCAAGAAACAACTGGATGTAGCACTTGGTGCTATGGTTTAGCTGATGTGGTGCTTGTCAAAGGTTGGGTGTGATGATCTTGGAGGTTTTTCCAACCTCAGTGATTCTCTGGTTCTGTGGTTCCATGAAACGCCCTGCACACCACTACAGAGGGATGGCAAGTGCCTCACCTGACTTCCCACGCTTGGCTGTTGTTTCCTAGACCCCAGAGCTCAGCAGTAACAAGCTCTCCCATGCAAGGAGGGTGACGGCACAGCTTGTGTGTACCCTGGTTCAAGACCAGGCTCCAGCTTAGTCCAGCCAGTCATCTACCCTTTCCCCTGTTTGTAATCTGGATACAAGGCAGATGTGCCTTTGGTATGTGCAATAAATTTAAAAAAAAAAAGGAGTGGGGAGTGGGAAAAGGTATACAAGCATTAGGACCACATACAAAATTAGAATATTCTGAAAAAAAAATAAAATCTGGCTGGCCTTCTGTGTCTCTCTCCCATCCAGATTGCTTCTCTCCCTTCCCAGATTTAGTTTCTAATAATCTGTCCCATCTGTCAGCCTCAAGATCACTGGGGCATTTTCAGGGTTGATTCATCCAAACATAAGAGATCCCACCCACAAAGATGCATCTTTTCTGTGCAGAACTGACTATATGGAAGCAGATAATTGGAAGCAATTAATCACACCAAAGACAAACAAACTTGGACATAAATCATTTGGCTAACCAGAACATGATCTGCTTCTCTACCCCCTTCCATCTCCTCATCTGCCTTCACACAGCTTGGAAGAAAGGCCTTGGCTTGCAGAGAAACTGTTGCCAGTGCATTTTATGGCTTATAATGATAGCAGGAGGGCTTGCTTTATTTTTTTTGCTTAGTATTTTTTTTCCTCTTGTATGACTATAATGTGACTATGTCTCTGTAGATCTTCCATACTGAGACCTCCAACCATATATAAAGAGAGCACCTTCTATGCAACCATCATTAAGCATCTTTTTCAGCCTTGTACTATTTCACCAGCATACTGTCCATTCAGCAAGTTTTCATGCTTGAAATACCCACACTGACCCTTGAGATGTGTCAGCTAGTTTGTGTAACAAACTAGTTCTGATAAGGTGCTTTTATGGCCACTGTCTGCAGCCTCTCAGCTCTCATTCACATTCCTCGTGCTGTACAAGAGCCTTGCATCTCTGACCTTATTCCCCATGACCTAGTTGTAATACTTTAGATTTAATGGTCTTATTGTTGACCTGCCCTTGGAGGGATCCTTATGCTTTTGCTATCAAAGTCTCCTTGAGAAAGGTGTCTCATCAGAGCATCTGCACTTCAAAGTGCTCCAGGAGGGCCCGAGTCAGCAGCCATCTCACCAAACACAGCTTCTAGCTGGAAGGGAAGCTGCATTGTGTCCTTCACAGAGGGCAGGTGCTTTAGGAAATGAGAATGAACTACAAAAGGACAGGTAACAGATCCTGATCTCTGCTTTGCTACTCCCTATTCTTTTAGCAGATATGTTCAGAAAAGCCAGCTGGTGCAGGAAACACCCTCCAGTTGCCAGGTGATGTGAATCCTTGAAATGGTAAGAAGTTACACAACTGAGGATATTCTTATCATTTGTAATGTGAAATAATGACAATTGTGATACAGAAAATACCAAGAAAAGACTAACTGGAGAAACCAGCTAGCCGAAACAGAAGCCTTGGAATTTGGCTGGCATAGACTTGAAGAAGCAGGGGCAAAGTGTGAGCACAAGTACGTGTATGACAAGAGAACCTTAAGTATGCAAATGAAATATCAAAACTGCAATATCTCTGTTACAAAAGAATATTCAGCCAAAGAGGAGACAAGAACTAATAATGTGTACATTTTTGTCTAAAAGTGGCTGTCTAGGCTACTGGATGCTTCAACCCCCTGGAAAGTATTTAGTCAGAAACAGGCAGTTCTCTCCCACAGGGTGCAATCTCTGTATAAAAGGAAGCTTGAATTGTTGCTGCTTATGTTTGACTAGAGAGGAAGATCTAAACTTCCTTTTCATAACTGGCAAATATATTAGATTTATAAGGAAGCTAGATGGCCCAAATGATGAGAGTCTACCCACAACTCAAGAAACATATCTAAAATATAGCTAATGTGCAAGTGATAAGATCCAAGTCCACCTCTATCTAAAATCCTTTTGGGAAGACCCCTTTCACCCACCTTTATACATTGCCATGTATGTACACCTCTGTCTGGACTAGCTCCAAGCACAGTCAGTGAAGGGAAATAAGTACATGGGGGATCTGAATCATCTGGTCTATTTTAGCTCTCTACCTTAGGGGATGAATCACCTCTTGCCTGCTTCTCTCTGGCTACACAGGAAGTCTGATTGCTTCTTCAAATGCAGATGATTATCTTGTAGATGTTTCTGTTGGAAAAGATGTGCATTATCTTTCAGAACTCTTTGATATATTGAATCGTTGTGTGAAGAACTGAACCTATGTTTAGTTTTTGAGAGTGAAGAGGATTAACTGAGTAATGACAAGAGATGGCTGCAATGATTGGTGTAAGAAAGATTAGTCTATCCTCAGTTTCCTCGTAGAGCCCAAAATGTGAAGAAGGACTCCCTCCAGGCCTAGCAAAATTAATGTCACTTGCTGTGTCACCTGCCATTCCTGGGTAGGAAGGCCAGAACAGGGTGACTGAAGTGATGCCACGCACTGTACTCTGCATTTTCACTTCTCTCTATGCCAAAACCCTTGCTGCTTATTGTGCAGACTTGCCTAAAGGCTTGGGGCTGATGAATTAGCAGAATGAAGCAGTCAGCCTGTTCCTCAGGGTATTTGACAGGTCTCTGTAATGTCACCAGTGTAATTCCTGTCTGTGGTGGGGAAAAGGGCTTAGAGGAGAGGAGATTTTTGTGAATAAGATCAATATAATTTAGAATAAATGGGCTGCTTGGTATATCCTGGCAAAAAAAAAAAAAGAAAAAAACAAACAAACAAACAAAAAAAACCAAAAAACCAAACAAAAACCCCAACAACAACAATAACAAAACCCCACAAACAAACAAACCCACAACCAAAACCCATGAACTATTACTAGCATTTTGAAAACAAAATTTGAAGCAAAAAGTGAATCACAGAGAAAGAACTTAATTATGTGTGCAAATCTATTCAGTATTCAAACAATCCTGAACATCAAAAAGGGTCACCTCTCCATGATCTGAAGGGAAAAATAATAAAAATAACTCATATTAAAAATATTGTGCATAAGCAAGGAAGTCTGTTAAAAAAAAACAAACTCCAAAAACAACAAACCAAACCAACCAACTAATCAAACGAAAAGCAATAATGGTAATCTGCAAAGAGAGGGCTGGCAATTTCAAAAGGCTCCTAAATGCCTAGCAGATAAATACAGCACCATGGCAATGTAGTCACTGTCTGAGGAGTATCCCCCAAATATATTAGGCACTCTTTGGAAGACCAAGAGAAGGGATAATTCGACCAAAGACAGGTGAGAAAAACTGCTATTCCTGGAGAACAGGCCTGTTTCTTCTATTTGATCCACAAAACAACAATTGATAAATTCCTTGGACATAAACTTACCTATTCTGAAGTGTGGAAGGAGCAATCCAGGACACAGACATGTGATGCCTTGGGCTAAGGCATTCCAAAATGCTTCCAGGAAGGTGCAAGGTAAGAGAAATTCAGGATAACATATATTTCTTCACCTCTGCAGCTTTATCAATAACCTCGGCCTACTTTTCTGTTAATCAGTTACCTGGCTTTTGTTTTCATTAAAGTGCTTATCTCAAGCAGTAACAAAAATTAAGTGATTAGACTTATAAGAATGGTTGACATCCAAAGCTAGGTCTCTTTTTCTTCTCTTTGCATTGATTTACAAAGAAAAAAGTGCAGATATTTCTGTGGTTGCTACTGAGATCCATAAGTGTCTGAAGGGTTTTTCATGGAATTAAATCTCTTAGTTAAAAAAGCAAGAAGTCACCTTCAGTAAAATAAATATTGTAACGAAATTTTGCGAAGTTGACAAGAATGTTGGCTCCTGCCCCTGCCCCCCATGTTATCTGTCTCTGAAGACACAGCACAAAGGAAATACAGTCAAAAAGATCAATGACCTTTGAAGAAGAAAGTCTCTGAGAACAAAGTTGTGTTGTTTTCCTGTCAGTAAATTTAGTATTCCTTTTGTGAAACACAATTTAGTCAAACTATTAAATGCAACCATAGATCTTATTAATGAAAAACTGCTAATTTATTTTTTCTCCAATTATAGTGTAAGGTTTGGCATATAAGGAGAAAAAAAGCTTCTGATTTCTCCAGCCTTTCCATTGTCAGTAGTAGAAAAACAAAATGAAAAAGTTTTCTTCAGGCAAGAGAACAAGAAAACAATTATCTCTTTCTTCCCTTTTTAAATTCCGTTTTCCCTGTCTACCTTGCCATCTCCCTTAACAGAGGGATTATTATCAGAAATAATAAAATCTATTCCCTAAGGATAAAGGATAAGTAAACCTTATGGAAGGTGAGATTTTCTGAACCATTCATTTGAAAAGTCATTTAGTATTCATAACCCTTTCATTCTAATTTAAATCTGTATGGTTTGAGCCAGTTTTCTCTCGGACCAGTTTTACACCTGAACAACTCCTCTGGGAAGGCTTCTCCCCTGCATTACATTTTGCACAGTGAATTATACCTGAAAGAAATGAGTGCTAGATGCTACAGCCCTGCTCTGGGACAATTCTTCATGCTCCTTGCAGGGTAGAAGATGATTATCTGCAAGACATAAAGCAGCAGAGATCCTGGGCCCTTTGCCATTTATGGGGTTACTTCAGACTTTCAGTAGCAGCAAAACCAAGGAACTTTCTAGGGATGATTCAGATGTACAATAAAAGAATCTCCTATGATAGAGAAAAGTATGCATATGAGCTCTACTCCTTTGTCCTCTCCTCTCCTCTCCCCTCCTCTCCTCTCCCCTCCTCTCCCCTCCTCTCCTCTCCTCTCCTCTCCTCACACAAGGCAGGAGCAGCCCTGCAGGTGAATAGCTGGGGCAGTCCTGTGCTCTACCCCAGCCAAATATCTCCTACTTTGAGAAGACAAAGCCTTCCAGCAGGACATGGTGGTTGGTCATAGTGTCACACTGCAGGGGCTGACTGGGTTCTCAAACTATCCTTCTTCAGAGAACATTTTAACTTTTATCTAATAAGGAATGAAATCTTAAGTTGAAAGGACTTCTTACAGCCCATGCACACATGAGAAGGCTGCCAAGTCTGCCAGCACAAATACCCCAGATTACTGTTTCCTTGTGTCGAAAGAAAGCTACTGGGAAAAGGACATAATTGCATCTGAATTCTGAAAAAGAAAAAAGAAAACAATAAAAAAAGGAAGCAAAGTGTTCACTGAGTATAAATTTTTCTGGGAAACCATTTCTGAATACAGAGGTCTGAAATCAGAGTGGAATATTCTAAGACCATTGCAAGTGTCATCCACCCAGGAGTCAGAAATACATCATGGCCTGTGAGACTGCTGGTTTTGGAAACAACCTGTTCCCCATGAGCACACTCAGAGGCCGCAGCCTGGTCACTGGGGCTTGATGTGCAACACAACATCAGTTCCTCAGCCACTGTGGGCCTGAAAATTTAATGTGTTAATCTTCACAAACCCCTTGGATCATAGATAAAAGTTATGTCCATTACCCAGGGAAGGAGCCTGCAGCAATGAGTCTGAGGGAACTGCAGGAAAACTAGAATAAAATGGGCTAAGAAAATGTCAGCTTTGTGCCTCAAATTTGTTTCAGAGTTTCTACCCCCCCTAATACAGGCAAGCTGTAACCTGGCATGTTGGGTGATGGGTTCTCCTTCCTGTTTGATCAATTCTTCCCAAATTCTTCCTCTTCCCTAACAGAAGACCTGATCACTTCTCCCTCCACCTCCTTGGTGCCTTTTGCAGTAAATGGTGAAAATCAGGAATGAAGTAATGTGCGACATGTCTTCAACCTTTGTGGAATTTCCTTTTCACTCCTGTGAATTGGGGCTTTTCTGACCCAAATCTAGATGAAAATTGTCCATAATGTAAAATTTCCTAAGCAGATGCAGAAGCCCTGGAGCAGTGTCTAATTTTAAAATAGTCAAGACATTTTATTTGGATTCTATTTGTCATGTAAGCACAATGGGGAATATTTCAGGGCCAGATTCCAAGTGTTTAGTAAAGGAAAATTATTCCAGACTCAACAGGAAATATACTTGCCTGACACCTTCTAGGATATTCATTCCTGGCTACATGTGAGATACATGAGAACCTAAATCTTTAGGTCCTCTTTAGGAAAAATAGAAATTTTTTGCCTTGTAATTTTAGCTGCTTGGCATACTTATTCACATTCCCCAGCTGGACTGCACTTAACCCAATTAAAAAACATAGAATGGAAGAAATGTTGACCTTGTCTTCATTCCCATATTGACAGTGTAATACCTCATTATGTAAAAAAGCACCATCAACAAGTCTTGCACAGTGTAACATTAGAAATTGTGTTTATGAGCACTTTGCTTCACTGTGAATATAGCCTGAGTGCAGTGTGTGCTGCTTGCCTCCTGCATAGTCCTTAACCCTCCTAAAGCCTTGTGCTGAGGCAGAGGCACAGAAAATCTAAACCCCACAATCAACAAGCAAGACAATCACAGGAGGTACCTTGATAAACAGCCAAGGCATTTGTGAAACCTGGTGTCTGTAATTGCCTAAGACAAGGAAATGAAAGTGGAAATACACCTCACAAAGGAGAATTATCACAGTGAAAACTTCCAGAAGATGAAGCAGCACTTCCAAGAAGCATTTTGACAGTTCTGCTAGAGAGGAACTGCAGGAGAAAAGTGTAAGGTTGCCGTTTTGGCCAGAAGTTGCTGATAGGATTGACCACCCTTGTTCTTTGGAGGGCTGTTCATACCAGCAGGAGGGCCCAGATCAGCTGAGGTGCTGCATTAAGCTGCTCCATTGGCAGCCTCACAGATAAGGCTGGCTGTAAAGCAAGAACAAAATTTTGTGAAAATTATCAGCTTTTGACATTTCTCTTTCTTGTCCTAGAGAAGGCTTCCCAGACTTTATTGGTAAAAATATATATCAAGAGAATTACCATAGCTGGTGCCCAGATCTGGAGGGGACTAACAGGGTTAAATGGCCCTGACAGGTGGTTTTAAGAATCCACAGCAACAATAATGGTTTAATGGTTTAATGGTTTAAATGCCTTCTCTGATTGACTTGGATTTGATCTCCCAGATGATAGCTCATCTCCAAGCTTTGTTGTCTGGGAGGCAAGCAGGCAGTGGTTTGAGTTGTCTCACATTATAGAAAAATGAAATATTAAAGCAGGACCACAAAGAGGCTAATTACATTTCCTGGAGAACATCTTCTTCCAGATAGACATCCCTGAAACAAACTCCTGCCTGTTCTAAGGGATTTTTGTACTGTCTTTCTTTGTTGTCCTGAGTCACTCTCTAACTTTGATCATGAATTGTGTCCTATACCTGTTCATGCCTCCTGATGGTTACTGGGACTGAAAGCTCAGTTTCCACAAACCAATGATTGAATCAGATGATGACAAACACAAGGAGCATTTATTGAGTTAGATGATCCTTTATTACATAAAACAATGTTCCAACCATTATCTATAATCTCATTATGACTTATTATAACCTTGTAACAACACAAATAGTATCCCACCTAACGGGCACACCATGAGAGCATGCACATCTCCAGCACAAACCCTGCTGGCACATCTGCACACCAGCTGCCCTGTCATGACAGAACCACCACTGACCCTCAGCCTCCTGGTGTGCCAACAGAAGTCATATTCCCAGCAACTAGGGAGGTTATCTGGGCTGATGCCCTTCCCTTCCCTTCCCTTCCCTTCCCTTCCCTTCCCTTCCCTTCCCTCAGTCAAGTGTCTTGACAAGTCTCCTTGGGGTTTTTTCCTATATTTCTTTTTGTCCAGAAAAACTGATCAACTGTCATTCATGTTTACAGGGGTGATTTTCTGCCTAGGTGTCACACAGATCACCAGGAAGGTATTTGCATGTTCATCTTGCCACAATGTTATCTAAGTTTTCATCAGTCTAAAGAAAGCTGTTTAATTTTTGCTGTTAGTTTCAACCAAGCTCTGTTAAACTTCAGGTAATTTCTCTTTCTTATATCAGGTGACTTTCAGTTACAGTTTACATTTTACTCCATCTTTGGCAGATTTCAAGCAATAAGGGAAAGTCTTGCATACTCCTTCAAACTGATGAACCAAGATATTTCTGACCAAAATTAGAAAGAAAAAAAAAATATGGAAAAGAAAGTTGTTGAACATTTCCCAGTAAACATTTTTGAGGCATTTCTATCACAACTGGAATATAAGGCTCCTCATAATTTCTCATATAAGTACACCCAGTACCAAATCAATCCCAGCTGGTTTCAGGACCAAGAGAGATGCTGCACTACCTAGGCCTCACAGAAGGTTTTCCAGGTTCTTACACCATGGTCACTGTCATTAGGTGCACTATGGACAAAGCCAATTAAGGCTTACCAGCAAAGCCTTCCCAGCTCTGCCACCAATCAGCAGAGCTTGAAAGCTCAGTTTTTGGCTATCAGCATCCAGATACCCTCCAGCTTCCACCTGAGGGCAGTCTGAATGAATCACAGGGCCAGTGTAAAAGCCAGATGAGCAATGAACTAAAATCAGTGCAACCAGGGGCAGGAATTTCAGGTGGTTGCAGTCAGCTGGGCTTCCCTGACAGAAGCCAATGCTTTGAGAGGCTGAAGTTAACATCCAATTTAAATCTCTCAGCAGGGACAGGGACAGAACTGATGGTCAACCTAGTTGGCTCAGAGTTAGTAATGACTCTATCATTTGTCTTGCTCACTGTATTTCTCCTCCCCTGTCTCCTCTTTATCCACATTTCTTAATCCTATTAAGCTTCTCACATACCTACTGTTACATTATTTGAGCTAAACATTCCTAATAGTTTCCCCTCATGTCTTGCCTGACCAATCCTTGGATATGAAACTTTCATAAATCTATGAAGCAGAAGCATGGGTTCAGTGTGGAAGTATTTTTCCTCCTATAGCAGAAGTGGACTATCTGGGGATGAAACAGATGTATTTTAAATGTTTGTGGTACTGTTAAGTGCAGCTGTTTCCCAGAAAAGATGAATCAGATGTCTCCTTAAAAAATGCCATGGTAATTCTAAGGTACTTCCCAAAAAGTTTTTGATAATTAAATGGGGATTTTTTTATAACACCTAGCCATTTTCAATAGTATTCATCAAATAAAAGATAGATATGTTCATCTGATTAAGTACATTTGTAACTAGTATGGATCAATTTCTCACCAGCACACATACCTACTTTATATCTAGATACTTCAAAAGGTGAGCAGTCAGCTCCACTGATCAAACATGAGCATGAACCCCAGTCTTTTTGCTTATCTAGTTTCCTTACTTCAACCAGGCACAGCATAAGAGCTTCTGATCATTGCCCTGCTCTCATCTTCCAGTTCAGGCTGCTGATGTGACAGACAGATGGTTGGACTGTTCAATTTGGATGAAGAAGTGGAAAGCAAAGATTCAGCCAGCAGAATGGATTTAAGTGAGATGTGGAGAACCATCTGCTTTTGGAGCAGAAATTTGCATGCTATCTCCAGCTGCTCCCCAGCATCTGAGCTCTTCTCTGACACTTCATGGTGCTGCTCTTGCCTTTGGAAGCAGGTCAGTCCTTAGACTCCATGCACACTGCCATGAAGTTCCAGCTGGCCAAAGCATAGAATAATGGCAGCTTTGAAAAGTAAGACAGCCATGTATAAGGTGTAAAGAAATAATTACATATGCAAGAGGTATAAAGGAAAAATTACAATAAATTGATTTAGAGACAATTTTAAAAAATCAGGCAAATGCTCAAAGATAGGAGCAGTATCCACAACATATTCTCCAACTTCTTCCCAGGAGCTAGATTATGTACTTCCTCTCTAAAAGCCTTTGGAAACTTCCTGGTATTAGATCTACTTTTCCACAATGAAATCACCTTACAAAAAATACAGATTGGTTAACTCCTGAGAAGGCTGTGAAATGCCAAAAGGTTTTGGCAACAGGTAGCATGGATTTTCATGTTCTTTCTCTAGTTTGTGAGGTGAATTTCATTTTCCTTTTTCCTGTGGAGCTGGATTGTGGTGTCCTTTAGGTCTAATAGGACGTTTTTGATAGAAGTATCTTTGTCAGATTCCTTTGTTCAGACCATTTGCTTTGTTATTCAGCTGGGTTTTCTTTTCTTTTTTTCCCTCCCCTTTTTTAATTAATTTGAAGCCTACTGCAACAAGAAAAGAAAACTGATCTATTTTTCCTTCCCAACTGACACAGGTCCAACAGAATTATTCCCTTGCAAATCCTTCCATACTATGTTTTATTCACGATTTTCCAGTTCTCATTCTTTAATTGGCCCAGCTCTGTGTTTCTATTTGATCATACTGTGATGAAAACCAAAAAAGCTCCAGCATCTGTTTGCTCTTGCTTCCTCATCATCATCCTTCACCAGCTACTAGATTCCATACCAAGGTTCTCCTGCCACTATTTTTTCTGTCCTTTCAGTTTTTTCTTTGTCTCACTTAATGTGTTGATTTGGACCTGCTGACAGGTAATGGCGAGGTTGCTATGCCACTGTGTCTTATAACTATGGCTGATTAACTGAACATTTCCCAGCTTGCTCCTGCATGGCCTTTCTGTAAATGGAAATTAAATTATTTTTTAATTATGACCAGTATTTCATGCTACAAAGCACCAGATACCCTCTCTCTCTCTTTGTAATAATCCAAATTACATGCCACTGTTGAGGTACCAGGGACCTGAGTGTACTGGGACAGACTGTTTGTTTAGGTATTTCCAGTTTGGAGTGAAGAGTCCTGCTTGCTAACGTTAAGTACATGCCATGAACAGTATATGAAATAACACAAACATGAGCAGATGAGGAAACATCTGACTGATCATTAAGTATAAAAAAAAGCACCGAAAATGGCTCACAGTACAGGGCACAAAATGAAAACCTACAGCTTCACAGCAGTGAAGATTCTTAGAGCTTTGCCCACTCCCCTACTCCTCCATTCTTCCATGAAAATGCTGCCATTCAAAATGTTTCCACACAGGCAACTGCTCTTGGTTGTAGGGGTTGTGCTTCATGGTCTGGGGAGCACTTGGAGAACTGGACTCAGAGAGTCAGAATTTGATTCTACCCTCTTTTACTTTAAAACCATTACTCTTTGTCCTGCTGCTGCAACTCCCAAGTGCTGCTAAAGCAATCCTTGGGAAGCTGATGGAGAAAATTCTCCTGGCAATTATATCCAAACATATGAAGCACATTGTGATTGTGAGTCAGCATGGATGTTTGAAGGGGTATAATGTATAATCAAGGTAATATCTTTCCATAATGAGATGGCTGGTTCAGTGGATGAGGGGAGAGCAGTGGATGTTTACCTTGACTTCAGCAAAGGTTTCAATGCTGTCTGTTGTAATGTCCTTATGGACAGACTGATAAGATAAGGAGTAGATAAATAGACAGGGAGGTGGCCTGAGGTCTGGTTGAACTGCAGTGTGCAAAGTGCTGTGGCCAGTGGCACAATAGCAAGCTGGAGGCCAGACACTACTGAAGTAGCCTGAGGATCTGATACAGAGGCCAGTGGAGTTCAACATCTTTATTAATTACCTGGATGATGGGACAGAATGTGCCCTTTGCAAGGTTGGAACTGGTACAAATGTGGGAAGAGAGACTGACAGTCCAGAGGATTGTGTTGCCTTCAGATGGATCCAGTGAGGCTGAAGATACAGCCAGGAACCTCATCAAGTACAACCAAGGGAAATGTGAAGTGCTTCAAGTCCAAGCAAGGCAAGGGAGGTGATTCTTCCCCTCTACTCAGCCCATCAGGAATGCTGCGTGCAGTGCTAGGCTGCCCAGTAGAGGACAGGTATGGAAACACTGAAGCAGGTCCAGAGAATCTCCATCAAGATGGTGTTTAGAGAGGCTGGGAAACAAGGCTCAGGGGGAAAATTATCCATGTGTATAAATATGTGCAATCCAGATCCTTTTCAGTAGTGTCCAGTGATGAGGCAAGAGGCAATGGGCACAAACGGAAATGAAATTCAGGAAATACTATTTAAACATAAGAAAGAAAACATTTTTTCTTTGTGAGGATGATTACACACTGGAACAGGATTCCCAGAGTGGTTATGGAGTCTGCACTCTTGGAGACACTTGAAACAATTCTGGACATTGGGCCCAAGGTGTGTGCTGACCCTGGTTTGAGAAAGGTGAGGTTGAGCTACCTGATGTTTACAGGTTTCTTTCAGTCCCAGAATTCTGTGGAAATTCCCTCTCTTACTCTAAACTACAAAGCCTTTTTTTTTTCTTTTTTTTTTTTTTTTTACAGAGTGTGAAGGACTTATGACCTTCTTAAAAACCTCTCAAAACTATTGTCTCTATAAGAAAAGAAAGTTTCAGTCTAACTACCTTGAGGCAGTCCTAGCCTACAGGCAGAAGCAAGTATTCAGGTGCCTGCTATTTCCTGGGCTAAGGGTCTGCTACCTTAGGAACAAAACAGGGGAAAACCCACACTGACTAATATATCTTAGTGGAGAGGGCCTTAAGGCTGTTGTTTGCTGGTCTGTGAGGCAGGTAAACTTTGTTGATTTCTTGAGGCTTGCACTGGAATGATCATGATTTTAGGTGTCCTAAGCTACCATGAAGGTGAGATTATCTGCCTGCTTGTCTTCTGGCTTTTTTTTTTTTTTAAAGCCATGTCATCATGGCTAGGTTCCAGACAAGAGTGTCAACAAAGAGAACATGGCATGAGATCTTCTCCAAGATCCCTGGAGAAGGTGCTCCTGCTTTTTTGAGGTTCCTCTCTTATGGTTTGTGTGGACACTTTTAATTTGTTTCCCTGTTGCAGATGTCTGCCAGTTCTTTGGACTCAGCTCCTGAACTTTTTGACTTTTTCCACTTAAATTAGAAAAAATGGGAGTGTTCCTCATGGGGGAAAAAAGCTGAAAGCCCTGAGAATCCACTTTTCTGTCTTTTCTGTCTTTATTAAGTTGCAGTGAAAGCTTTTAAACACAACTTGTGGAAAACCTTATTCTTTTCCGTTTTTTAATTTTTTTTTCCGTTTTCTTTAAATTTGCTTTATACCTGGAGGGGTTTCTCTGTTAAAGAAGAGGCTGAGGAGCTAAGCTCTATGAGGAAGGCACAGACCACTCACTGCTGCTCCAAAACAATGGATGCTAGGAGAGGGAAGCATCCTCCAGCACCTGGTCTCTCTCTATGATAAGATAAATGTTTTTGAGGAAACACTCAGTGTGAGCTTTAGTAAGGAGAATTTTGAGAGAAGGAGAGGAAGATGAATTAAAAAGGTATAAAACCTGTGAATCCAAAATATTTGGGTTAATGTTTGCTGTCATTAAGATGTGTTCTATTTACAGCCTATATTTTCACGTCCAGGGATTTGTTTGATTACACTTATAGGCTTAACATTTTTTTCTGTGCAGAAATTGTCCAGACTATTCTATAATAATGATTTTGTAATTCTACTGAATTTAAATTATCTCAAAGAATCTTGTTCATGCTTTTCTATAAGGTAAACCCAGTAAGAGCCATAAATATTTTACTGACTCAAAAATCAGGGAGAGTGAAATGCAACAGTAAATTCAAGGTGATGGAACATGTTTGCAGCAGAGTAAGTAATTTGACTTTTCTGTTTACTCTGTGAGGATGTATGTACTTCCAAAAGTCGAATTATAGGTAGAAAAAGTCTATGAGATTTATTGTATTGCACCAGACAAGGGTTCATCCAACTGCATGTGGTGCCTTCTAATTTGATGTATGAAATTAATGAAACAGAAACAAGGTCACTCAAACCAAAAAGACTCATCTTCTCTGCACAGAAAATAATGCTACATCTAATCTAAAAAGTAGGATTGCTAGCAAGGGGCTGGAGCCTGAAAGTATGTGTAGGCAAGGAAGAGACTGCAATTAGCTGGAGGGAAAAGCAGTAATAAAAAATAAAAAGGCAAACCCAACTTTTTAAATGTTTTCAAATGATTACTATAACAATCTGGAAAGGATCAGCATGATGTTTGCACCGTTAACAAAACACATAATTCCAGTTCTGTAATGTTAAACATAGTGCCAAGGAAGACAATTTTGTGCCAAACTTTCTATAACACCTGGTGTTAGGAAAATATGCTTTCTCTTTCTCTGCTCTTTTAATAAAAGAATACATTGCTGGTCTCATTCTCCTGAAAGTATGCTGTCCTTTCAGCTCTGCATGAGTATTTCATCCCTTTAGGAAGAAATGCTCAGTACATATAGCCAAACTCCATCACTAATCGTGCACTTCCTCTAAACCAGAGAGATGACCTCAAGGTGACTCCCATCCCACTGGCTGTGCAAACCACCTCACTCATGCCAGGATGTGTGACCTTGAGTCCTGCTCAGGTGTAATTACCCATGCACAATTAGGTTGGTTTGGTTTAACTCATCTCACTGGGCCAGGGCATGTGACACTCATATGAACCAGACCCTGATCTAACTGCTGGCCTAAATTCAGCAAAGAAACATGAAAGTTCAGAACAACACCTCTTCATTTATTCATGTGTTCTCATCATTCTGCTCTGAGCCAGAGCCAAAATCTGTGCTCTTAAGGAACTAATATCCTTAGTATCCTATTTTTACATAACCATTTTCAGCAGCATACCTTCAAACACTACCTAAAGTAGTTCAGGTCTACCAGGACCTCTTCTAGATGCAGCAATACATATCTGTAGGCAGAAAATTATGTGCATAAGATCTCACAGTTACAGAATCTTGTGCAAGGCACTAGTCTCTAACCAGAGATCTCTATAATATTATACCATACCACAGTTTTGGTAGGCTGACCGTGGCCAGCTGCCAGCTGCCCACCCAGACACTCTTTCACTCCCCCTCCTCAACAGGCCAGATGAAGAAAATAGGATGGAAATAGTCTTGGGTGGAGATAAAGGCAGGGATATCCCTCAGCAGCTACCATCATGGGCAGAACAGACATGACTTGGGGAAGATAAATTTATTCTATTGCAAATTAAAATAATTATTGACAATGAGAAACCACAAGTCCCAGCTCAATTTTAATTCTTCACTCTTGACTCCTCTCCTTTGAAGAGGAGACAGACCTGTACTTTATGTTTCTGTTGTCAGACACACCGTGTTTTGGCTGAGGAAGCCCTGAGGCACAAACAACCCTGTCTGCTCCAGGGCCAGATCCAGATTTCCAAACAGAGGGCTCTTCCCTACTGAAAACTACATTTGAAATAAAGGCTGATGGCATAACTTCTTGTTAGGGTGAAAGGAACCTTTGCACTCTGGATTTGTCTTGTGATGGCAATGCCACAGCTCTTAGACTGAGGGATCCAGGGATTTCTGACTTGGCCATCCATAGGTGAGGCTGCTGCCATTGCAGCCTGTAGGTCCAAGAAGCAACAAAGATGAGCAGGTGTCAAAGATGTCAACCTACACTGAGCAGATAAGAGGCCAGGCATGATAACAAAGAGCAGGATTTTAGCCTACATCCACACAGAAACCAAGAGCATCCCCAAAGGCAAGAGAAACACAGAGGTCTTTATCCTGTTTCTCCTTTTCAGATGACCAAGTCTGAGGTTCAGTAACAGACACACAAAAACTTTCAAATCTCTGGTACCTCAGTGCAAACCACAGGTTCCTTACTCAGCCACCAGCTCTAATCTTGGGTCTTTTCAGCTGTGAGCTGCCTAATTCAGCTTGAAGTTCATGTGTGAGTCACATGGAAAGTGAGGTCACACCCTCAGTAAATTTGAAGATGCCACTAATCTGATGGGTGCCACTGACACACCTGAGGGACAGGATGCCATCCAGAGGGACCTGGACAACCTGGAGAAGTGGCTCCATGACAACTTCCTGAGCTTTAACAAGACCAAGTACAAGGTTGGGTAGTGGGTCCAGGCAATCCCCACTATCAATCCAGGCTGGGAGAAGTGGCTCCATGACAACTTCCTGAGCTTTAACAAGACCAAGTACAAGGTTCTGTGCTGGGGTCCAGGCAATCCCCAGTATCAATCCAGGCTGGGGAGGATGAACAGATGAGAAGATGCCCTGCCCAGAAGGAACTGGGGATGCTGGTGATTGAGAGGCTGGACATGAGCTGGCAATGTGCACTCACAGCCCAGAAACAAATCCAGAGCACTGTGGGCAGCAGGTGAGGGGGGATTCTGCCCCTCTGCTCTGCTCAGACCCCACCTGCAGTGCTGCATCCAGCTCTGGGGTCCACAGCACCTCTTGGAGCAGGTCAGGATGAGGCCATGCAGGTGATCAGAAGGCTGGAACACCTCTCATAGAGAGGATGTCTGAGGTCTCTGGGGATACCTGGTTGCACCTTCCAGTGCCTAAAGGGGGTTTATAAAAAATATGGGAGCAGAGACTTTTGCAGGGCCTGTTTTGATAGAACAAATGGTAAAGGCTTTAAACTAAAAAAGGACAACTCAGATTAGTTATAAGAAGAAACTTTTTACAATGAGGCTGTTGATACACTGGATCAGGTTGCCAAGAGACTTATCCCTAGAAACATTCAGGGCCAGGTTTAAAAGAGGTTTTAGCAACACTATTGGAAAGTGTGCCAGTCTGTAGCAGTAGGGTTGGACTAGGTGATTTTTACAGGACTCTTCCAACCCAAAATATTCTGTGATTGCATGAAAATGGGAATAGGATTTAATGAGAAGAAAGCACAGACTGCAGTTCTCAATTTGCCATGCTTGTTCCACCCCAATCTACTTTGATTCCTCCCTTTCTCACATTTAGCCCTTCCTCTAAATGTGCCATAATAATTTTCATGTGACCTCAAGATTTCCCAGAGCATTCTATAAGCAGCTTTACACAGCCCTACAAGTTTCACCAGCCATCCCATCATCACTTTTCTTTTTCCTGTGGTGCATGTGGGAAACAGATTTCCCCCCTTCTTGATCAGCTACAAAATTCTGGTTGAGCACTCTAAAGCCTTTAGTCATTTGCTCAATGGCCCCTCAGCGAATGACCTGAAGGCTCAGGCATTTGCTGGTGTCTATTATCTTGTTTTCCTTAGGGCTTGTGTATTTAGGTGTTTAATTTATTCTTTTTCCTGCCTCTTATCTGTGTCTGTTATCTTTGTCTCTTATGCTGATAGCTGTTAACCAGATGTCCTTAGATTCCACTATCTCTGCATCAGTCAGGGCTTGGATTAAAGAATTGGAATTAAAAAGACAGAAAGTGCAAAGCAGACCTGAGCTTGCTAAAGGCTTCTGCTGCAGGGGCTCAGACCAACATCTGAATCCCAAATTTCAGTTTACAAGAGGTGTCAAGCCTCCTTCCTCTCTATGTTTGCCAGTTATTTATAAACATCATGGGAAAGACCAAGGCTGTGTGGAAATGAATGTGCTGTGAATTTGCTCTGCTGTGAGCTGTAGACATTTTAGTAAGAGCTAGTCCTGATCTCATGGCATTGACAACAAAATTACACAATAACAAAATAATAGTATTTCTGCTTTATGGTTAAGGGTCTGGGACACAGACACTGAATGGCTAATCCTAAATCATACAGGAATTCTGTGACAGATTGAGAATTGGACCTTTCTTCCTTCCTCAAGTCTCAACCTAGTAATGCAGACACATCAAAAAAATCATAAAATTCACCTTTGGAAGTTTTTGCAAATACCAAGCTAATAGGTACCAAGCTAAAAGATGGAAAAAAACACAAAACTCTTTCCAAGATGCTCATCAGCTTCTCTTAAGGCTTACCAAGATTTTGCTACTCTTTGAGAGTCCAAAAGGGTCTTCAAAACTTCCACTCACAGACAAATCCTTTTCCTTATTGCTAGAACAGACTTGGGAGTACTTTTGCATGACTATATGCTCCAGTGAGAAGGTCTCACCCAACCCTAATTCAATAAGAAAGATGGAAAACATCAGAGGAAAGAAATAAAGAGCACAAATGGAAAATCTTAATGTAGATTACACAGTACAATGATGTGTTCTTTTGTCCTTAGATTCAACTCACAACAATATAAAAACTGTGGGTAGGAAACCAAAATTCTAGTGGAAAAACAAACTGCTTGGGAAGTCACTGCCAATAATTGTGATGCAATCCACATAATCCAAGATGATTTTTTCAGAGATTGCCTATCATCCTGTCAATGATTCCACGTGAACTTTTTGTGAAATATAAACACTGATGCTAATCTGCATTTTTGTTTTGTTGATTTTAAACCACTAAAAACCACAACAATGATTGATTACATCACATTAAAAATGATGTTAAAAAACGTTGGAACAGCGTTGCTTTGTTGCTAAGTCATTATTCCTGAATATATGTTGGCAAAGCCAATGCAAGCAGCAAACCCAGATTTGGCTTGAGTTTCTAAAAACATCATTTCTTTACAAAAAATAATCTTCTTTTTGAAGAACATTTGGATAGAAACTTTTAATTTTAATAGTGCCTGGACTGTAGGTTTCTGAATTAGAAGTTGTTTTATCTGAAGAAGAGGAATTGAGTCAGAAGGAAGAAGCAGCAGAGATAATGTGTGATGAACAGAGTGCAACCTCCATTCCCTGTTGCCCTGTTCTTCTTAGGGTGAAAAAGAAATGTTTGGGAATCAATTTTACCCAAACACTAGAGATAGAGAACTAGAGATACATTTATGCTCTCACAATGTAGTCATCTTCATCTCTCTTATTTAACACTTTTTTAAAATTTTTTTTATTTTTAGTATTAGCTTATTTTTTTTTTAAATTATCCAGGTTTGGCACACTTGTTTTGGTGATGTTTGTAAAATCTGTATAATCAAAATATTGGGCACAATATATTTAAAGACAGGTGCATGCTCACTTATATGTGCAGGAAGTCTTCTCTTTCAAAGTCCACAATAAAAAACCAAAATTTAAATGTAGTATATCAGGAGATAATAATTAAAATTGGAAATAACCTTTCCACAAAATTTAAAAAGTAATAAAAATATAATTTATTAAGTCAATAAATTTATGTTAAAATTTCAGTATCATACTCCTGAACAAAATAAAAACACACAAACAAACAAAAAATCATAGATTGTAATGAAGGAATAGATATCTTGCTGGAAATATTTGATTATTGTTTCATTCCCTAACTGCTGTTCTCATTCTTTGCAGGTGCAGGTGCTCCTGTTATCAGTTAGTAGTTGGTTTATGGCTAAAATGCTTTAGTTTATCCCATTAGGCATGGGTAAGAACTGTTATCAACTCTGAGGCAGGCCCTAACTCAAATTTCAGGCATCTACATGTGGTTATCTGTAGTGGGTGACTAAGCTGCAGGCATCAAAAATGAAAATGGAATCAATGCCTCTAGCATGAAACCAGCTGGGAGATAATTTAACCTGGTTTGATCAATGTGTGTTCCAAAACCAGCCTCGTTTTTTGAATGAAATGTTCCTTTTTGACTGTAAAGGAAGCTGAACCAAGTCTCCCATTCTGTTTCTGGACCAGAGCAGAGACCCTTCTCTTCAGATAGACCTGTAACAGAGTGGGGTGATTGCACTTGATTACATTTCCATACTTTAAAATCAAACTTGGAGCGTGCCTTGGTTTGAGACATCACTCCTTCAAAATAATTGTATCCAGGACATTTATATACTGCCCTGAGAAGTGTAAGTTATTCCCTTTCCAGTCCTTTTTTTTTTTTTTTTTTTGTTTTGCTAGTGACAAATGACAAGGAACCAGAACCAAGCTGAGAAGATCCAACATCTGCTTTTGCAGAATTTAGGACATGCTCATCCTTTCTCCTCTGTTCCTCTCTGTTATGGTGCAAACAAACCATGAGCAGCACCAGCTCTTATCTAGCAGTGCTTTTACTCATTAACCCTGGTAAATAAATGGCTGCATGCTGACAAGGGTATGGGTAAATGAGGTCTTTCTTGATGTTAAATCTTTAGTTTTCAGCTTGAAAATGTTTTCTTTACCTGTTGACCCTTCATAGTTTTTCAGTTACTCGAGGTAAAAGTAAAATAAAGAATAAAAATTGCCAATTTTTGTTGCTTGGGGAAATTTAAAACCCAGCTTAATTCTGGAACTCTGGTTCATGTCCAGAGCTCTTTGATAATAGAGTCTATAATCGAGGGAATTGCTTAATTCTGCTCAGTTTGCTCATCTCCACTCACACTCATAATGAGTTCCTGAATAAATTAAATGATAATTAATTGCAGGACATTTCAGACCACGTGTTGTGGATTTTAGAGTTAAGATTTCCTGATGGAATCCAATCCATGGGTTTAGTTTCTCCTTGTTTACTATAACAGTTTTCCAAGCTTTTTCATACTGAAAAGCTTGTGATGTGGCTCCATGCATAATAATCAGATCAGGGTAAGGTTACATAACAAGAAAGAACTCCACTTTCATCCTCTCTTGGTAATAGATGAGCAAGTCAGACAGGAAATCAGTCTGCTTTCAAACAGGGTATATTAAAAATTTTATGATGCAACGATATCTTGTACTCCCTGGGTTTAGAGGAAAAAGCGTGGTTTGATAAAGAGGCATCCTATACCCAAAGCAAAATGGTAACACAATTGCAAGTGTACAACATGAAAAAGAACCAGTGACAATAGCAACACTGCCATTAATCATTCTGTTGAGGACAGCTATTTATCAAGAGATGAATCTCTCAGCTACTGTGGCTCACATGGCTTGAACTTAAAGAACCCTGAATGATCCTTGAAGGATGAAGGAAATGTTAAATTTTCACATAAGTAACACAGCTTTTGCTTTCCTGGGTCAGGAGAAAAATATGTAAGTAGCATTCAGGCCATGATGGTTCAGCTTGTGCTTGTTGCAACAAATCACAGAAGAAGCAACAGGACAATGAAGAAGAAAGGTCTCTCTCGGATTCCCCTCCAATTCTCTAAATACAAGTGTCCCAAGGAGGAATGACTCTTCCTGGAGAAGAGGACCTGGTTGCAGCCCTTCTAACAGTGGTCTTGTGCTGGTTTTGGCAGGGATAGAGATAATTTTCTGGGGCACCCCAGAGGATAAGGCACCATGTTCAGCATATAAAGCTGGGGAAGAAGGAAAGAGGGATGTTCAGAGTGATGGGGTTTGTCTTCCCAAGCCCTGGTTGGGTGTAATGGAGCCCTGATGAACAACTGCCTGCCCTGGGGAAGGATGAATTAATTCCTTGTGTTCCTTTGCTTGTGTGCACAGACTTTGTTTTATCTATTGAACTTAGCTCATGAGTTTTCTCATTTTTATTCCTCTGATTCTCTCCCTATCCCTCTCCAGGCAGGGAGTGTCTGTGTAGGGCTGGGCTGTGCTGGAGTTAAGCCACAGCAGATATTCTTCACCTGCCTTCACACGGGGCCCTTGCAGAGCAGTCCTAAGGCAAAGAGAGACATTCCCAGGACATTCAACTCTTTCCAGGTGGGCAGGAGGTGGATTAATAGGCATAGAGCCCAGCTCATCTTCTCAGAAACAGCCCTGTTTCCTACAAATCAGGAGCATCAAAGGAGGGATACAGAAGTTGCTGCCCGAGAAAACTTTCCTGGCAGAGGTGGTGGCTCAAAGTCAGCACCAGCCCTGAGGCCTGGAGCTTCCTCTGCTGCTGATATTACTGAGGGGAGACTCTGGTGTGTGGGTAATTGTGTGGGCACAGTTTCCCACTGAGGAGGGGCAGTGGGGAAATGCTTCTGGTGCCAGCACATCCATTTCTGCATCTGGTATTCAGGACACTGTTTCCCCTGGCTTCAGTGAGAGAAAGAAGACACACTGTGTGCTGAGGGAAGTTTGCCCTGCTGGCATTGTAGCTTTCCATCTGTTCTGCAGGCAGACTGAAAACTTCGATGTCAAGAGCAGTGACATTAACAAAAAGTGTATTTTTTCCTCCTCTTTTTTTTCAGGAAAAAACAAAAAAACAAAAACATAAAATTAAGAGAATCAGAAAGAAGTGGATAAAAGTGCATAACTTTCCACAGGCATTTCTCCTCTGAAGAGAGAAAACAATCTGGGTGGATGCTGAGTTGAAAGAATTCAAGAGTGAATATGTCAGTTAACAGTGATTTGGCTTGAATGATGCCTTCCCAGAGGAAAGAGGTAACTCATAAAACTTTCCTTCTGGAAGCTCTCAGATTCCAGCTAATAAATTGCAGTGAGGTATCTTTTAAGCTAGAGGTGTGCCAAGGCAGATCCAGTTGCTTCTGAATCAGTTGCCAAGACTTTTTATTATTACTTTAAAGACCTTCTCCAACATATATCAATGCAAAACTCCTTGGCAGTATAAAGATAATGCAGAAATGCAGCAGTTTATTTATAAGAAATAGTATCTCAATAAAGATAAATGGGGAGGAAGCACAGAAAACCACAGCGTGCTATGAAGCTTTTCAACTTGACCACCTTGGATGAAGGTCTGTGCCTTGCAGGCTCAGGGGCTGGTGAGCACTGCAGCTGCTTTGCCAGGTGAAGCGTTTGGAGAGACTACATCATCCCCCTCTTTAAATCCATCCTTGTACAGCTGTTCAGGGCCTTCCTCCCTACAGCCATACTGACCTGGCTAGAAGAGTGCTATTTTTTCCTGCACCTTCTTTCCCTGACATGACACCCCATGTGCTGGGATTTGCCCTCTAGTGAAAGTTCTTGCTTTTGTTGTGCACCTGGGGTTTTGCAATGCAGCCTGGGCACAAGAGTTCACTGACTGAGGAGGAGGGAGCTCTGTGGGCTCCAGGAGTCACACTGGGGCTGTGGATGCTACTCCAAAGATCATTGGAGTCTCTTTCCATGTGAAATGCAAACTGATGTGTTTGACTTTGCTCTCTCATGGCAATTCCCCCAAATGCACCAGCTGACTTGTGCTTATTATAAGATAAATAAAGAAATTATCCACAATAACCTTCAACTTTATCCCTGATCACTAATCTGGCATAGGTAGGACACACTGTGGTACCTAAACTAATAAATAAGGATAATCTCATTACAGTTTACTAATGCCAGTTAAGAAAGCTGTATAGACAAGGACATTTGCTTTTTAACTAGCAATAGCAGGTGATGACAAAACCCTCACAGAGAATCCTGCCAAAGCAAACAAAGGTCCATATTGCTGTTTGTTTCTTTTTGTTTCTCACTGCTATTTTAACCTGTGATAAGACCACAGCTTTTCTCATGATGGGTAGATTGACCTAGATTAACCCTTACCAGATTTCTGAATCATATGGAGGATGTTCAAATAAGAGGGTGACAGCTACCCTCAGAAAAACCTTGATGAACACCTTGTAATTCATCTGCAATACTGAGAGATGAACAGGAAAGATTGAGGTCTGTGGCAAACAGTTTTGTTTTGACACTGTATTCCTCTTCAAAACAAGGAAAACTAAGAAAAAAGAAAAAAAAAAAGAGTGCACAATGACCTAAATAAGCTGTATTTTATTATGCTTAAATATGAAAAGTAAAGTGGAATGTCCATGTTTATATCCCTGGCCCCCACAGAGCCACAAATGGAGGTTGCCACTTTGAATTTTTAAATGAACATTCCCGAAAAAGTGCAGAGGAATAATAGATAGCCAAAAACTTGCTCAACTATTAATGGTGTCACTCTGTTAGAAAGATGTAGGAAAAAGAGATAATAATGATTATCACAAAATGGGAGAATGAGGTGGAAAAATAAACTACAATTTCAAAGCCATAAAAGCACTTGGGAGGCAGTTTTTCATCCACCTTTTTCTATGTCTGGCTTTTGCACATAAGAGCAGAGAGCTCTCAATAGAAAGGCAGTTTGAAAAGATTGATGAGAGCTAACAGGACCTGAATCTTCTTTTACAAATGACTGTGCATTTTGATTTAATATACAGGCTTATTAAATGCAAAAGGGTAAAACTCACAGTTCTGATTCAAGACAGAGACCAGGAAAATGGTTCTGCAAGAGGTCTGAGGCAGGGACTGTACAGCTGGGGGTGCACTCTGAGCCTCACCATGACCTCCCATGCTCACACTCTTTCCTGAGGTAGGTGCCTTCTTGAGGGACATCTAAAGGGGCTGCCTCCCCTGCTTAATTACCAGAGTTCACACAGTAATCAGAGTCCTGATTTATATTAAAACACTAATTTATAATCTGCAGAGGCTTGGCAGCTGTTGCAAGAGCAGATGATGCAATTCTGCAGATTTATTTTAAAAAGGGGGTCAAAATGACAATGGGGGTAGGAAAATACCACTAGTGTCCTGAGTTAAGCTGAATTCCTTCATAAAAAGAGGACAGAAATTTGCCCTTGTTCAAGGCACCTAAATGTGTGCTTACATTAAAGATGTGTTTAAACTCCTTTGATTATAAGAGAGTTTAAAAGTATGCTTAAATATTAGCTAATATGTACGTGATTTCACAGAAGTTTGCAGTCTTGAGTCAGAGTCCAAGCTAACTAAGACAACCAGCTCATCCTGAATTCACAGAATAAATTTTTATTGTTACTGATAAAGAGCACTAAATTTGTATGATGTAAATGCTGCATAAGCTGTCCCAAAAGTTTATTCCTCCTATGGGATATACATTTTTTGATAAAAGATGAAGTCTAATATGTTGCATCATCTGTCTACAATCATGATAACATGATGCTTTTCAAATGAAGCAAGTGCTTAAGATTTTACTTAATTAGTAAGTTCTGAGTTTGAATATTATCTCAGGGATCCCATGATCAGTGAATTACATCGTGGTGGTAAATTTGCAGTAGATCTTCAGAGGTTTAAGCCATAGCACATAACAACAGCAAGTTCAGCCCCTGGCCAGGTGTGTCTGTGCACACCAACAGCACAGCTGGGCTCACAGGCACGTTTGCAAACAGAGCCAGATCCAGGCAGCTCCTGTTTAACATTCTGGAACTTCAGGGCAAAGGAGAGTCCTAAGCCCTCAAGCACCAGCCCAAGTGACTTCTTTTTGCAACATGTTCAATAAATATGCAGTATCACCTTGCAGAACTAGTGCACAAAGGCTTTCAACAGGAGACCTTCTGCAGATTGTTGTGACAGCAGCATCTGTTTACTAGGGCTGCTTAAGTGAAAGTAGCACAGCAATGTGCTTCTATTTCTTCCACCTTGGGGCATGTCCAGTTTGTTATCTGAATGAATTTAGACCCATTTTCTGACAAATCCATGGAGTTTCAGCTATTCCCTAAGTTTTCCAAACATTTCTATTTGGTCCTTATTTTAACATCTCAGTGATTCTTGGTTCCCTCTGATTCTGAAGTGCTCATACTGAGCTCTCTCCTTTAATCTATTTTCCTGGGAGTTATTTATATCTACATTAGGGTTTATAACCCTGCAGGCAGTCTCTTCAGTCTGCCTAGTAGAATTGCCATAGCAAATTTTGAGAGCTTCTCACCAATATTGATAGCAAATTCTCTTTGTGAGGCGTCTGAAATCAAAGCTCTAGCTTAGGGTCAAAAGGATCTTTGCCCAATTGCCGCTAGGCTCAGGAATCTAAGAGGGTGGTCATCTATGGTGTGGCACTTACAAACTGAAAATCTTAACGAGACTTGCTCTTCAGGCACAACTGACCAGGGACTGCATCTCAATTTCCAAAGTTGAGAATTTTTAGCACATTTACCAAGTCTTGGTCCCAGGCCTTGGTCATCTGCATGATGCCAGGGAAGCTCTATTTTGTCAGAGGGATGTGTGTCTTGAAGGCTGATCTAAGTGGGGTGGGAGTTCTTGACTGCTTTAAGAGTTAGATCTGATCGTTCAGGCTCTCTCTTCATACACAATGAAAGTAGTAAAGAAGTTAGTCCTGGGAATGACTTCCTCATGGATACCTTAACCACAGGAACACAAATGGTTCCATTCTTATACCAGTGAGAAATGGTCCTTATATTTTCCCTCCAGAAAGTGAAGGCAATCGAGTGTTGCAGTGACAAGCACTTGGATCAGGGCTGTCAGCAATCTCCTTGTCCTTTCCAGGTCCATGTGCCTGGCCTGATGGGCTGGGCTTTGTGCACAGTCATCATCCTATTACGCATGAAAGCAGGTGTGGATTTTGCAGTGCTAAAGGGTTTGAGGTCCACAGCTCATCTGTTAAATCAGGAAAAAACGCAGTGTAGTGTCTCAGTCCCCAGCAGCCCTGAGACATGGGGCTGCAGTGTTTGACAAGCATCTTTTGTACACCACAGCAATTTTCTCGTGATTTTCTCACTTGAATTCCCAGCCTATTGTAACAGCTGCGTTACAAGAGGAATGACTTGGCCCTGAGGTCTCCTGTGACCACTCCTTCTCACATTGCACTTCTGCTCCCTCCCTTTGGGAAGGGAGTTACGCTGGCTGCAGCTTTTATCTTCATTCCTATTCAGTCTTTAGCAGCTCCCCTTTGATGCTTCCTGCCATCTCTCTCTTTCTTGCTGTGCTTTGACGGCTCTCTACTGCAGGCACAAGTAAGATCATGCTGTGCTGATCTCCCTCAAAGCAATGTCTTGCTGGTAGCAGGTGCCTCTGCAGTGGAGGCTGGCAGGGTACTGCTGTAGGGAGACAATATGCTCCTCTCTTTCTTTTCAGATTCATCCCCTCCCGGGACTCACAAGGACACCCCTCTTGACCAGAAATGTCAAACCACAGTTTGAAGCTGGCAGCAGATAAACTCTGACAGGGTTCAAATCTACAAGTCCTAAGAGCAGTGGTTTGCATTGATGTGCTTCCTAAAGGTCTGCATCTGCATTAGGAGTGCTGCTGATCTTTTGCTTAAAGGTTTGGCTTTTTAAAAAGGTACCACAGTGAAGCACGGGGAGGGAGCATTATCCAATTTCTGAGATTCTGAAATTCTTAAAACAAAGTCTAAATGGATTATCTCTTCTCCTAAGAGAGGAAACATTTTTCAAAAACAATGAAGGTTCTACATTTGTATGCAGAAAACCAAAATAATTGAGAAGAAATGTATATCACTTAAAAAAATTAAGATTGATGAGCTGAAATAGTTTCAGGTGCAAGAGATGACTGGGTCTCACAGTGAACAGAAAGAACAACACTCAAAACACTAGATGGGAGAAAAATTTCTTATGCCTTCTGCTTACTCTCAGGAAAATGTAGTTCCACATTTAAACTCAGCAAACACCATGAGCTGTGAAAGAATGAAGCATTATTCAGCTCTCTATGGCTGAGCAATGTCAGAATAAAATCGTTACAGGGTCAAGGAAGAACCAGAAGAGGAAGGGAAGGAATCGTCTATTGTCAGCTCATGAACTTGAGGACACCCCTGAGTTACATCCTTAGCCCAGGGATGAGGAGGAAAAAAATGAGTTACATCCCTCTTTCACTGTATACAAAATAAAATGGATGAAGTCAAAGAACCTCCCTCCTCCACATCCAGTCTTTACCAAAAAAAAAAAAAAAAAAAAAAAGAAAGAGCAGTGCAATGAACTAAATCCAAGCAGTACAGTGTGGCATCTGAGCATCTCACAGTCTTTGTACATGTGAAATGTACAAGAAACAAGAAACAACTGAAAAGACAACTGCTTTAGAGGTTGGGCTTGAAAATTTGGGGAGTTTCTGAGTGGCCTGAATCACAACAAAAGTCTTAAAGTTTGTGCTGGTGGTTATCTTTCATCCAGGCTTCTGCCCAGACTGCCAAGGAAGGTGTGGAACCCTCATCCTGGCTTTGAAGAAAAACATACAGAGAATTGTCTGGTGGAAAAAGAACAGGGAAGGTCTATGATTTTTATTTCATTAAGAGAGTAAGACACAGGAGGAAGGATCTTATTTTTGCTACAGTATATTTATTTTGAGAGAAAAGTGGCTATCAGAGGAAGAACTGGAGTAGGCCTGAGTCAAATGGAAATCCAAATTCATCAGTGTTTAAAATTTTTAAACATCCTCTATGGGTAGAGGCTACATCCTGGCATCCTTTTGGTGAAGATGCTTGCCCATGAGTGCTTGCACATGTCACCTGGAGAGGCAGGATCCAACCTTCAGTGTCTCATAATAAGAAAGTTATAGTGAAAACTGATTTCAACATAGAATTCTGTCTCTGTTTAAGGAACTAGAGGAAATATGCATAAAGCATTTTTCTGACAATGTAAACTGTGCAAAGGAACATATGAGAAAATGAAAATTCCTGAGAATAAGTGAAAAAAACCCACCTCACCCCCTGAACTTTAAACAAGTAATAGTTTTGAAATTGTTTTGGCTGCTTCTTGTTGAATTATGCCTACGTGCATATGATCAGAGCTAAAAAAATAAAATTGTTCTGCTCTGACACCTACCAACTCTCACTTTTAGTAATCAGTTCACGATATTGGCATCCATACGGCTGCGGGGGGACTGGGGGAGAGTATTTCACTTCAGACCAGCCTGTTGCTGTGAGCTCCCTTAAAAACACCTTCCTGAAGAGCAGAGAGCTGCTACTTAAGACCAAACCACACCACTGCTAAAATGATACATGCATTGTAATTAGATGTCCTTGAAGACAAGACTGGTTTTTAACATATACATTTTTAACATAGAAATTCTTTGTTTCATGTCCTTAAATGTTTCTGCAGAACTTCCTTTGAGAGGGAATATTTTAAACTCAAGTGGGGCCAGGAGCTGCTTGCACTCCAGCAACACATTGCTGCAGATACAGACAATTTTCCTTTGAACTCTGAACTACCACAATTTTCCTGTAACTATTCAGGTCCCTAACAAAAGAATTATATTTCATGCAAAACAAAGAAAATACTGAAAGAGCTATTGCAGCATCCTTCTGCTTCCTTTCTACATCTCTTTCCTTTAAGCTGTTTTTTGTTTCTGTTTTTTAAGTCTGGCTGAAGAATAGACAGTGGTGCAGTAAAGGTGTTTCCTTTCTTTCTACACAAAATGATAAGCTTGATGTGCTGCTTTATATAAATGTTCCAGATGTAACCTCTTCTTAATATTTATAAGAATTTTAAACCTGATGCTAATATAGCACTGCTTTCCTTAAAGATGTAACAAAGCACAATCCTTGAGGCAAAAACTATGAAATAAATATTTTTTGAAATAGCACTCTTCTTCACTTTGCATAAATTTAACACCCTGCTCTCTGTACAATATGTGTTCTTTTTCCTAACTCCCCACTGACAGAAATAGCTCTGGTGAGATGTCATGAAAGTAACAGAAGCTTTGGAAAACACCACACATTAAGGATGCTGAATTTAATTTTCTGCCTTTGTTTTGGATGGCCTACTTACTCTTCAAAAGCCTTGCCATGTCATGATGCAGACTGGGGATGAAGGAACTATTAGACTATATTTAACCACATACTAAACCTCAGCTATAAACACCCAACAGAAAATATTCATGTGAGCCTTGAGCTGTCTATAAACAAAAATAATGGGATGGAGCAGTCACCTCTATTCAGAAGAAGAGTTTGTACCAGTGGTCCTGCCTCCAGGTTATTGGGCTGAGATTGCTGTTTTACAGGTTGATAAGTACAGAGGAAAGAGGTGCCTGCAGAGATCTGCCTGGAACAGCTGTTCCACAGAGGTCACCTCTTGTACTTCTTACCCGAAACTCTCCTTTGTTTTTTAAGGACATTACATATTTCTAATGTAAAATACATTCATAAATTGACACATGATAAATGTTGTATCCAGATGGAAATGCAAAGTGTACAGAAAGAGTAATAATCCTGGACAAAATTATAAAATTACACATTATTGGCCAATTTTTTTTTAAGTTCATGCTCTCAGTGTGGGTTACCAGCCATTCCTGATAGTCTCCCTTTCTTCACTTTGCATCTCTAAATTATATTCTGCCACAGATTCATGAGTGATAGAGGATTCACCTCTCAGAGTTCAGTGTCTTCCCACATTTCCTTGGATTATCCCCTTAGCTGGTCACCTGCTGACCAATCCCTAAAGCAACTAAAATTTGGGAGTCTTTGGACTGGCAGACTGAGCCCACACACTGCAGCAGTTCAGATCCTCTCTGGAACCCCACCAAACCTTTTCCAATGAATCCAGCAGGGAAGAGCCTTGGACTGCAGCTCAGGTTTCACTTCTTCCATGGCTGTTAGGTTTTATTTGGAAACTGAAGGCTTTCCTTGCCTCTCCATGGCTGGGCTCAATGTGTTATGTGCTCAAACTCAGAGAGGGGAGATTCCCAACATATATTTTTTAATCCATGATCCCTCCTTGATTCAATCATCTGCATATTTTTTCAGCCCTTTTCCCAAATCCTGCAACTTTCTTGTCATTCTCTTTCCTTTCATGGGAAAGGATCACAAAAGCAGCATCCTCTACTGCTCCCACAAACAGCAAATTTTCTCTAATTTCTCCTTAACAATGCATTGTCAATGTTAAGCAATAAGATAATATTTTATTTAGGCTAGCAATAATATAATATTTTACTTAGACTAGATAAGAACGATTAATGTCCTCATCTCTTAGAAAACTAAGGAAACTGAAGAAGCTCTAAGGGTTTGAAGCTTTAACAGTGAACATAGAGCTCCAGGACAATATGCTCTCTCAGTTTGTGTCTACAATGCTAAAGGCCTTAAGAATTATTGTAAGGTTCTTTTAGACAAACATTTAGAGAATGCTTGTATGACAAATTACTGCTTCCAAATCTCACTATCCCTTCATTGAACCATAAAGAGTTTGTACAGATGCAGGTGCTTCTGTGGCTCCAGGGAATGGAACATAAAAATGATCAGAGGCTGAATTCTTGAATTGAAGGTAAGAAAAGCTGTACCAATGTCACAGTTTGAGTCACTGTCCCTAAAATCAACTGATCCATAAAGCTGCTGCCTGATTACATGGCCCTAGCTCATAATTGGTGCCCATTTTGATAAAATTAAACTGAAATATATTATTATTCAATGCCATTAATACATTTGTGCTGATCTGGGACAGATGCTTATGTGACATCCACTTTTACTTTGCTTGGTGAAAGTTTGACATTCAGACTTCAGTGCCCTGACTTCAGTGGTCACTTCACCCTTTACTGTGAAGCAGATCCAGCTCTCATTTCCCAGTGATTCTTCAAACTGGGCATGATTCTTCAAACAAATTTCTGGGAATGCAGGGAGAGAGGGAAATGTTACAGCTAGTGAGAAACCTCATAACACAGACATCCTAATTTTAGTATCACTGATAAATTTCTAAATTATGAAGCTTGTAACTTTAAATAGACCATTCCAGACTGTATAATCAACTTATATTTGATGAAATATTTTCTCATTTGACTTAGCCTTATCATTAAACAGTTTTCTTAGTTCACAAAAAAAGTGGAGATTCAGGTCACCTGTATGATGGAAACTGAATTTGGGCTGTTGGAATGAAACTTCTTGATTTGATTTCTCTTAAAAATAACAAAAGAGCTCAAGAAAAATTCCAAACTTAATGGGCTGATGATCCAGGGTTACTAAGTTTAGCTGGCAAAAGTGGCTTAAGATATTTTTGAAAACTTTACCTTCATGAATTAAGAAAAAAACCCCATTAATCCTGAAAATTCCTGCTGAAATATGGCACGAAACCATCCAAGTTGCTCAGCATGGAACTGCATGTATCTAAATGACTTGAGACCAGATACTGATGAGCAAAACCAGAAGTATTCCTCTGCAGTGAATAAACCAATTTTTTATTCATCTGGTCTGGAAAAATAAGCTGTGGGGGAGAATTGTCATTTGTGGAAGAAATATAACTTTTTATAGTTTATTTAATGAAATTTACATAAAATAAATATTTTCCCTTATTTTGTCATATCAATTTTTTTTTAAATGGTAACGTATCTGTATAGTTTTTTAATTTACATAAAATAAATATTTTCCCTTATTTTGTAATATCATTTTTTTTCAAATGGTAACGTATCTGTATAGTTTTTTTAAATACTTTGTCTTTTTTATTTGGCTAAAACTGTTAACAAAATGCACTGCAAGTTTAGAAATAAGTACTCTTAAAATCCAGTTTTCAGTGATTTATGAATTAATAACATGGAGCTCAAACAGCAGATATGGAGCTGGATGAAATATATTTATTTATTGTTTGATGTTGAATTTAATAATTGTAAAAAGTAATTTGAGTCAAAGTGAAAAAGAAATGTGATCATCTTGGGTTCTGGAAAAACAAAAGTGGTATCAAAATTATTTTCTTTAAATTTAAAACTGTATATATTCCAGTTCTTATATGCTGCACAATGATTTTTTCTAGATGTACTAGTTGGTAAAAAAAAATATTTATTCTTTATGAGATTTTACTGCTTATCTCCTTAAATCATTATAGCTAGAAAAAGTATGGAAGGGAAAGAAAACTTAGCATTTTACAATGTAGTACACTTTAAAAAAAGTGCAAAATTCAACAAACATTTGTGAATTATTTTATCTCTCTCTATCACCAAAACCTCAATTTTCCACCAAATTGCTGGCTCTTTTCTGTGTTCATCAGCATTAACATCTGAAGAGCTGCAAATCTTCATGCTTCAGTGAGATGCACTTCTGGCTGTGCTCAAGGAGAATTTCCCCTCGGTGCAGGAGCCACCAGGGCGTTGGCATTGCCAGGATCCAGCATCCCTCCCACTCCCTCCCCAGCCTGCTGCTTCCCACCAGGGTCCACAAAAACATCCCAGCTCCATCATTTCAGGCAGATTATAATTACAGCCTAAGTAAACTGACTTTACAAGTCGTGACAACATTTAGTTCAGCCCATTAATCCACCCCTAACTGTTTCACAGTTCTACAGAAAAACTCACAGATGTCTCCAATATTTGCAGCAGGATCAGTTGGAAGGTGACTGCATCTGGTTCCCGGGAGAAGTTTATTCTCAAAATCCTTCACATTAGAGAGGTGCAAAGCTACTCTCATTCTCACATATTCCTGGGCAAGCAACAGGTAAATGTGTCTGCTCAGCCCTTCACACATTAATGTGATTTTCAGCATTAAAAAGATTCTGAGAAACTCTTGCCAAAGGCACAAAATCATCCAGTTACACTGAAAACAGCAGTCAACACAAGGTGGATAAATCCTGTATGACCTACCTCTGTGAACCAGAGGTTTCCTTCAAATTATCCCCATCAAATAAATGTGGGGTTTACGCATATTTTTGCACACAAGAGTTCTTGGTGGCAGGAAGTGCCAGCCTGAGATATAAGAGGGTTTGATGTAAACTTCACAGATTATTGCTTGGAGCCCTCACCATTACATATGGCCAAAAAATCCCCACTCCACATTCCCTGCTTCCTGATTCCCTTCTTATGGCTACATTTCTCAATAAGCCAAGGGGAATTTTTAGTTTTAGAGAGTGAGGGCAGCATATAGTGATTCTGGGGACAAAGAGCTACGGGTGAATGTATATATGGTATGTGCATAGAAAAGCTAAGAAAAATATTTCTCCCTGCAATGTCACACATGGCAGCTACATGTCCCCAATTTGTCATCACTCTGGGATCCTCTGGTGAGCAAACACCCTTTCACATTCTGCTCTTAGTTCCCTACTCTCCTCACAGAGTTTATCAACCCTGCTTTTAATGTGATTTCAGCTCTCTGCATATCCCATGGAAAGGGAATTCCTTCTGCCTCATAGCCTTAATGCAACCTACACATATTTTCTCTCGTTATATTCTCACTTCTGGGTCTTGCACCATCCCACTGCATCTCTGTGGGAGATGCAGATGAACTGATGAACCACCCTGCAAGCTTAGGTTTGGCATCTTGTTTTTCTCTTAACACAAAGGATATAAGATCAAGGCATCTGGGATATCCATTACAGAAGCTGGCTGCAGGTCCTCCAGAGGTCTGTGAAGCCCTCTCACAGCTGGGCTTTACCTCAGGAGATCAATAAGGGCTGCTGTGTGCAGCCCCAAGCAAGTCAATGTGCACGTCTGCACACCTGGGTGTGTGGCACCCCTGGCCACTGAGAGAAACTTGTGTGGAGGTACTTTGCATTTTGAAAAATTCAAAATGAAAAATCATTATGTACATAAAATTCCTGCCAATTAACAGCCAGCTTTCTCTCCCACTACCAAGGGGTTTACCTGATTGCATAGAGCTAGAGACAAGAGATGAAATCATGAAGTTTAAAATGTTAAATTTTAGATTTTTTTTTTCATGTAATATCACTTATCTTTTGGACAAGTTGCTATTCTGAGTCTGCTAAAAAGAACACAAAGACACATCAAAGAATCAGGGAATCCAGAGCAGACTATATTTTTTGGGACTATATTTATTATTTCTATTTTGTCTCTGTGTGTGCATGTATATAGGCTTCAAAGTACATAACTCTGTTGTCCTTGGATTAAGAACAAGCCTTCATCTCTCCTGTGAGCATTTGCTGGCACTGCTTAGGTATGAAAAAGGCTTCCTCTTCAAGAACCTTCCTCTGCAGCCTCACGGGCAATCACAGCTGTGAAGAAGAAAAGTACATTGTGTTGGTCCAACTTGTGCTGAAGGAGTTGCAGCCTCTGTCAAATTACAGAGAATTCTCTTCCTTCAAGAGAGGGTCTGCTGAGCCACACTTCTGACAGGTGCCCTCGAGAATCACAGTCCCTTAGAGAAAAAGACAGTTTCACTTGTTTAGGGTTTGGGGTTTTTTCTTTTTTTCTATAATGATGTATTAAAATTTTAATGGAGGAAGGAGAACAAAAGAGTAATTGAAACACGTAAGAAGCTCCAAGGACGCTTTTCAACAAACTAAAAATACTATTGCCTTTATCAGAACGCCCCATATGGACGAGTATGTTTGCATCCTGGTTGCAAAGATTTCACACAGCCCTGTAGTATTAGAAAATGACAATCATTCTTTATCAGCAAATTAATTGCTGTTGGACATTTACATGCAGATCATTCAGTGCAATTCATCACAGACCAGGGAGGGCCAACATATAGAGAGAGATTATTCACAAGAGCATGTAGCAACAGGACAAGGGGGAATGGCTTTAAACATAAAGATAATAGGTTTAAATTAGATATTAGGAAGAAATATTTTACTGTGAGAGTGCTGAGGCCCTGGTACAGGTTGCCCAGAGAAGCTGTGGATGCTCCATCCATGGAAGTGTTCAAGGCTGGGCTGGGATAGTGGAAAATATCCCTGACCATGACAGGGAGTTGGGATGAAATTATATTCAAGGTCTCTTTGAACCCAAACCATTTTGTGAATCTGCATGGGGAAGAATGAGTTAAACAAAATCAAGACTTTAAGTAGCAGACTGCCACGGGGCTGACTAGCAAAAGTTTGCAGTCATTTCTACCAGGACAAGACTGATAAAGTAGATTTTTATTGGATCAACAATTACTGTAAAAGGCATTAAAGGTCAAAATGGATAAATATCAGGTCATACAAAGCCCATCTTTAGCTAACAGCAATTTGGAAGGTTGTGCTGTTTTAATAACAATTCATTGTACAAAAGCTGCTGAAAATGTATCACAGAGTTCTTACAGAAATCCTATGTTGAAACTGCATCTTCCTAGCTATTAATAATACTACAACAAGCATCATCCTGTATCATATCAGTGGTTTTAAACTGTTCTTCATAAATATTTCTGGAGCTGGTTGAATTAGACTTCAATGATTTCTCCATTAAATGTGGTCTGATCAATTTTTATGGCATCGCCTGAGGAATGAAATCAAACAAATGTCATGCTGGACTCACATTTCCTCTATGGATTTTTGAGGCATTCCTTTAAAAATATATTTTTGTTTGACAGCAGAGACATCGATTTGACAACTTGCTTTATAAAATTAGAGTAGCTTTCAAGTAAGGTAGTTATGCTGGGTGATCTGCGTACTGCTTCTGTGTTATTTGAGGCTTCAGCTCACATCCCAGTCACACGGGGCAATTTGTCATTATCTCTGCTAATGACTGCGTGAATCTGGATCAAACGGAGGAGCTGGTAAGTAAACATGTTGATTTCTGGAATCAAAGAGCTTGATTTTAATATTTGTCATTAAAAAAGTGACACAGCTTCCTAAATGCTACATGGCACTGTGAAAGATGAGACATATCACTTATCAAAGGTATAATTTTAAATCTAATTTGAGAGCAAAGGATTTGTGAACTACCATGAGTCAGGCTAAAGGGCCTTCAGTCCAGTATCCTGATCCTTGGCCTGGCAAGAAGCTCCTGCTTAGAGAAAGGCAACAGCCACTGCTGAAGTTGATTGGAATACCTGAATATTATACATTCAACTATTAACAAGATATCAAAGGTCATTCTAGTTGAACAATGAAGGGATTTTTTTAAGCTATACTGTAAGAATTTCAGGAAATGTAGGACTGAGATGAAGAGGAAGAATACATTGAACTTAGCTAAAAGCACCTCATTAAACCCCTGTTTCATTAGCACAGCTTGTTAAGTCACTTAAGGCTTAACGAAGGTCTATCCACTGCAGCAGCTGTGGTCCTGCAGGGTTCTAGGTAGAACATCAATTGAATTATCCTGACAAACAGCTGAGAAGGGTCTGACAGCTTCCTCTTTCAGGTAACAGGTACTTTTGCTGGTACAACTGAACAGAGAGCGGGTTGTACAGGAAAGCTTTTAAAAGTCTTGCAAAACCACTGAAAATGGCCAGATTTCAGAACACACAGAACAATAGCTGTGATTAATTATGGTCTATTTTGAAATAAAAATAATGGGTTAACTACCTTGTAATGGGAGCCTGTGGTGAGCCTACAGAAGACTTATCCTTTCCCCTCTTTTGAAATAGCTTTCCTTGTGTTAAATAAAATATATTAAATCCCTTTTTGATTTTATACTATGGTCGGGAGTAAGGCTGAGTAATATCAGTTTTCTGTAGATTCAGGGAATAAGAAGTTAGAGGAGATAATTTTAAACTTTATTTCTTTTCCCACCTGAGCTCTTGAACTAATCTCCAAACTTTCTGTTGGTTGAAATCATATTTCTGAAGAATAATTTATGTTCTGTTTTAAAGGTATTGAGTAATCTGGAAGATGAAAAGTCAGTGATGTCAGCCATGTGTTTTGTACCACAACTATGTGATACCTGAGCACTTTAAAAAAGGGGCAAATTCTTTGTCAAAAAAAATAAAAATTGTGACCCATTGAAGAACATGGACTGCATCTATTTGCAAGCTTATGAGCTATAATATTTTATGACCATTAGCTTTAAACACAGATTACTTCAGTGTAAGTGAAGTGTGACTTCAGTGACTGAACCATTTGACACAGAGGTAGAACTAATCCAAAACTGGTGCAATATGAGGTTGCAAAAAATATGTCCAAACTGAGACAGCTTTTACACTGCATCTGGCACTGACATTGCTTTCTCCAGGCAAGGAGCCAATTGTTTGAAAGGATCCAAAGAGTTGTGAACTGAGCCCTATCCCTCACCATCCCCTTGTAAGTCAACCAAAAATCATAAAGAAAGGGTTGGAGTGAGCCATGCCACCAGCACTAAACACACAACTAACTCCAGGCTTTAGGGAACTGCACACCTGAACCAGATTGTCCTGAGAAATTCTGAGTCACCTTCTTCTCCATGGTTAAACAATTGCAGATGATCCACCCTCACATGCCACTTCCATCCATGGACATTCATTCCCAGGCACCTGAAGGGGAGCCCTGGAGCCTGGAGAAAAGGGCCCTTAAGTTTTCCCATTTAAGCTTTTCCACTTTGGTCAGATTTCCTGAATATTCATTAGACCACCAAGAGATAAAACTCATGAGAAGTATTCTGCAAACACAGAGGCTGAGTCACCAGTCAAGAAGAGAAAGAAACTGAATACTAATTATTGCTGAAATTAATAGCTACTGCTACTACTACTACTACTCAACTATTACTTAACTTTTCCTTAAAAAGGGAATGAACTCCAGCAGAACAAATGGAAATTGTAAAAATTTCCTCCAAATACAATTTCTTCCTCTTGTGATCCAGATTCTTTCCTAAGAGTTAGAGATCTCAGGCAGAGGGTAGAGGTGACATTAAATCTCCCAAGTCTGGCATTTGTTCTAATCTACAGACTACAGGGTAAAATGTTCTGTACAAGTCTCCTCATCCTCTAAAACGTCTTTGCAGATTAGCCTCAGGGGCAACAGGGTGGATGGTATAACAATGCCTTTATTGTGAATTTAAACAAAGAACAATGGTGAGATAGAGAGTGATTGTTCACAATGGACAGATGATGGTTGACCTTGGGCTCTATGGAAAATGTCAAAAAAATAAAAAGATTTTCTGGTCCTTCAAAATTTGTCTACCAACTGAGGAGCTATTTAGGTTAAGTTCTATGATTTCAATTTTTCAGCAGTTAGGCCTCTAATCCCTTCCATGGATTGAGCTCTAAAATGCTAAAAAATCATAACAAAAAACCCCAAAAAACAACTACAAAAAACTACACACACAGTCAAAAAAAAAAAAAATCCCAAACAAACAAAAAACACCAGAAAAAAAACACATCTCAAAAAAAACCCAAAGAGCCCCCAAGAAACCAACAAGTGAGGCTTCTCACTCACTTGGATGTTGCTGGGATTTTTATCTCTGAAATATGAGTTCAATGAGCCCTGATCTCAGAGAATCTCGTGTGCAATGTGCACTCTCTTTTATTCCCAAGATTTTCCTGTATCGCTAGAATAAATGACCAAGCTTCATCATTAGTCTGCATTTGTTCCAAGGTCTGATGTCTTCCACATTCTATTGTTACAAATCTGATTTTTTTATAAATATACACAACACTGGACCCCACTGTGCTTTGTTACAGACTTAAACTGGAGTTGCCTACAGTGACTGGCGTAACAAAGCACACTGGACCCCACTGTGCTTTGTTACAGACTTAAACTGGAGTTGCCTACAGTGACTGCAGTGACTGGCAATCATTAGTCTGCATTTGTTCCAAGGTCTGATGTCTTCCACATTCTATTGTTACAAATCTGATTTTTTTATAAATATACACAACACTGGACCCCACTGTGCTTTGTTACAGACTTAAACTGGAGTTGCCTACAGTGACTGGCGTAGCAGTAAGTTAAAAAACCTCCTCAAAACCAAACAACAAACCAGTCCCAAAGTGGCATGAAGAGTTAAATTATTTAACACGAGATTCACTCAGCTCAAAAAGTCATCATTCCCAAATCTCTGCCATTCTTTTACATACTTCATAGCCAGACTGGGTCTCCATATGTTCAGAATAATCCAGCTCATGGTGAGACTAATCTCCCGAAAACGAACTCATTAAATTAATGTCAGTGATTTTATATGCCTGACTTGTGGAAACAACTCATGGGAGAATGACAGGTCCTGTGTGCTGTACTGCCCTGCCACCACTGGCATTGAACTGACCCTTATGGATGGTTTGAACTCCATTTCTGAATTTGGCAACTTAATTTCAGGTTTACTGGAATCCAAGAGCAACATGCATGTATCTGCCCTGTCAGGACAGCTTTTGCTGATGCTTATTGGCAGAGGATGCTGTCAGAAGAGAAATCTTTTGGCCAGGCTTCTATTTCCACAAGCTATCTTATCGTTAGACCATTCAGCAGTCAAATAGATCATCCCTCAAATGAGTGATTACAACAGCAGCAGCATTTGGAGGTTAGAAAGGATGTGATATCAAACACAGGCCAATCCTGCAATGCTGCCACAAAAAGGAAAATCCTGCACTGGGTTGAATTCATGGATGTGCAAAATATAAAAGATGTTAAGTGTTTTTATCACTGTCCTTAGCTTGGACTAAGGTTCAGTGTCAGCGATTTACTGCTTTTGGTTCTGGTGTTACTGACTAAATTAGTTGCTGGTGTTATGACATGGATTTACAATTTGTAGTGTTTTAAAAATAGGTGCCATTCTCATGAACAATGTCCCTCTTGTTCCATAGGCTTTGCCACCAGGACACAGAGTTGTGGTCGGTGCTGGAAGAGCTTCCAGTGGAAAGCAAGGAATGCAAACAGATGGGAGAGCAGAAGGAGCCAGAGCATCAACACTGGGCCCTGGTCTCTGCACAACTCCAGCCCAGCAGCACTGAGCTTGTCATGCACATCAGAGGAATTTAAGGTGGGATTTGAAGCAGGGAAATGCAATGGCTTTGGGAATTTTTAGATGTAGACATTCCAAAAGAAACAGTGGGCTTGGACAGCTCACATCTGGGCTAGGTAGGAGGGAACTGTACAATCTTGATAAAGCATGGTCAAAGTCTGGGCTGTGAAGGAGCTTGGAAGTGTTGCCATGATATTTTATGGAAAATCCCTTCACCCAGGATTTTTCTCCTGAGAAGCTGAGAAGCCTCAGAGGAAAAGAAAAACAATAATTATCTGCTGCTGTGGAATGCAACAGGTGCATCTTTGATCAGTCCATGTGAGATGTTTCTACTTAATGACCAATCATGGTCCAGCTGTGTGCATTCTGAGAGTCACGAGCTTTTTTTATCATTCCATTCCTTTTCTTTCTAGCCTTCTGAAGGATCCTTTTTCTCTATTCATTTTAGTATAGTTTTAGTATAGCATTTTAATAGAATATACTATCATAATATAACAAATCAGCCTTCTGAAACATGGAGTCAAGATTCTCATCTCTTCCCTTGACCTGGGACCCTCGAACACAGCCATACCTGGAAGTAAAGACAGAAGATGTGCTCGATGCCATGGAGAGGGGGGAACTCAAACGGGGAGGAAAATCAGAAGGGCCACAACAGGAAATTAATTTTTACAGCAGTGTTTTGAATTGGTACAGGAGAAGGTGAACAGGCAAGAACATAGGCATGACAAAAATGTATGAGAATGCCATGTAAGGGGACTAAAGAATATTCCAGACAAAACAGAAAGGAAAAATGGATAGTCCCTCTCTTTTTTTCAATTTTGGCTATCATAGAGGATTTTTTTTCCAATATTAGGTAAAACTCTTAATCTGACTATAACTCAGCTCCTCCCCTATAGATGAATAATAACGCTTGTTCTTATTAGGAGATATTCCTTTTTGGTAGAGAATTTTCTGACCATGGTTGATTCCTCACATAGTACAAGTTTGGCCTTTTATCAAACCTAGATTTAAACTAAAACAATAAATAATAATAATGCTTTTAAAAGCTACTGACAAATGTAAAGCAGCTTGAAAAAAACAGAAGATATGAAGCAGAGAAAACAGGAAGAAAACACTTTGAAAATGCAACTTTATCCCCAACTTTTTCATGTGACAAAGCCACTGCATTACATCACTTTATTTGTATTGTGGCTGTTTGAGCAGCAAAACACAAGGACCCACGTGGATGCTGTCTGCTAGGACTTCTCCACTGCCTGAAATGCATCCCTACTCTGCTTGGTTTATCAGTTTGGAGTTTTTTTTAATTGTCACAATACATTCAAGAGGAAAGGGTTGGTTAAATTCCCTCCTCACAGGATAACACAGACAAATATGGTAAGCCAAAACGCCACGGAGGGAAAATTTAGAGAACTGGACATGCATATGAATATAATAAAAAATTATTCTGTTGCCTTACCTCTTCCTTCTCTCTGATTCATTCACTTACATGATTTAACTTTACTTTTAAGTTACATTAATTAACTTACATCATTTTACCTTCTGCTGATCTGAACTAGAACACAAAGACCCACACTGTTTCCAGCAGATTTTTTTTGTGCTTTTAAATTTTTGATTTTTTTTTTAAAGTATTTTGTTAGGGTTTATTGAAAAGTTGTAATTAGGCTTGTTGAAACATTCCCTTTGCTAAGTGCATAGTATCTGGATAATTTGACTTAAATTGTTAGCACATGCTGTCTAGCAGAGGGCAGCTCTGCCCTTTTTTGTGAAGATGAAATATTGAACTTTATCCACACAAAAGTAAAATCTGTGCTAACAACAACAAACCTAAAAGATCTTTCATAATGTGTAAATAGTTAAGGGTTTTAAAAAAACTTACTGGAAAAGGACATTCCCTTCTTTCTTTTCCCTTTCAGTGGAAGTACCAGTGTAATGAGGAAAGAGAGAACATGTTGGTACCATGAAAACTGAGGCTTCATATAAGAAAAAATCAATCTCTCTGTAAAAGTACTTCTAAAAACTGCATAGAGGGAGACATTCTAGTAACAAACAAAAGGAAAAAAAAATCAATCTGGAAACAAAGCTGGATTTTATTATTGTGATGAGAACAAGATTTGTGTTGAGAAATTAAATTCCAGTGAAGTGTCCATGTTACAGCTTCTCACTCAGGTATAAGCACTGAGAAACAGAATGTACAGCCAAGTCACAAGAGAGAGCCACTTCAAGAGAAGGTACCTAGGAAGATATTAATACAGTTGCTATTTGAAAAGAATTATGAATATTTGTATATGTTTCAGCTGTAGCATATCCCATTGTTGTCTCAGAGGAAATCTTCACAAATTAAATTACCACAACAAAGGCTGTGGATAACATTTGTATAGTATAAAGCCCATTTTTTTTCTGAAAGCATGTGATTAATGTGCTTTATGTCATAAATCTGGTCAGCTGTTAGGATGATTAATCAGACACATTGGTCCCCTCTCTCAGATCATTCCTGGTTTATCGATTATCACATGGCTTTTTCTCCCTTACAGTTAGAGCTCACTAGTTTTCACTTAAAATGATCAGATTAGACCTGAAATGTTTGCTGTGCGTAAGCTAATTCTAGTCACTTGAAACTTCACCTAGCATATATTCTGGGAAAATCTGATTAGAATGGACAATTGACTTCTGATCTGTGCTCACTCCAAGGGACAGCGCAGCAGCCCCCAACGCGCAATTAGACCGAGCACACGGAGCCCCTGCACGGGGGGAGGCTGCAGCTCCTGGCCAGCCTGCCACTCACCATTACCCAAACCAACAGAGGATGTCACTGAAAAAAGAGCTGAAGTCAAAAGGCAGAGGGAGACTGAAAGTGCCCGGTCTCTGAGTGCTGTAAATGACCTTGAGATATCTCCTGTAAATGTTGGGGAGTCTGGCTCTATTCTCAGGCAAGAACCCACAGTGATGCTTTTCTCAGTCATGAAATACTGTATTTGAAATGCCATTCTTGTACTTTAAGACTCCACAGGATAAATAAAATTTGTGGTAGGCAGCTCTATTTGTGTTTACAGGAGGCGTTGAGCTCTTTCTGGATTCTGGATCATTTACAGTTGTCCATGGCTCTTTCTTTCTGCTGTGCTGTTTAAGGACTTCAGAGCTCTTAGTCATAATAAACCCCTAGTGTCTATTTTCTACTCATCTGCCATGACCCCTTAGACACTTCACACAGGAACATTATTTCTTAAAATCAGACTTTTTCTGCTGTCTGTAAACAGGCATCCTGTAACCCCAGTTTCATCTTTCCCCTTTTCTGCTCATGCTTTTATTCTTTTCATTTCTTACATGCTACAATTTTGCTTTCCTATCTTCTCACTTCTATGAAATCCTCAGAAGCTCAGCCTCTGCACTGTCCATTATATTAGTAAACTACTTTTGACCTGCAAACATGCTTCTCAACCCTGAGCACGTCTCTTCCACCAGCTTTTGTCTGTGGTGCTTCTCCCCGTGCTAACAGCTAAATGTAGCTGCCACAAAATGGGTCACTTTGGCCTCTTATCCAAGCCATCCTTCCCACATGCAATGCAGAAAGAATGTTAGTCTGGATTTCACCCCTGGCTTCCTGATTGCTGCCCTGCTCTTAAATCTGTTCTCTGATATGCTATTAGCTTTTTATAGGCACTACACCCATTTTCTTGAATCCCTTCACGATTCCTCTGTGAGTCACTGACATCAGATGCAGGTTACCTCTGCATCTTTACCCGTACAAAAATAGTTGCACTTGCCCTTGTACATTTTCATGACCTCACTCTTCCCAGGTCTCTCCTGTTCACACAACTCTTTTATGGCACCCCTTATGTGCTTTTCAACAAGATTCTTTAAGTCTAACCTACAACTCAGGAATAAACTCTAAGGTCCATCCCTCTTTTAAGTCCCTCTTTAAAGTCTCTTCAAGAATGTCCCCCCACCTGTGCTTCCTGTAACAAACTACAAGGACTGGCCAGAACACAAAGATCTTCAGCTATTTGTAGGTGCCTCATTGTATGCATCTGACATTAATTTACTGAAGTCCAAACTGCAAAGATGTTCAGTCTGAACATGCAGCCTTCCTCCTGCTCCATTGTGACCTTTTACCTGGGCTTTTCTAATGTCTGGGGCACCAGCTTATATTTTTCATACATAAGACATAGCTAATGAGGAAAATGTACTGTGCCTTTCACTGAGAAATGATCCTCACTGGAGGGTCTCAGCTCTCTTGCAACACAACCAGCAAGAAAAACTATAATAAATGCACTATGAATAAAAAAAAATCTTTTTTTTAAAAACAAATTTAAAAACTCCTGGCTTTATGGATACATCCTTATAAAGCGAGCCCTGAGAAGAGCTGATATTCACATTTCAAAGACAGATAGGGATTTAATAGAACTAACTCGCAACAGCAGGATCAGACAAAAGAAAATATTTCAGAAAGACAAAAGAGGGAGGAAGTGACCACTTCTGTCAATGTAAGGAAATGAACTGACCATGCAGTTTCACCAAGAAGAGATTATTTTTATTATTTCTTTTGCGAGAGAACTGAATCCTTTTCTCTTGCTTTTATCAAACAGTAGGAGTACAATATCTCCTTTCACAAGAGAAGTAGAGTCTATTTTCTAGCCTCAAAATAACAACAAATCTTGCAAGTGCTTTAAAAATGGATCAGCACATAGAGGCGAGAATAGATGTAAATTTCTAATTTAGGGCAGCATTTTCTTGCACCATTTCAGAGTAATTTTGGTGTTTTATGTAGTATTTAAAGTCCTACAACTATAACTTTTAAGGGAAAAAAAGAAACCAGTAAACCCTACAACAATTCTTTGCCCTATCAGCTGTGATTATTTTTAGGCCTCATATTAGGTTTTCAAGGAAAAAATAAAATCATGCAGTAAATTTAATCAAAATAATTGCAAAAAACAAAAGTGAGAAAGTAGAGAGAAACAATAAAGACAAAAATAAGTTTCTTAACTATAATATGAAACCTCCTATCAGTATGCCTCTTTTCTAACTTGTACAAGTAATAATCAGAGCATGTGAAAATGGCCTGGTTATTTTGCCATTACAATCCTTTTTAAATTGGGTAGTCAACAGCAAGTATGACGCTCATATTAATTGTGTCCTCTCCTTCATTGCCCCATCCCTGCCATGCACACATTTGGTTCACAAAGAACTGAGACCTGCAGTCCACAGGCACAAGGGTGGCTCATTGGTGATCCTAAAGAAATGGGTAACCATCTCTTCATCTGTGGCTTCCAGCACTAAGGACTGTGTTGGGGGGGAGAAAAAAGAGAGAGAGGGGAAAAAAAGAGATACTAAATGACTTAAAACTATGTGGAAATACAATGTCTCATTCAAGTGGGATAGACATTCCTTACCCAGATATGTCCACATGCACAACTCACCATGGGCTCCCATACTAATCAAAGCAGTTTAGACCATGGTCTGTTGGGTTTTGTAACTGGTGTTGACATTTGGTTGATTGAATCATGCTCTAAATGTCACTGACTATCCAATGGGTCTCCACTGAGCAGGCAACAAGCTTCAACATGGATGTTGACATCACTGACACCTGGACTCAGGGAGGTGGGTCCCAGTGTAGGAATGGGATTCTGTTCCTGAAACAAAAGTGCTGATGGAACTTTGAGAAGTGCCAGACCATCTCAGACACCTCACTCAGGTACCAGGTATAGGAAAGGACTCTTGGAGATCCAGGTCTTTTGGATTGTCAGACAGAGGTCAGGCACAACGTCCTAGAGGATTGAAAATCCTCAGTAACTGGAGTCCAACACATGGACTGTATTTTGTAACCTGATATTGCAAACTCAATACACCTAAATATGTGAGGAGATACAGAACTTCTAGGAATTTTAAAGAGCATAAATATAAATACAAATAAGGTTTTTCATAATAGTAATTTTTACAGGTGTGAAAGAACTTGAAAATGTTTAAGATTGCAGGTTGATCTGAGTGCAAAGGTCATAGAGATGCCCTAAACACCAGGACTAGCACATGGCTCTGACATGAGAGGGATGTCATGGTTTAACCCCAGTCAGCAGCCGAGCCCCAGGCAGTCTCTTGCTCAACCCCCCCCCACCAGCAGGATCAGAGAAAGAATGAGAAGAGTAAAAGCTGGAATATTCATGAGTGGACATAGAGACAGTTTGATAGGGAAAGAAAAAGCTGTGCCCAGAAGCAAAAGAAAGCAAGGAATTAACTCCCTGCTTCCCACGGGCAGGCAGGAGTTCTGCCATCTCCAGGAGAGCAGGGCCCCATCCCAGGTAATGGGTAGTCGGGAAGACAAACACCATCACTGCAAATGTCCCCTCCTTCCTCCCCTCACTTTATACATTGAGCATGATGTCACATGGTCTGGAATATCCCTCTGGTCAGTTTGGATCCCCTGTTCTGGCTGTGTCTTTTCCCAAAACCCCCAAATTTCTTCCCCAATGTGGCAGTACAAAAAGCAGATAAGACCTTGGCTCTGTGTGGGCACTGTTCAGGAATAACAAAACCATCTCTGTATTATCAACACAAATCCAAAACACAGCCCCATACCAGCAATCATGAAGTACATTAACTCCACCCCAGCTAAAACCAGCATAGGGGTGAGAAAGTAGAAACAGCGAATTTATAGGAAGTGCTAATATTTTGCAGCAATTGTTCAAATATTTTTGCTTGCTATTGACCTCTGGTGATTTTTCTCTCCTTTGAGACTTTTGTGCCTAGCTATAAGTGTTCATTTTATGGTTGTTTGTGGATTAAGTGCTTTTTATTTGCTTGTTTATAAGCCAAATACCCTGTTTTAAAGAGCAATATTTTGTTTTGCTTACATATAGAAGACATTTTCTCAGTGAAATTTGCCTGAAAATCGATGGGTTTTATATGGAGGAAAATAACAGTTCCATGGTGCTTTAACCAAGATTGTGTACTATGATACTGTAAGAGAAAATAGAAATTATAGAACTTTTAATAAAGATATAATATGATTTGTCCTTTATAATGAAAAGTTCATCTCTTTCTTTGTTGCCATGGTATTCTTTTGTGACTTTATTTATAAGTGCTTTATGTAGAATTCATGGTCTTTTTCTTAGATTGGATTTTTTCTTTTTTTTTTTTTTTTCAGTCTCTCTGTATTGCCAAAGTCTTCTCCTGTACACAAATTTCAAGTTCAGGCATCATTGAAAGAAACTCACATCTTAGATTTTCAGAACTATCTATAGTACACAGCAACTCAGATTTTATAAAAAAAATTGCTTTCTTCAGCTGAAGAAAGACTTCACCTGAAGCATAGACTTTTCAAACTCTCCCAAAAATCAGTGAAAGATCTTATTGGATTACTCAACAGGAAAGCTTGCCAAAGTTCTCCATATAATGTCCAGGCATTTTACTGCCTTTCATCTTTTTTGACTTGCTAAAAACCAAGGAGAGGCTTCTACTTTGAGTTTGCAGTTGTGTCGGGACATCAGAGCTTGCCATTGCTCCTATGGTAGCATAGTAAGCTCCAAAGACCTGCTCTTCCTCAAATACCAGTGGACACTGTCTCAGGAACATACAGGATCTCCCTCCTCAAGGTATTCCATTGCAGCAGATTGTCTGAAAACTGGAAATTTGTACCCAGCTGGGGCAAAGCCCCAGGGTGTAAGTAAAGGGACAGTCCACCCTCCTCCTCACAGGCAGCCTCTCCTACCAGATGTCAGAGTTCAGCAAAGGTCACTGTAGTCTGCAGACAGTCTGTCACCAAGATTCAAGGCAAGATCCTCACACAGGATTTTACAGGCTGGAGCCATCACAGTTTTTCTTGATTTGAGGGTGACTGTAGCAGTTTTGTGTGGTGACCACAATTATCACTTCTGTGGCCACCGACACTGTCTCCATGCTGACACCCACCAGCCCTCGAGCAGCACTTTGCACTTTCACTGTCTGTTTGTTCAGCCACAGCAAGGTTTGAATTGTGAGTCTCCTTTCCTTCCTGCACAGCCCGTGCTGCTAAATTTGTGATGTCTTTTTCTGGGATGCTGAAAGAACACTCTGCCTTTCTCTAAATGTTCCTGTTATGTTTTGATTATTTCTTCGAACAAAGATGCTCTCAGGTATTACTGTTCTCTGCTTGGCAAAGAAAGGAAACAGCAGGTTCTGAGTGCTGCTTTCACATGTTTATAAGGGACATGGTACAAATCTTTTCTAGCTGGCTTAACTGCTTCTGTGATCTTGTATGATTGTTGTCATACCTCTTGCTTTTCTCCAGAGTAATTCACATTGAAGCTGTGAATTCATCCTGTCTTCTTGTGTGCTGAGAACATCATCCGTGGCAGGATCTTTGTCATTATGTCTCTGCTGAGAAAACCACTAATTTATCTACTTTATTATTGTTTTTCAACTTTTTTTTTTGTTAAACAGATGCGATAATCATACTGACAGTGCAGTGACAGGATTACACAAGTTTGATTAGTACATAATGGAAATTGCCTGTAACATAAGTATTTTGCAATTATGTAGAAAGCACAATGCCATCTGGGTCCTGCTCGTATTTCTCCTTTTTTTTTCCCTAATAAATGACGACTAACAATAAAATTTTACTCTGTAGTAAAATGTGAATTGCAGCAACAAGAAATTATTAAAAACATTTCGTGCTTTCTTCTTAGCATTTTAAGACTTAGAAATCAGGCCACGAAGTGTTTTGCCTGCTGAGTAGTCTTTACTCACAAAAGGAGCCATTGACTTTAGTAGTGTGACCTATCTGGTTAAAGATTATTTGCAAGAACCAAATGTTTCCAGGTCTCTTAGTGAATGGGGAGAGATTGATTCAGGCTCCTGCAGAGTAATCATTTCCCATCTTTCTTTCATTCACCTGACCCATGAAAGTATAGCAAATTGCAGTGCTCCAGCCCACAGTGTGTACATCACTTCTATTATTGCTGTTATTTAGTGCATATGTCCACCCAGGGTTTTTGGACAGTGCATCCCATAGTGGCCATAAACTGGCCACCAGGACCTGGCATCCTATTGACTCTTTGACCTCACAGTAGCATGTCTCTGGAGCACTGAAACTGAGTCCTTGGTTTCTCCCAGTAGACATTCAGAAATCAGTGAAAGCCACTGGCCTGTCAAAGACCCTTGAAAAGGCTGAGGCAAATGACCTGGTAAGAATCCCAGCATGAGCCAGTGAGGGAACTGGGATTACCAGACAGGGTTAACTGCATCTCAAACTTTTGCTACATCCCCTGCAAGAAAAAGAAGTTTATCCAACTCCTTGTTAAAACAGTGGTGGGTGAGAAGAGGAAGGTAATTATCCTTCTATAAATGTTGAAAACTAGATAAGAACTTCTGGTACAAGGGTCTGCTGGATTTGGGCTTTTATCTCTGCAGAACAGTATTCCTTAGGCACCAAAATACATAGCTAGAAAAGTTCTTGCAAGATTCATGATTCCATGCATGTATAATGAATTCAAACAAGAATTATATAAACCTCCACGAACTACTTTCATCTAAGTCTGGGAAGTCCTCTGTGTTTTTGCAGTCAAAATGCTGTTTGAGATTACTTTAGCTGGATGTAAAGAATGGCCTGTTTACATAAAGAAAAATAGCACAGCATTCCTCTGCTGTGGCAGGGAGAGCTGTAAAAAACTTTCACTCCTGGTAAGCACTTGATAAAGCATTTCTCTGAGCTGTTTGTGGCCCTTGGGAATAGAATGTCTTCATTTTCTATTGGGAAGATGGCACCAAACATAGGGTAGAGGGATGATGAGAGGTAGTGGAAAAGGAAAGCTCCATGTCTGAGGAAAGGAGACAAGTGGACAGGGTGGGCTGCCCTCTTCTCAGACTCCAGTTCTGTCAGGTGAATGTGCTGAATGACAAAGAAGGATTTAGGTCAGTGTACCTGAGATCAGTTTGTCTTTAAGTGAGGGAGAAAGGAAATTATTGGAATAAGATACGATCCCAAAGCTATGGATTCAACACTCAATAGGTTTAAAAAATATTTTTAAAAAGAGGAATGCTAGTTATGTAAGGTAAATGGAAAATGAGATAAAATGCTAAATAGTTTATCAAGATTAGATAATGCTCAAATAATCATATATCTCTCTTTGATAGCAGAACTGATTACACAGACAAAGGAAATGCAGTAGATGAAATCTGTCTGCATTTAGCTAGGGCATTAGACATGGTGTCACATGGGAAAACACCAGTGAGGGAGAAAAATGGAGAATCAGTGTAACATCTGTAAAGTGGGGAGGGATTCAGCTAAGGGGTCTGATAGCTACTGCACTCAGCAGGGAGGTATCACTCTGAAGACAAGCTGTTAGGGAAGTTCTCCAGAGTTCCTCCAGACTTAACTTTAATATTTTAATTGCTGAACATGGCATAAAATATCTATTGAAATTCTTCATTGAACTGAAGTTGTGACAAGCACAGATCAGAACTCTGTGGATCCAGAGGAACTGTGGTTTGTCTGAGTCCTGCCACACTAGAAATGGGTGGCACTCACTTGGACTGAAGGGTCATGTGCTACTGATTAAGAACAAAAAATTGTGCTGTGAACTGGGAATAAACATGGAATCAGATGGACATCCTGGGAAGATCTGAATGCTAACTTTTTTTTTCAGCTGTTCTACCCATCAGATCCTCTTGGAGAAGTGCTCCCAGGGTAGAAATGAAAGGAGGAGTAGGAAGACATTTCCTGCTTAGGTTTTTGCAATGAGAGCAGAGTTGGAAGTCAAGGAAGGAATGGAACAAAGGTCATCAGCTGCTCCCATTGCTGCTGTCAGAAGCTGCCTCAGGGAGAGAAGAGAAATGAATTCTGTAAATGTGGGCAATAGACAGCAGCAGAATGCTCTTCCAGCCTTCAAGATTCCCTTTTCCCTGTACTGGGAGAGGCTCTTTGCCATCGTCTGCTCTCCACTGGGATTCCTCTATAGCACTTGCAGCTGCTGGTGCCCACCTTTCAGTTTGTTCCCTTAGTGAGAATCCCTGATTTGATGTCTCAGACCCTCACTGCCACCTAAACAGCTATGAAAAGTAAAGGCAGAACATTTGCTCATTTTACAACTGCATCAAAATGGGTTTTGAGCTGCTTAAATGTGTTTTTGATGAAAACTTTTATGGAAAGATACCAAGTAATCTTTCATTTAAATACTTGTGAGACAAGAGTTGTGTTTACGAAAAAAGTCATAGTCACATAAAGTGATGTTAAAAGGAGCACTAGCTATTTCCAAAACAAATTGTAAAAGTTGCAAAACCCCCTACATCTGTCTCTTGTTGAATTTCAGGGGACATTTTAATAATAAATTAAGATGTGTAACCTGTTCTTCTTAATTAATCTGAACTGACTCAATGAATTATGTAATTCTGGGAATATTTCCAGTCTGCAAATTATTTTAAGTCCATAGTAGTTTATGATAATTCTTGTGTATGAAATGTATTAATCCTGTGGAAAACAAAATACTAGCATTTGTTTAATGAAATCATTATCACTGAACACTTATCATCTGTTTAATGAAATTCAGAAATTCACAGATGGTTGTTCTCTTATACAGCAAATTCATGTTTAGCAGAAACAATGTTGAGAAGTAAACACAGTAATCAGTATTATAAATGTCTCTCTTCTGCAATAAAACTGAAACAGTTTTTTTCAAACACGGATATGGACTATCAGCCCACAGTAAGATTACTTATCTCTTCTGAAGAGTCCTCTTTGAAATTAAAATAGGAAATAATCTGCTTTTTGTAACAACAGATTAAAACAAACCCAAAAATGCAAAATGCTATCCTGATCCAGAGGCTCACAACTCTCCAGACTTTTCAAATCCCCAGCCACCACATGCATAATAAACTTTAGTGAGGCTGATAATTATACTGAAGAATTATCCCGGATTACAATGGCAATAATTGTTATCTCCTACCTAAAACTGGTATAAGTTTAGCCAGCACTCATCACAAGCACATTTCTTTTGTTATGCAGAATATACAGCTTTGCAATTTTCTTTCTTCTGTAGATTTGGCCTGCCTGTAGGCATTTACCCCTCACTGCCTGATTTTGTTCTGCTCTGCTTTAGATGTTCTCAGTTATTTAACTGCTCCCATATGAAATTCTGGGTCTGCCTGAAGTCATGTCATGTTGAACTGAAGCTGAGATGTTAAAGTATGTGATTTAGCCATACAGCACAGCCTCACTCCTCTCCCACATCCACAGAGGTTCTGGGGATAGAGCTTGACAAAGTGTCTACAAAATCAAATTGCTTCTCAACATTTTGTCCTTGGATTTGTTCTTCCCATATACAAGGACAGCAAGCAGAAGAATAACTAATACAGGAAAGGAAGCTGTAAGGGAGCATTTACTTATGGGGATTAACATGATACAGCACAGTGACTTTGCAATCTGCACTGTAAAGTACCAGATGTCCCATCACAGTAATTCCCATAACTTAAAGGAGTACATGTACAATTTCCTTTTGCCCTAAATAAATTCTGTGTTGCTGTCCCCCTGAAAAGGCCAAACTTTCCTATCTGTTTTCAGTTTGCTGACAATCTCAGCATGAAAACACATAGATCTCAAGCACAGCTTTATTCAAGAGATAAATGTCAGGTGAAAGCAACTCTTCCATTGAAAACTTGACAAGAGCTGGTTGCATTAGACACAGAATTCCTTACAGTGGGTGAAATTTTAATTCATTAAATATAGATTTCATGTTTTTCTTCCTCACCATTTTGTGGAACTGCTAGAAGAGCCACATGTCAGAGTACTCTTCCAAACAAGCTACACGTGAATCATTTCACAAACATATTTCATACATCCAGCTTGGAAATTGGCCAGACTCCAGAGATAACAGCCTGGAATTGCTCCCACCTTTCCCAATCACATGGAAGAACAGGTTTCCAGTTTTATATTGCCACCCTTTCATGGTTCAGGTCTATGGCTATATCTGCTCTCAGTTCAAGGCAAGGCTCATGGGATGAAAAAGGAAATCTGATCAGAGAGGAGAGAGGAGAGATGTTCTCCAAAGCAGCCATTAGTCCTCAGCCCCGGGGAAAATGGGGGGATATTATTAGTGCAGCCAGATTTTGTATTGCTTTACTGTGGTGACTTTCTGTGTCTGTGAAGAACTGCTGGAGGCACTGTAACCCCAGCTGTAGGACTGCCAGAGAGCAGGTGGGAGAAGTGAGAAGCCCTGGAGTCCAGACAAAAACCTGACACTGAGTAGCTCTTTTCCTGCAGAGGTGCTGAGGGAAATAGGGCAGGAACATGGACCACTTCTTCCCCTCTACAGGGCAGACCTATTCTCTGAAAAGAAAAAAAAAGTTGCTGAAGTTGTCAGAAATACTATGAACAGTGGAAAAATAATATGATCCCTTTGGGTTTCCCTTCTTCAGGACTTTCTTCAGGAGCAGCCCAAACCAAACAGTATCAGGGACAGTTTCTCTATCTGGTTAAGTGTAACACAATTAAGAAATCACAGACAATAGTGGCTGACACACTGGGATCTTTAATATTTAGGGATAATTTTCACAAGAGTGAAACTGGAGAATTTGGCTCTGCAAAAAAAAATCCCCATGGAACCTCAAAGCCAAGGTAATTACTGTGCATTTTCTTTCCAACTGCTTCTCTGCCACTTTGTGTTTCTCAGACTTGTATTATTGAAAGGAAAAACTGAAGGGCATTTTCTTGCCTCTACCGCATGGTTAAATCTTTGAAAGCTTTCTATTTTCATCCAGCACAGATCCCTCTCTGACTTATTGCTGCCCACCCTCCAAGCAACAGCAAATCCAGACTATGTGTTAAAAACAAAAAGCATTCAGACCATATGCACATTATATTTAAAAAAAAACAAAACCAACACCAAAACCAAAAACAAACAACTCTTTTCTAATGTGTCCCTTTAAATTTTGTCTTATTTTCCCCCTCTGGGAAACCAGTCCATACATTTCCCCCCTTCTTTACATGCTCTGAAAGCCCTTAACTCTGCCCTCCTAGCATTGTCATGCATTTAATTTAGTTAAGCAAATTTAGTTTGTATCAGTCCGTTTGCTGTTCCTGCCAATGCTCTGAGCCTTCTGTGTTAGCACAGGGACTGCAGGAGCAGCACCGAGGTTTTAATCTGGAGGTACAGTCAACAGAGGAATTTAGAGCACTGGCAGACCCTTGTGTTTGTGCTGGACTGTGAGCCATCAATCATTTCCAAAGGATTTTGCCAAGAAGGTGAATGGCCAGATGTCTTATTTTGGTAAGTTTATAACTCTTTTTAAACAGGGAAATAATCTTTCTGCAGCAGATATGAATCTCCTCCAGAAGCAACACCTCCAGTTATGAAGCCCCACATAAGACCGATCATTTGCTTTCAAAATACCCACTGAGCTCAAGTGTCCCACATTCAGCAGACTGCAAATGCAAGATTTAGCTAATGAGCACATTTATAGACTGACATTTACTCTTACTTTCTTTCTTTTCTTACTCTTACTTTTGATTTGAATCAAAAGTCCAAGCATTTGATTTTAGAAATGTCTACATTTTAGAGTAGATTTACATCAAAAATCCCAATAACTTCAATTTCCAAAGCATCAGTTAGTTTCATTGCAACAGGAGACATGAAACATTTCTTCTGCTCAATACCTTCCAGTAAGTCTTGGGACCACTGAAGTTTTCACAACCCCACCACCATCCCAGGAAAGTATCGATGTCAATTCTAGCAAAGCCACTGGCATAAATTAGGTTGGGTTTTTTTTCCTCTCATTTACTTAATATAAACATCAAAATAAAGACAATTAGCCCACCCCACCCCCCCCCAAAAAAAAAAAAACCAAACAGGAAATTGCAAACTTATTTTTCAAAGTAGTTTTCTCAAAAATCCAAATCACAATATTGTAATTTCCCTGTGAGTTTGGTTTTGTTTGTCACAATTTCAGAAAAACTCCTTCAACCTCTTTTGCAACAACAATAAGGGCAAAAAAAGAGAAGCTTTTCCAATCACTTTATCCTGCAACAAAATACACACTGAGCTTCCTCACTGGTCTTATTACAGGTGTCTGAATGAATGGAACAATTTGATTCAGACACATGTTCCAGCAGAAGAAAAAGACAACTTCACTGCCCCTAAATCTTGTAATCTTAATACTGGTTTATTCTTACATGTTTTCACAAGTAGCTACCATTGTCCACAAGCAAAGCAATTTGTTCAGCAGAGCTGAGCTGAGCCTTTAGGCTCTTTTGAATTTGCTCTCATCCACCCCTGAATGGAAAAGAGATGGAAACCCATCTGCTGTAACTGGGAAATCCAAAATGATGCAGCAAAAGGAGTAAACATTTTTCCCCACTTTGTGGGTAAAGTTCTGACATCACATAAATGCCAGGAAGAAAAAAAAAGAAGGCAGTCAAGGGGTGACAAATAATGTAAAAAGCAGTTCTGCTGAAAAAATAGTCTCAAACCTGTGGTCTGGATTCAAGGAAAAAATTAGTGCCAATTTTTCTAATGTATTTTTCTAATTATATAAAAGTCAAGAAATAACACAGTATTGGCATCATTTGGTGAGTGATTTGATCAAGAATGAGTGAGGCAAGGAAGACTGGAATTCCTTCCTTGAGCTGTTCTATAGATTTACTGACAAATAAAGCAGCAATAACAAAATCATAATGAAAGAGGAGAAGAAATGATTAATTATTGTGCATTCCTGAGGGGGAGTTAAGATAGGGAGAAATTAAAGTCCTCAAAGGTTTTTGACAGTTTCTACTGAACAACAAACCACTGGATGTAGAGTTTCTAAATTCCCACTCATGTCACAGTTACTGGCTCACACCATCTTTTATAACAACAATTCTATGTTAGAAAAAAAGATTTTGAGGATTTCTGCATCCTGTGTACTCCACAGAACAGCTTGAAAGGAAGATGAATCATAGGCAACCAGTTGGCACCTTAGTCTCCTGTTTATGGAAGTGCATAGTTGAAAAGGGAAAACATAACAAATATAAGCTATAAAATTAGTATAATCCTTTAATAACTGGAACTGCAAAACATCCGCTGTGTGAAGTTTTAACAAAGCATGTTTTTTGGACAATCGCCATTCTCTTCATTGAGTAAAACCAAAATGATGATGAGGAACACTCACTGGGCACTGGTGAAGCTTCTGGACACAAAGTTCCAAAATAATGGCTCCCTCTTCATGGATGCAAAAGCTATTAATAATTTGTCAGCCATTTCAAACAGGAACAAAACCCTACAAAACAATGTTGTGTGTTCAGGGCTGGGTTCATCTGTTTGTACAGGCATGCCTGCTCTTACAAAGGCATATTTGCCATGTATTCAATTATGTCTCTGCACACTCCAAGGGGCTCCACATTTAGGTACCAATGGTGGATGGTATTGGATCACACTGATATCTTTCTTTGTTTCACTTCTAATTAGCAAATTGGGCTGTGCTATAACAACTGTGAAAGGACAATTTTGTACTGCGAAAACAAAAATTTCCTTTTGCTTATTTCTTGAGCATGTCTTATATAATTTTCCTTTTCACTTCCTCAAGAATATTGAAATCCAAATGAAATGAATCCTCCAAATGAAATCTAAACCATGATGGGGTTTGGTCTTATGTTCAACTGGCCTTATTTGAGGAGTGTTTTACCAGGATTCCTGTGATAGGAATTACATGGCCTTTGTGTAGTGTAAAAGTCACAAGAAGGGAGGAATTGTGAAAATAACAAAGTGCTTTTAACTGTAAGCTGAAAATAGAAACCACAGCACTTGACAATCTTTTGAGAAGAAGGGCTTTTTAAAAAAGAGCAGTTTGTAAAAAGGGAGAAACAGAGGTCAAGCGACAAAGAACAGGTCTGTGTTACAGGGAAAGTAGCTGAAAAGTGAAGGTACTGAACTGCAAAGCATCCAGCAAAGGAATTTACTGACTTTACAAATCATGCACCAGAAGCCCTGCAGAGAAGTTACACTATTTTTTTTTTTTTTGAGGGGGGAAAGGAGCATATACATTTCAGAGTAGTGGAGTATGCTGGTAGCCACATTCCACTATTTAAAATTATTTTTTATACTCCTCACTTATTTTCCTTATCATGATTCAGGAGGGTTCTTAAATATGCAATGAATCCTTTACCAATCAACTGAATGACATGCTTAAATTTTGGCAACTATTAAAGCACCTAAGTGAAATGGGGCCTTAAATGAGATTTTGTATGTGACTGAGATAGGCCTGACACAGATATGCAGAGATGATATGTAATGGTCACATCAATTTCTGAAATATTAATATACCTCCAGGGATTTCAAAGTCACAGTGATTTATGCTGCTAAAGACTTGTCTCACTGTATATATCATATATAAAACTGTGGGTTTGGGTTGTTAAATAAATATCACTTTTCAGATGAATGAAACACTATATCAGACAGTATAAAAGCAAAAGTCTTCAAAGAATATTCTATGACAAGGTCCAGAACAGAAGTTTTGGAGCAAGCGAAGTTAATTTTTAAATTATTAATAAGGAAATTTTCACTTTCCCTTGATTTTTGAAGGACTAGACACCATTCCTGTTGCATGCTGTTGAAACTGAAACATGTCATAATTGACAAATTCAATATTCCATCAAAGGATAAGAGAAACCAAGTAAGGGTCAAGAAATAAAGTCAATCAAAGCTACTGTTTACAATACTGAATTTGTGTTGTTTTCTGCTTAACACAAATAATTTTTAAATTATTAATAAGGAAATTTTCATCTTCTCTTGATTTTTGAAGGGCTAGATACCATTCTTGTCGCATGCTGTTGAAACTGAAACATGTCATAATTGACAAATTCAATATTCCATCAAAGGATAAGAGAAACCAAGTAAGGGTCAAGAAATAAAGTCAATCAACAGTCTACAATTCTGAATTTGTGTTGTTTCATGCTTAGCTCAGATCCATTCTTAATTGGTCTTATTATTAAAATGTATGACTAATAATAACTTAAAATTATAGAAAGCTGGAATAACTTGAATGGGTGAAGACCTTGGAATGCCTCCAGCCCAGTTTCCAGCAGTGCCAGTTATGGGGTCAATCCAGGTTGCTTTGGGATTTGTCCCATTTTGTCTTAAAACCCTCCTCCAAGGATGGAGATGGTACAGCCTTTCTGACTGTGCAGAAGAAGTAAGGGTCAAGAAATAAAGTCAATCAACAGTCTACAATTCTGAATTTGTGTTGTTTCATGCTTAGCTCAGATCCATTCTTAATTGGTCTTATTATTAAAATGTATGACTAATAATAACTTAAAGTTATAGAAATCTGGAATAACTTGAATGGGTAAAGACCTTGGGATGCCTCCAGCCCAGTTTTCAGCAGTGCCAGTTATGGGGTCTATCCAGATTGCTTTGGGATTTGTCCAATTGTGTCCTAAAACCCTCCAAGGATGGAGATGGCACAGCCTTTCTGACTGTGCAGAAACTCCAGATGGACCATCCCAGTGGTCAGTGCCTTCCAGCTTGCTGTCCTTCTTGCTCTGTGGAAAACTGGACATGCACTGTCCTAAACTCTTCACAGATGCCTCTGGTATTTGACTTATAAAAGCTGAATATTGTTGGGGTTTTTTCACCACTGACTGCTAAGGTACCATGGGGTAACTGGTTCACCCAGGCAGAGAGAGCAGCGTGGGCTGCCCCATGGGGTGGGCAGGGCAGGGGCACACAAGGCAGATCCTGCCCCACAGCCCCAAGCAAGAGCAGCAGAGGTCTGGGGATAGAGATGGGGATGTGTCACTCCAGGACACGAAATAGAAATACGTGGACACTGGATTCTCCAAGGTAAAAAAGAGGGCAGTTTAATTTCTGACTCCAGCATTTATAGATTTTCAAAAGTGACAGTGGATTGGAGGGTGAAAGTGCCACCTCTCCAATGACACCGAACAAACCAACAATCCACCAAATTTCTCCTCCTCCAGAAAAGAATGCAAAACAATTAATTATTTACATCAAGTCCAAGTGAGAAAGTTTGTTGCAAGAATGTAAACGTCAGAAGGCTTAGAAAAACTCAAAAGAACAGGGTGACAGGGATGGACAAGGCCAGGCCACGCCAGGCCATTCCCCTGTGGCTCGGGGACGGAGCCTGCCTCAGCAGCAGCCACAGCCACGCCATGCAGGGCTGCATCCAGCACAGCCAGAGCTGGGCAGGGCTGAGGAGCAGAGCTGGGGAGCACAGCCACTCCCCGGGCCAGAAGTCAGCCCAAGACAAGCTCTGCCCATGGTGCTCTCAGCAGGTTCTCCCCATTATCATCCAAGGGAAAGGGCTTCCAAGGGACAGGGCCACTCTTGGCTTCACTGGTGCTGAACTGATCCCAGACCTGGCATTAAAGACTCATAGGTTGAGCTTTGCCAAAAAAGACAGTATTTTTTGTGCTTAGAAGAATGTATTTGAAATAAAATCAACATGAAATAAAGTATTGATTTCTTTCAAGTAGGAATCCTCAGACGAGAGAGGCAAGGTTGCATGAGAAGGTGAACAGACTTCTCATTCTTCTCCAATCTGGTGGAGAGACTTTACACCCAGAGGAAGAAATGTCATTCTTATGAAACCCAAGGCAGTGTGTTTTACTCTGGACTCTGTACTACTGACCACTTGTGAAGCTCAGAGCACACACTGTCATTACCTTGGTTATTTTTCCAGGAGAATGGGAGCATTCTTTCTTCATGCTGGAAGTGTAGGATCCATCCATATCAACACACCACTACAGTATTTTCCACATGATTATGTCACTTCACAGATGATGACACTCCATGCTGCACCCCTTGACATTTTTATCTCCAAGCAGTGCAATTGTGACATAAGTCCAGTGATACAACTGCAGAAAAACAAGTGTAGAAGCAATAACAAACCCTCTAGGTCATTCCTCCTGGGAAAGACACACCAGAAAGTCTGGCTTCCATCACTCACAAGACGGTCGAAGCTTTAACAAAGAGTAAGATCACTTTGTTCATGGATAAACACAATGTGTTGGATAAAAGTTGTCAAGGGAAATCCTATTTTACCAATCCAGTCACAGTTTCATGGAGATTCAGTAAGCGTGTGGCTAATAGATGTGCAGAATACACTTTTAAAAGGTTTTTCATAAGATTCCATAACATTATTCGGGAAAACCAAGTTGTCAAGTGGCAATAATTCAAGTTTTTGGACTGAAGCTGCTGAAATGGTAAGAAGTCACACATTGCAGGACCTAGCAGCAGGGGGCTGTTAGATCCTTAAGTCAGTAATTCTTAAAAATAAACAGAACATTTTGGGGGCGAAATAAGACAGAAAGTGACAGTAAGTAACTGTCATGGTTTGACCCTGGCACAATGCCAGGGCCCCCATGAAAGATATATTTCCAAAATGGTTACTGTGAGATGTGACCCAGAAACAGAACAAAGCAGGCTCCCAGTTGGGGATGGAGGGAAAAAACACAACATTTTAATAATCTACAACACAGAAACATAAGGGAAAAAAGAAAAAAAAAAAAAAACCACACACAACAATCCACAATGGAACACTCCCAAAACACTCTTCCTCCCCCCACCCCTTAAACATTCAAATCTCAGTCCAATACCCTCCTTCACACAAGCTTCCCCCCAGTTCATCAGGAGAGAGGAGTCTCCCTCTTGCACCGTGGGCCTCCCCAGGAAACACAGTGGAACCTCCTGTGTTTCTACGTTACACGCGGCAGCTGCCCAGAGAGAATCTGCCGTGGTGACCATCTTCCTTCCATGTCCAGTGCTCTCACCTCTGTCCAAAGGACCTAACTGCTCCTTAGGTCCTTTTAAGAATGCTTTATCGCCCAGTTCCAAGAAATGGCCTTCTCCCACCATTTGGGACACCTGTCCCCCCCATATTTTTACTCCCCTGGGGCCTGGGTCTCAGGAACAGAGATCCTTCGCTGAAGGCAGAGGGTTCCACCACACCCTCCCCCTCAGCCTCTGTTCCCTCTACTTTTCTTCGCGGTCTTATCATTCTTGGCTTCTGGCTAACTGCCTCCCCCAAGGTGCAGTCTCTGCATTATCAGAAGAAATTGGTTTAACCCGTGGCTATGTAAGAGAAAAGTCCAGCCAAAGCCACTCCAATCATCTCCTCCATCTAGGGTACTCTCATCTGCTGGCATTTCTTCAACTACTCAAACTCTCTCTTCCTTCTCATCCTCCGTCCCCTCTAAACTCTTGGCTGAGGAGGATCAGTGTTTTTACAGCTTCCATTGTTTCAATACCAAAAGAGTTAAAAGCTCAGCTCGGCCTGCCAGCGGCTGGGCACCTTGCCCCCTCCTCTTCTCCTCCTGGCCGTGGTGCCAGCACAAGATATCAAATTCCAAGCCAGCACAGTCTCTATCATTCCCCCCCAGGGGGGGCTGCCCAAACTATCCCAGATCTCCTCCTCTCCTCCACCCCTGCACCTTTCAGGGGCTCCGGCCTCCCTCCCCACAGGCCGCATGGCCTCCCCCTACCCCACCCAGACGCAGCTGGGCAGGGGAGGAGGTCAGACCAGCTCACCTGCCAGACTCCAAAGAGGAAGCTTTTCCGGGAATGCTCTGCTTTTAACCCCTGTGTGTTCTCAGAGGCGTATCCAAATCCTCACTGGCCACCCACAGGTACCAATTTCAAATCTGGCCACTGATTGGTTTGACCACAACTTTTCCAAAAATTCACTTTCGGGTCAAACCAAGACAGTAACTAAACTTGGAAAAATGTATTGATACACAACTAATCGAGAAGATAATTCCTTGCTTCCTTCCCAGGTATCAGGAATTATCACAACACTTACAGCTGTGAAGAGCTTATGAGTTAACTGACCACTTCTCCCTCCTGTACCCCTTCTCACAGTTGGTCATTCAGGTTTGGAGACAGCATTTTGGATACATCTCTCTGATTCTCTTCAGAAAATTGCAGCTAAAGTGTTTCTCTATGTCCCTCACATTTGGTGACAAATAGGCCCCACACTGGACTCCTTCAATTGGCTTCAAGTGTCAAAACTCAAGTAATCTGAGGCCCTTACCACTCATGGGGAAATATCCTCCACACTGTCTCAGCTTCCCAGAGAAAAATCAATGTCATAAAGAATCACATTGATATTTTGCCCACAAATAAGCCCTTTGAGCAGAAAAATGCTTGCTTCTAGCTAAACTAGACAAATTGGTTTTCAAGGTTACTCACCTCCTCCCCAGACCCTGAATCCCCACATGTGATTCATTTGCCATTTCCTCAGTAGGCTGCAATAACAGCTTCTTTACTATTAAACACAAATATCTCAAAAATCAACAACACAGTCACAGAGCATCAGTAGGTTTCTCTTGTCCCACAAAGGTTTCCTCCTACTTGAGTTATTGGATTATTATCTGGATTTCTCATAAGCATTTCTATTCATCTCCCAATTCCCCCTTCATCCTCTGAAAATTTAAACTCCACACTTTTCACCTCACATCTTCAGGTAAATTTTAAGGGAAAATGCAATATGCACAGTACAGTCTACACATGTAAATGTTAAAAATCAATATGCAATAGTCATACTTAAATAAAGAGAATTAAAAGCTCAAATGAAACTGCACCACCACAATCAGTAACACATTTAGATTAGAATTTATACTATGTTCAATATGAAATATGGGTATCATAACAGCTGAGCCATCTCCAGATGTCTTTCAGACTGATAAATAATATGCTATTCAGAGACACAGATTCAACCCCTTCAGCCCTCCTAACATTGTGAGAACAAATTTCTCTTTGTTCAGTATCTCATTATACCTGTTTTGCTGTAGATAATTTTAGTCCTAAAAATTGTCTGTGATTGCTGTTTATGTTGTGCTTCTGCACCTCAAAGTGACTGTGGAGCTCCATAAGCATTGCATGCCAGTCATGTTCATATCAAATAAGCTCAGTTTAAAATCCAAGGGTTTTTTTTTTCACTACTTCCAGCTCTACATAGTCAAGCCACCCTGTGATAACCAGAGCTGGGATTTTCCACAGTTACAGCCACATAGATCAGCCCTCCAAGGGTCTGGAGGATGTGTTTCAGGGCAATGTTTGCTCCAGTGTTTACTTAAACACCCAGTGTTTCTGACTCCCAGAGTCATCTCCCCAAGAGCCAGCTCTCATATCTGAACACACTGTATACACACAGCCCAGTTGTTTGGTTTTTTTTCCTGTGTCACTACTGGCAATAAAGGTGGTGTCCCATTTTTATCCATATTGTCTTCAGGTTATGTTCCAGCATCTCCACATGATGTCAATCTTCACCCCTGCAAGGACATTTTCTGTAGAGAAGTTTTTCCTTGGTGTAACTTCGGGGATGAGCAAATGGCAATAGGGTTATGGAGGTGTTATTGAATTGTTACTGCTGGCAATAAAGTGCCAGCAGAGCACAGCACAGTGTGACTGCCATATTCCAAACTGAGTTACCAGCACTGACAGCTATGAGTACATAGCTTTTTTGCTGATAAAGTGATCACACTTGACTCAAAGGCCCTGGAACACTGTGTATTTGGGATGATGTGTTACAGCCTTTATAGCCACTAATCACAGGAGGAACGTGATCTGCTATAACTTCTTTTAATGCAGACATCTGGATGTTACAAGCTAACTGCACCCAGAAAATCTTACAGAAACTTAAATTCTGATCCAAAGTTTTGCAATAACCATGTATAACTACAGTAATAGCTTGAGCTCCCTAATCTTTATTGCATGTGTAGTGCACCACTGTGGTAGAATAGTATACTTTATAGTAATTTGTTTTTCAGCACTGAAAATTTAAATAATGTTAATCTCCCTTTAGATTTGATGTAAATTTAACTTGCTTATATAGCAAACTCCAATCTTTCCCTGGGTAGATTCTGCATTCCTCTTCTGTCTTGACCTTTGAAAATCTTCCCCGTGACTACCAGTCAAAACACTCTAAACATCAGAAATTCTTTCAGATCTTGCAGGAAGATTAATCATTCTGTATTCCAAAATATTCATTGGAGAGCCTTTTAGTTAGTTAATTTCCTCAAATCTCACTCGAATAGTATCTAACTACTAAAAAATTGACAGGAATGATTAGTGGCAGTACCCTGCAATTGCCATTGAAAAGGATGTGAACACTTCCTAACAAAAGATGGTAATTCCCTGAAGTGTACTTCCTAAGCTAGCTCAAATAAGAGACTCCTATGCCTGGAAGCCAATATATGTATGATATTTAGAATCTGATTCTCCCTAGGCAAAATGCAGAGCTTTCTTCTGTGTGTCTGGACTCTGGGTATGAGACAGAATTACCTACCACAAAATGAGACCAGGGCCAGCAACCGTGCTGAGCAGAAAGCTGACAGGAGCATTCATGCCCCCCACAAAAAAGGGATAACTCTGGATATAGCTTTAAAACAATTTAAAACACCTCTGCTCTGTTTCCTTACACAGACCAGTTTCTTTTGAGAAATACTGAGATCTACAGATAATCCAAGTATAGGAGCAGACAGGTTTAAGAAAGAGCTGTCAAGCTCTATCCAGCAGCTCTCCCAAAGCACACGGGCAATTAGCACAGACACACTCCAAACAACTTGCCAAAGACAAGCCTTGCCATACCCACAAATATGGGATGGAAGTGTGTGTGTTTGCAGAGAGTGCTCATGCTGACCTTAATCCCTCTTCTTTCACCTGTTTGAAGGAGGGTAGAAAGGTAATTACATAAGAAATACCCAAAAAAGAGGGATACGCTGGGATTTGCTGTCCTAACATGACACACCCACTCACAGAGAGGCACAGAGTCCAAAGAGGTCACTATTCCCACAGCTCTAATTTCTCATTTCTACTGCACTGGAAACACACATGTCCAAGGAAAGGCTCTGAATTTAGAGCACAGGGAGACAAGGCTTTAACTGCAGGTTCATGTAAGTGTTCACCCTCCAACACTGAACTTTTCCCCAGAAATTTATTTTATTTTTAATTCCCTTGCATATCATAAAATCATGTCTGTTATAATTCCTCCTTGTAAAGTACCTGCAGGGTCATTCAAGATGAGAGACACTTCAGAAAAACATTAATTATCATGGTGATATCAGAATTTATATTTTGCAAAGTGTATAACTAACGTCTTAGCAGCTTTCCCTAACTTTATGTTTTTGCTTCCAGTATTTGATATCTCTCTTGGGATTCGTCACCACCAGATGGGTGACCATATGGATAGGGACACTTGTTTATAAACCCCGTTATTTATGCACCTACAAGGCTACCTAGGGAAAATAAACTTCCTCTAGATTTTATTAGGAAGACAGACATTAAAGTATTGTCATTCCATAGTGGTAGAAATTACATTTTTCTTGTCCCTTTTCAATAGGAATTAGAGAAAAACTCAGGCTTTGGTTGGTTTTTAGTGTTTTTTGTTTATTTGTTTGTTTGTTTTTAAGAACTTCTTGAAGAAAGTGAGGATTTAAATTAAGGTAAAGCATTACCTGTGCAACTGCATCACTTCTTCTTCTCCAAAGAAAGAGCACACAGAATGGCGAAAGGGAAAAAAAAAAGTGTTTTGCAAGAAGGTTGAGTCTAATAAAGAACAGTGTGTTTGACTATACATGAGTCAGAAATACCAGCTGGAAAATTAGCAAAGGAAACCTGCATTTGAAATCCCACCAAGAAAAAAAATAGGTCTGGATTCTGATCTATTCCATTAGAAAATGTTAAAAAAAGTTTAGTAGCTCTAAGTTAACAGCTATCTGCATTCACACCAGTGTAATTGAGATCAGTCCCTGGCCTGGAAACTGTAGTAAAACTAATAATGTTAGAATAACATTTTAGGCTAATGATAATTTACATGACTTAATTTGCCATTTACCTAAAGCCGTTTAATCCACCAGAAAAATTAATTTGCTGTTAAAAGACCTCTTATATCCCATTGACTTCAATGGACATGGGATAAAGCTTTGTAAGTTCACAGCAGTTTTCAAAAGGGAATGATGATAGGTAGTAGGACAGTTTAACACTGTGAACTGAGACAGTACAAACATTGGAACAGGCTGCCCAGGGCAGCTGTGGAGTCACCATTCCTGGAGGAATTTAGTAGATGTGTAGGTGTGGCGTCTGGGAACAGGGTTTGGTGCTGGGTTAGTGGCTGGACTTGATGATCTCAGAGGTCTTTTCCAACGTGTATGAGTCTAAGTGAGGAACATTCTGAACTATTTTATACCAAATAATTTTTATATAATTCCTGTAAGTCAGCAAAAAGGTTTTCTCTAATATGAAATTAATAATTGCATTACTAACACATACAACAAATGCCATTGCACACTGAACTGTACAGGGCTGTACACTGAAAAGAAATGTAACAGTTTTGCATTGCTGTATGTGACTGACTCTGTATGGATACACCAGATGAGGAAACCTTGTAAAACCAGAGTAACAAAACATCTATTTGTATTTTTTTCTGTAAGCATTAAACAGTCTGATGCCATGGCTGGACTGAAGGACTGAAATGTGGCCATGCGGCATGTGCAATAAAAGGCAGAGTTATACCTGCCCTTTCCTAGCAGAGCTGCTGTGCTCATCCCTAGGCATCATTGTCAAACCTCAAAGGCCTCATCTAGCTTCTCTTAGCCCAGGTCTTCCAGGCTGAACGCCTTACTGGGCCCTACTGGGAGCCCGTTTCTCTTCCCAGTTAATAGGTAAAGGGAAAAAAGACAAGGTTTCTGTGCCCCCCTCCCGCTCTGTGCCTTTTGTGGCTCTCAATTTTGGACACAAAGTGAAATGTGAGCAGGGCCCGAAAGTTACTACAGAAGCCGGGAACACACAACTCAGATTGTTGAGGTTTTTGTTTAGTTTTGTTTTGTGTTTTCAGATATAGCTCAAGAAACTGCTTGATTTGTGTTTAGCCTCCACAGCCACTTGAAAGTGAGGTTATAGCAAAGCTGAGCTAACATTTTCAGATTGTTGGTTTCAGCAACACAGCACTGCAGGGAGTTTTCACAAAGCAGCTCACCTTCAAAGCTCAGTGTGCAGGAATGCCTTATTTCCCCTTTGAAGCCTTGGAAGGGAAATAACTAGTTGGTGTGAGACGGGGGAAAGATTCTTCTGCACTGCAATTCTCCACTTTATTTGTCTGAAATTCTGCTTTACTTTGATATCAGTCGAGTTAACTCAGCTGTGAGGTTAAATTTAGGTAGAAGGTTTGCATTGGCACTCCTCCCTCTTCTGTGTAATCCCCCAGTAATGCTCACAGCAAACTGAGCAGCAGGCTGGGTACCCCAGTACCGATTTCTCTCAACTGTCTGAAAGATACACACTTCCAATGACAGAGCAGACCACAAAGTGTTTTCTAGGTCAAAGGTTTCTTCCTGTTTACCTAATAGCCACTTTTAATGTAGCTTTCCTGTAGAATTTATGGCTGTGTCTACACAGTACATTAAACATTGCCAGGAAATATCCCCACATGGATATTCGATTGTGCTGTTAGATCACTCAGATGGTCTTGGTGCTGTTCTGGTCCATGCCAACCAGCAGTCCCCCAAACATTTTGGGAGTTAGCACAGGCCAGGCATCACTCCTAAAAGGAATTTTGCATGTAGTCACCCTGGTTTGGAAGCCACAGAGTTTCAGCAAGCTAATTGCTTTAGGGGCAGATGATGGTCTTGGTTACTCTTGACTTTTTAGTATAGCAGTAGTCTTTGGTTTTGTTGTATGAAAATGTTCATGCCAAGAAAGATGCTTAGAAAAGGGTGAAATTTATAGCCATCACAGACCATAAAAATCACATTCCTGTTGTAGCAGGCAGCAGTGCATGTTATTAAGGCAGTTTATAAAAATAATGATAGGATATAGGGGATGAATTCCAGACAAGATGGATCCAACAGGAAAAATATACTGTGAGGGTGACCGAGCACTGGCACAGGTTGCTGAGGGATGTTGTCTCCATCCTTGGAGATATTCAAAAGCCATCTGCAGGTGGTCCTGGGCAAATGACTCTAGATGGCCCTGCTTGACCTCCAGAGGTCCCTTCCAGCCTCAACCATTCACTGATTCTGTGATTCAAATTAAAAAAAAATAAATTAATTTCTTCCAATTTAATTATGTCAAAGGCCAGAAAGAAGATGAAGAAAAGATAATTTTTTTCTGGACTATATGGCAGCAGAATTGGATGCTTTACTGTGACTGCATAAGGCTTAGGCAGCAGTGAGTTTGACCCATGGAAATCCTCTACTCCTGGGTATGCTGTGTATTATTGTGCAGGAAAAATGGGAAAAGAGACTGGTGGCCAGGTGAGCTAAGAGAGTAGAACAAAGAAGAAAAAACAGCTTTGCCACTTTCCCCTTATATTGATAAAATATCAAACATCAGTACTGACTAGCTCCAGCTGGAATGTGACATTTTCCTTTAAAGGCAGAATGTATTACATTACAAAAAGGTAATGAATTGTTCAGCTTCTGCCTGGAATGGGAAAAGAACAAGGAATGAAAAAAGAAAACTTCTTTGTCATGAATTGACAAGCATGTTATTAAAGCTATTTATTCTGCAAACATGCCTCCAGAAGTAAGCTGTCATCCTGTCATCTGGAAGGACTGCAGGGGCCAATGAGTAGGGTGGACATCTGACCACTAAAAACAGGGCTGAGATCACTGTACTCGCTTTTGACCACAGGTTGCACTGTAAAAGGTCTCACATCCAATAATTCATCAGGTTTATAAAGCCAGAAACATGGCCACATTTGTGGTCCTATTTACTGAATATACTTGAGCATCAAAGTACCGATAAATCAACTTTTAGGTAAAATCTGCAAGAGAAACATTTCAGATGTGTCTTAATATTTCACAGCTGGAAGAGGATTATTGGCCCCTTACCTCTCATATCTCAGAAGGCTGAGAGTTTGAAAGACATGTCTATACCACCTCCTCATATCAACTGCACCACATGTTATTCCCTCTAAATAACCTACATTTTGGACTTGATACATTTTTTTTTTATAACTAATTTTGACCTTGGACAATGCAGCAATTGAAGGTCCTAGGAGAGTAACAGCTTGTGAAATGACTGGTGTCAGAAATTTGAGCCAGATCAGGGTGGAGGTGGGGGAAAGGTGTTGGCAAGTGAAACAGAAGTGGAAGGAGTAAATCTAAATGGGGCTCAGCTCAGCTGGAACTCACCACTGAGGCACCTCCGGCAAAGCAGGTTTCTCCTCCTGCCCTTGAACTCACTGTGCATGCCTAGAATTGCCCTGACAAAGAGGATAGGTCCCTGTCTCTTTCTTTCTACCTGGGCTGGAAGGTAAAAAGAGTAAGAAAGAAGTTTTATAGTGTCTTGATGACCCCATCCAGTCTGTTCAGAGTCAACATGATCATCATACCAAGCTGCAGATCTGTCTGGAAGCTGCAGATTACATTTATATTTGCAGTGACACCTGATGGCACTACCAACATTTCCCATATAACACATCACCTATTGGATTGCTCTCAGGCAGCAGACTGCACTAGCAGAGAAGAGGATTTCCATCCCTATTGCTGACATAGAAAATGCTTGAACAGAGAGGTGCAGCTTCTTTAAAACCACTGTGCCTGAGAAAGGCCTTGGACCAGGGTCACATTTTGTGAGTAAGTTTCCAACCACTTGTACTGAAGGTGAAGTGCAGCTTCTCCTGCATCTTTAAAAAGACAAGAGTGAATCATCATCACATGAGCCCTTTGACAGACTGCAGGGGTTTTTCCAAAAGAGGACTCTGGGCTCTAGCTTCCAAATAGAAATTCTCTGAAAGACCTTTATTGGGACTGCTCATCTCTGGATGACAGTGAAGGCTGGAAAAGCATCCAGATGCTTGGCAAATTTAACAGACTGCATGGAGAGAGCCCTGAGCTCTGAAAGGGTTGAGTTGATCTAATACCCCATGACAATTAGGAGTGACCTGCCTATAGTTATATGCTCTCATTGAATCTTACATCCATAGAGATCTTGCACATCACTAATCCCAGAGAAAAATGCTGAGTTCTCCATCTTAGAGGGGTTTTTAAAGCATAACAGAGGGAAAAAAGAGAGAGGAGGAGGAAGAAAGCTGTAGCTCTTGCAGAAATGAGAACTCATCCATCCTCTGCACATTCCTAACTTGCTTTCTTTGCCTAAATCTCCCTTTACATCACATGAAAAGTGAAACCCCTGACATCTGGATGCAGTCCCAGACACCAGAGACTCCACTTGTAGGTACTTAGGTTGTACACTGAATTAATTCAACAAGAGTCAATAGTGCAAAAAATCTCAGTGCCCAATAACCACAGGTCAAACCACAGTAAACAGATCTGAGCTCTGCTGCACTTTCCTAATGACCCTCTGGCTAAGTTAAATTTTCCTCTTCATTGCTTAAAGATGGTGAGTAATGCAGAGAAAGTGATAAATCCTGGCATGTGGAACACACTTTGGAAATCCCCCAAAAAAGGGTATTTCATTGTGTAAGTGAAAACCATTCTAACCACCATTTGAAAAATAGGCCTTCGAGTCAATCTGACTGACCTCATGAAAACAGATCTTACAAATAGATTATTTAGCTTTCTAGTAACTCAATTATTTTTATTATTGTCATTAATATTGTTGGGATCACTGTTAATCCAGGATCTTACTTACTTTTGTGTCATTAGGATTAAGTCAGACTGGAATTCCTTTTTCTTTTTTTAATATGTGTTAAATGGTAGTGGTTGCTCTCAGACAAATCCTAATGGACAAGCCATAAGAGGTGAGTGCCAGTGCCCTCACAAGTGCAATTACTAATGGAAAAGATTGGAGAGCTGAATGGGATCAAGAAGCAGTGTGTGAAAGTGGAGGAGAGGTTTTTTGAAAACAACATATTATTTCAGCATTAGTCATCAATATGCATAATTTAGAGCTAATCAATAGTGGTAATTACAACTCCTTACTGATCTAACCATTATCAGATGGCAATATTATATAAATATCCATGTTATTGGAATGGATTGCCATTATTATTCACAGCTGTATTAATTTTCTAGTGACATAATGGTCAAAATCCTTTTCATCCATGTGTGGCATATTAAAATTTTAGTTTTGGTACAAAGAGATCTGCTCCATCCATCTTAACATAATTCAGCTGCTGATGAATTTTCTGATTACTTAACCCTAAAGAATTATTCCTCCTAAACAGCCATCTTCTCTCATCTAGTCACAATCTGCATTTCAGAATAGCGGGACAAGCACTGGGAGGTGTCAAGCATTTATAATTTGACTTCAGTGAAAGTTACAGATGCTCGATACTTTTCAGGTCATGAACCACCGTCTGCTTCTCCAGCTCCTGGAACACTAATGCTGTCCATTGTAATTTGAGTTCACTTCCAAATCATGGACTTGATTGTCAATTGCTGGAGTTAATGGCTGTCTTGCCATTCATCCCACATGGGCAAGAGAGAGCTGCATGCAAAGCATAACAGAGATTTATTTTGCATTATTTTATTGAGTATTCTGTGAGGGAACTAAGGAATAGTAGAACATATTTTGTACACAAGTCATACAATTAATGTGCCAATAGCATGGGGCTGCCCTTCATGTCCAGCTCCCAGTGACTCAGAAAAACTCTTGTGGTAAGATTTGCCCCAAGGTCAAGGGTCCACGTAAACAACAAAGTATTCATTTACCAACAAAACAAAATGAAATACTTCTGTAAATAATTACTAAGTTGGACTATACAGGAAAACTATCCATAAAAAAACCATAAAATTTTGACCTAAAAATCAGATTAAAATCTGAAAAGAGATAAATACATAAAGACATTTTTCCAGTGCTCACATATGGCCATGTGTTTCTGTGCATAGAGATTAGATGGTGTTTTGGAGAGGGTCTCATGAATTTCAAACATTTATCTCTAGGGTGTACAGTATTTCTAATAAGTATTTTTTAGACAAAAATACAGAGTTGCACTGACGTTTCAGGAAGGGTAAGATCTGATGCATCACTGTTTCCCAGCTGATCTATGTTTGCACAGCAGTTCTGAAACTTCCCAAATGGGCTGACCATCCAAAGAGTGGAGTCTGTGAGTCCCCCTGTGAATGAAGAGGTGCTGAACACATTGTGGTTGCACAGAATTGCACAAAATCTTTTAACTCCACTGAAACTGAAGTTTCCTGCAAAAAAATAGATGTGACTGAGAAAATGTCGACATCTGGTAGCCATAAACTACTGTGCTCTGCAACGCAGAGATATGAAGCAGAAGGAGAAAGGTAAATTAAATGTCTTGCATGATGTTGCAAATGAAAAATAGTTCCATTAAAAGTTGAGCATTAAAGAACTCTCAGTGCTGAGGTGACAGTGTACTACTGTCAAGACCATTGCAAGTTCACAGCTCTCTATTTATTGTATTTTTGGAAGGATTTTGATCTTGAGAGATCTTCATCACTTATAAATGAACTAGTCATTAGTAGCCTTTTATGTATCTCCAGAGAGCTATCACAGCTCTCATTAACCGCTGTATCTAAACAACTGAAATCTCCTGTTGCAGTGGCACGTGTTTTCAAGTCTGAATCCTTGCCCACCACTATGTCCTATCTCACAGAAGCAGAATAAAGCCTGAATAAATTAGGGTAAACCGCAAAACTTTCAGCACTGTCTCAGTTGGTATTTAGGATGTATACAAGATATATTGAACTTAACCATTCAGACTCAAAGATTCCTTCAAGAAAATAAGGCAAAAAGTAAAGGACAGACAATTTTTTCTTCTGAACTGACAGAACTGGGTTTTTTTCACCAATTGTTGGTGATCTAGTTTATATCAGTCATTTGCTAGCTATGAATGTGGTAATTTAGGTCAGAAAAGAGAACACAATAAAAAAAGTTTTATACAAAACCAGTGTGGACAACTATGGAATTCTATCAAAAAAAGCATCCATGTTTCTTGTTTGCTCTTTTCCATGGTTTCATAGATGAAAAAAAAATTACAGAAATGAGTTTTCACCTAATTCTCAGTTCCCACATTGCCCTTTGCATGATTCTTTGTCCTAGAGTAAGTGAAAACACTGTATGTACTTAATAAATATAATAATTTTGCTTCTCTCAGTCCTACTAATATCCTTTTTTTTTAGTTAGAAATTTAAAAGAGTTTTAAACCACACTGAGAGAACAGGTCCAGCCTGCTGAGTCCTGTCTGCAACAGTGGCCAGTAGCTGCTGTTTATAGAGTGGTATAAAATCAGACTAAGACCCAACAGTGTTTTCCCTCACACACATTCCCAGTTTCCAGAAAAATATAATGTGTTGCTTCATACTCATCTTTTTGCCCAATTTCTTCCCTTCCTGCTAACTTGAAGGATTTTATGAAGCACTATAACTGCACAATCACTGTCCTCTTTTATGGGCACAGACAACATTTCCCCCCACCCCCCTCTTTTATTACATTTATAGTCGTTGCCTGCCAAGATACTTTTATGGCAGTGGAAATGATTGCCTCACTCTTGATAAAGTCTGGAGTGTCCCTTGGTGCTCCATATAACTTGTCACAGTGCTCTCAACAACAGCTCCTGGTGTGTTCCCGAGCGACTGACACTTGTCCCAGCTCCCCTGATGTGCTCCCTGACATGGCAGAGAATATTCTGCTTTACAGCATCTCCCACACAGGGCTCTGCACTGCTTCTTTCCACCCTCTGCTCTTGCTTTCCTCACTTGTCTTAACTCCTGGGCTTTTGCCTTTGGAGACAATGAAAATTTATACCTTTGCTTTGCACAGTAACTACACAAACAATTTAAAGAAAAACATTTCCCTTTGCTGCCTCACATTTCTGGTGAGAAAGTTTAGTGAAGGGTATATCCCCAACCCTTTTTTTAATGTAACTGGAAACCAGGCAAGTTCACCTCCCAGTATCTTGTACAGAGCAGCCTGCATTGGTGCAAACTCTTGGCTTCCCATTCAGCACAGCCTTCTTGCCTGGTTCATCTGCATTTCCAGCTCACAGAAGATTACAAGTGCACTTTCTATACTGAAATGTGGGACCTAAAGGCAATAAAAGACCAGGAAACAGTATAAAATTGATTCTTCTTCAGAGATCTAAATGGGAAAGAATTATTGGAGATACTTTTAGGGCCCCTTGCTGAATCATCAAACTATTTTGCAGTGGTAATTGAGACAGCATATAAATACTGCATAGATATCTCTTCAGGCCCTCTTCATAGAGCAGTTGTATTCCATTAAAGTGCTTTTCTTGTACAGGTTAATCTCTCAAAGTAAAAGTGGAAAATACAGCAACAAAACAAGATGATATTTTCACTACTCAATAAACCTCCCTTCCCTTGTCTGTAAATAAATGATTCCCAGAGGCACCCTCTCCAGGGCTCCTGAAAACTCAAAAGGGCAAGGAAAGGAATTAAAAAATATCACACACTGCTGCTCATAGTGTTTATTAAAACAAACAAACAAACAAACCAGCACATCAAAGGCTGTCCTGCTTTACCCTGCATTTACATGGTATGAAAGTTAAATCAGATTTGGATCCAGTCTGCCTGTGGGAGAACACTCCTTGTACTCCCACTGATTGACATCAAGGTGAAAACAACCTCCCCACTGATATGAAGCAGGAAAGCTGAGGGATTTTTGAAAATGAGAATGACAAATCAGGCTAAATGATCAGGACAAATCCTAAGTGTGAAGAAGGCATAGAAGAAGTGCCGTATCGTCCATTGTAATTTTTTGCACATCCCTCATTTTCTTTTTTTCTTGTCCTGTGATTTTTTTCCCCAGTTCCAGAACTATATCTACAGCAACTGAACAGCATCTGATTTATTTTGGATACTAAGACAGTGTAACTACCAGTGACAAAAATACATTCTTATTGCAGCTGCACACATAGGAAAGTATTTCAACACTCAGAGTTGGATTGATTTTACATTATATGTTAAAAAATACAAACGTCTCTCCTAAGGGAAGTGAAATCCTGAAGCTTAATGGCTAGTTTCCAGTAACAGGGTGCTTAGAAAAATTGCTTTTATTCATAATATATCTAATTATACATACTATCTGTCATTCTGTTTTGACATCTTTGTCCTTCTCTTCCTGTCCCAAACTGGTGTACTGCATCTATTTCCAGATAACTGTTTCCTGCTCAAGAAGTTGTTCATGGACCATGCATTTCCTCTCAAAAATGGTGTTTGAAGGAGTTCATAAAATGCTTTGGGACATTTGAGAGATGAGAGGAACTATATAAATCTTAGTTCTTATTAAAAGAGCACTGAATGAGTTGTCTAGAGTATGTGGTTTGGATCTTTATTGTAAATCATAGAAACCTGCATTACTGGTCTGCTTTACTGTAGATGAAACAAGTGTTGGATGACACCTTGTATTTCACCAGCTGCTTTCCTGCAATTTTTCAAATAAAGTAGTACAATATATGGTCCACCTGCTGTGAGAACATCTGAAATACCACAGACAGTAAAAAGCCTCTGAGTAAAGTTCTTCCAGAGAGTGTTTTGTTGATATGCTTTATGGCATAGACATATACTTTACATGTAACATATACCTTACTCAGTTTTCAGACAGTATGTCTAGTTTCCCATGAAAAAGAACTATGCTTATAACACTATTATTTTTTAATGTGAATGAGAATTCAATAAGAATTATTTTTAAATGTTGTTTTCCTTTTGTTTCTGGATTTTTTAAAATTTTCATTTAAGTTTCTACAAAGGATTAATCAGCCCATTATTAACTCATTGCTATCAAATACAAATTTAGGTCCTGAAAGAGTCCTAACAAAGGACTAATTTTGCATCCTTCACCTATGCAAATAAATTGTCAGATGTTAGTGGAACTAATTACAAGAGCATTGCTTTCTGCTTTCATCAGGACTTCAAGGCCTGATTGAAGCATGGTCAATACACACCACTGTCTTCCAATAATATTATTTCAGATCTTGATTTAAAAATAACGTCCTCTTTGAAGAGTGTGAAGGAACTTTATAAGAAATAATTCCTGAAGTGACCTGGAAGGGGGCTACAGCCAGTTGCAGCAAGGCTTGGTTGTTCATCTGATAGATCCTCATCAACCACATTTTTCATAACCCACACAATTCTCATCATTAAATTCAGCTCAATTGCCTACAAGCACTCTGTGGCTTTGATTTATACCCATAAAGCAGACACTAATTGTGCTGTATGTACACAGTGGAATGGGACTTTAAGGGATAGGTTTTTAGTAACTCTTATGACACCTTTCTAGTTAGTGCAGTGTAGCAGGATCCTTTTTAAGATTGCTTTGTTTAATTATTTAAGAGCCATTATGGTAACTGGATATACTCTAACTGTAATTTATTAACTCATACACTTGAATTATCCAAGTCTCTACATCCACTTCACAGAATTACAGAGGAACTAGAATAAGATAATGGTATTGAAATGCTACAGAATATTCCTTCTGCTGAGAAGTAGAGAAGCTCTCTTATCTCTCACAGCAAAGGGGTAAGCTTTCTCAAACTATGCACAAAGAGTACAAGGATCATTTTATACTAGCAGCAGATGTTCATATAGACACTATTAAGAAAATGTGTGCATTTTCTATATATGTATGTGTATGTATAAGTAAATACACAAATGTATACATAGATAAGTTGTCAGTCTAGTACTACAATTTTCTTTCCATTTTTGTGTAAAAAGTTATACTACATCCATCTGTTCATTCTCCTTTCTCTGCTTTTCTGAGAATGTTTCATCATGCTCTGGTCCTAGTCTCTTTCCACCTTGTGCTTTCTTCTTGTCTCCACATTTTATCCAAGCTTGGACGTAATGTCAGAAGTTTCCTTGCTCACCGTAAGGTGAGTGGAGTCACCATCCCTGGATGCGTTTAAAAAAAGACTGGATGTGGCACTTGATGTCATGGTTTAGTTGAGGTGTTGGGGCATAGGTTGGACTTGATTTTATCTTTAAGATCTCTTTCAACCTAGTCATTTTGTGAATTCTGTGTAAACACTGCCCATTCACCTGCATCCTCTTCACCACTGTCCTCTGTGCACACTGCTTGTCTGCCTTCTGCCTGCCTGTGTGGGACATCCTTTTCCTCTGAAAATAACAGCTCCGGGAGCAGCACCTTCAGAGTGCTCTGATCTGGTGTCTGCTCTTGCCATCAGCAACTGCATTCTCTTCTTGCCATCTGGGCACTTTTGAGCAGAGCTGTCATTTTCAAAACGAATGGAGCACGTGGAGCAGCAGTCAAAGGAAAAAACCATCTAGACTAAATCATATGATCAGCCAGCCCCTGAAAGCCATAGCAGGTACTCCCAGACCAGCTCAGTGTCATAAATTAATTGGGAACTGCTTAGAAAGGAAAATTTTCAGTACTCTGGATTCTTATTTACATCAGTCTCTTCAACAGAATATTGCTTTAGCTTCAGCATGTATCTTTCCTAAGCTGAGATGCTTCCCACAATTCTGCTGGGCTCCAGACAACAAGTCATAAACATCAGGAACATGAAGCAGAGCAATTATTAGCCCTGTATGCTGGGCTGCAGCATCCCTGCTGTTCAAATATACTGGCATAGGACAGAAAACTGATAACAGTAATTCTACAGAGCTTTTGAGCCAGGAAAAGAAGAGGATTGTGAACAATTACTGCCTTGGAGGCTGAAATGTTCTAAAGCAAAAAGGGGGAAAACTCATAATTTACCTGGACTGACCACTTTTGCAATAAAAAAGTAATTTTCTCTAAATTAAGAGCCTGCCAAAATACAAAAGTTAAGACAGCATGCCTGAGAAAGATGATTAACAGATACAGAATGCTTTCCTGTGTAATCACTAATGCACAATATCCCTCTTACACTTAACCTTTACATGCTAGCAAAGGACAGCATCAAGATTGTCCTTCCAGCACATGCCTGTTACTGAAAGCTTTTAATATCCTCCTTCCATCTCCATCAAAGCCAAGATATCAGGAACATAGAAAGATTTAGCCACTTATTAAACAGAGATATCGTGTCAGGCAATATGTTCTTTTCTACAGGGCACTAGTGAATTGAATGTGCAAGAGAGACAAAGTGTCTAACAAAGAGAAAGCTGCTGCAGGACAAGCATTGCCTCTCCTCTCCCAAGCAACTCAACTAGCAAGGAAATCTCACAGAGTACAAACCAGAGCAAGCCGATGACAGCAGATGAAGCAATGGAAAATCACAGAAATAAAGGTGTGGACATGAACCATTTTGTTTTGGTTTTTGTTTGCTTGTTTGGGGTTTTTTGTTTGTTTGTTATGTAGTTGATAATTTTTAGGTTTTTAAGTTTTGGGTTTTTTTAAAGTTTTTTAATTTTACATCAATAGTAAACAAAAACTTCATAGAATCATAGCTTCATAGAACAATTTGGGTTGGAAAAGACCTTAAAGATCATCCACTTCCAAGCCCTCCCGCATGGGTAGGGATGCCACACACTAAATAAGGTTGCTTAGGGCCCCATCCAAACAGGCTTGAACCTCATACAAAGTTGCTTGTTGGATCCAACTCGGGATTTAATTACTTTGATTACCTGGCTCAAGATGAAGCTGACTTTCCTTCCTCTTTTTCTGCAATGTGGACTTGGGAAACCATGTCTCACTGCTGTGTTTCATATAACCATTGCCCGAACATGCTGCACACCAGACCAAGTACAGAACACAGCTGAAAACCAGGTCCTGAGGCAGTCACTGCTATCACAAAATCACAGAATATCCTGAGCTGGAGGGGACCAACAGGGATTACTGAGTCCAACTCCTGGCCTTGCACAGGACACCCCAGGAGCCACACCATGTGCCTGAGAGCATTTTCCAAATGCTTCCTGAACTCTGTCAGGTTGGTGCTGTGGCCGCTTCCCTGGGGAGCTGTTCCAGTGCCCAGCCACCCTCTGGGGGAAGAACCTCTTCCTGATATCCAACCTAAATCTCCACGGACACAGCTTCAGGCTTCCCTTGGCACCTGTCAGTGGTTGCCATCTGTCTCTGCCATTCCTTTTCTCCTTATGAGGAAATTGTGACTGCAATGAGATTTCCCCTCAGTCTCCTCAAGGCTGAACAAACCAAGTGACCTCAGTCACTGCTTGTATGGATTCCTCTCGAGGCCCTTTGCCATCTTTGCAGCCCTCCTCTGGACACTCTCCAACAGCTTTATATCCTTATATGCTTAAGAACATGAAATAAATACAATTATATAACAATTGCCATCTTTGCAGCCCTCCTCTGGACACTCTCCAACAGCTTTATATCCTTATGAACATGAAATAAATACAATTATATAACATCAGGTATTTAACACTGTGAGAAAGCTGCCATCAGGGATGGTTCCAGTGACAGAAAACACAACAAAGAGCACTCCCCTAGCAATATTCACACATCTTTACTGCACAGCATAGATACATCACACATACTGACACAGAGAGGTCAGAATGAGCCTGTATCCAGCTTAACTACCCCACAGTTTCAGCATATTGACATCTGCACTATCTGGGCACACCAAACAGTGCAAAGAGTTCAGGACTCCTATGCTGAAAACCTCTGAAACTGCTGCTGGTACAGATTCACACTACCTCACATTTGTTTCCTGTCTTTAAAGCTGTGTCTAAATCCATAAATACCAGGTGATGCATAGTCATGAGTCATACAGACAAAAGCCACCAGCAATTCCAGGCTCTTCAGGTTCTGAAAACCAACCTGACACTTTCTTCAACCTACAACATCTCTCCTCACCTCGGCAAACCTCTACTAATTGAAGGACACAGGGGCTTGGCCAGATTTTTGGACAGAATTCGACCCAGGAAAAAAAAAAAAAAAAGCAGCCAATAATATATGGGTGCATGGCAGTCATGAGTTTTAGATTTCCATGTTCAAAATGATTACCTAAAATGTCTCCTGTAAATTTTATAGGGCCTGGAGCATTCGGAGGCACTTTCTCATGGTCATAGGAGATCTCAAGTGCAGTACTAAGGTGAGAAAGAAAACATCAAAGAAACCCCCAAAGCTACACCCCTACTAAAATATTAATATAAAAAAAAAAATCAGAATAAATGATCTTGTTTATTTCACTTTCTGAAAAAGGGAATTTTTCAGTCAGCAAAAGAGCCATTTAATTAGGGTTTGAAATTCACATACAATTGAATACATGTAAAAAAGGCATAACTGCCTCAACTCATCATACACTATTGTTTGAATGAATACAGCTTGTCCCCATAGCCCCTTCACAGTGACTTTCCATGAATCATCTCTCTGAGGGCTGAGGGACTGAGTGGGCTTTGTGCAGAGAGGTCAAGTGGACCTGTGTGCTCTTGGAGAGTCATAAACAACACAAAAATATAGTGCATGTAATTAAGCTGAAGAATACAGACTCATTAAATCATTTCCACCAAATGATGATAAGTTTCCAGCAATCAGATTGCTCAGGATGCTGCTAAAGGAATTGCTCTGGATGCAAATTTGACTTGAGGAATACAATGTTTTGTGCATTTTCCTTCAGAATCTTGCCAAGGCAGAATGAAAAGAAAGCAGTGTATTGAAGTTTCCAGTCTGAGCCTCAATTACTGCAACTGTAGTAAAAAATACTATGAAGAATTCAGAAAAAAGCATCCTGCAAGTGCAGGTAGGGAGATGCCTGCAGCTTGTTGAACACAATAAAAGGAGGGCACTTGTGTGCATTTCGCATTCAAAATACAAAAGAAACAATATGATTTTTAGACGAAAATCAGCTGTAAAATGTAAAGGCGTCGGGGATGAATGAGAGAGGAGGCCACCGGGAGGCACTATTGCCACTCAGCAAGTGCATGATCAGAGCCTCTCCCGCTGCAGCAGGTGCTCGGCCAGCAGAGAAACAGCCTCGTGTGCAGGTCACCTCAGGAACCACAGCACCACTGAGCACAAAACACACTCATTTAGAGGTGCACTTTTACCTACCCTGAATGGCGCTGAAAATGTTTGCAATAAAAATGATCCGCGACTTTTGCTAGGTTTTGCTAGTTTACAGAGACTAAAGTGCTTGTGTTTTAAATTTTGTGTTTGTTTTATTGTACAGCATCATCTAACTTAATCCTGATTAAAAAATGGCTTGAACGATCCAAACTCTTATGGGACTATGAACGAACTTCCTTGTAAATTACAAATCTAGGGATGTCTGCAGAATGAATACTTTCTAAACTGCAAACTGCTATGCAAAAAAGGAAAATGAAAGTAACCATAATATGACTCTCCTTGTAGTTGAAAAAACTCTTTAATTTTGCATTTTATTAATTTTATACTGTATCAGCCACTTTGATTTTAATCCCAGAAGAAAAAAACAAAGCTGAGTGCAGTAGAGATGAAAAATCAGAAACCACAGAAGCCTGAGACATCCTGTTCTTATACTGACATCAGAATAAAAGTCCACAAAATCCAATTTCTTTTTTCTTCCAGCTACAACTAAGTAAAATGTTATTTTTTCATGTAACTAACTATTCTTTGGCAATTTGAAGAATATTGTACATTTTTTAAAACTCTCCATTCAAATATTTTGAAGTAACTTCATAAAAAGATTTGACTTTCACTTATGAAGTATCACAGTCAGAGAAGGGTTTACCTAGTATTCTTCTTATGCATTTACTGTATTTTTAAATGTTGCCACAATCTAGAGAAATACAGTTTATTTAGGATTTTTATAATTTTATAATGAAAATTGCATATGAAAACTTCAATTTAAAACAATACTTTATGATCTCTATTGACTCATATGTACAAGAGTTTAATTCCTGAAGCAGATCACACATATAACATTTTTCTTTTCTGCTGTTATGCAAAATATTTAAAATGTAAGCTATTTCCGCATTTTCATCTCAAGGAAGAAACACACCTTTAATTATTGATAAATGTGATATCAGCTGCCTTGACTGACCAACAACAATTTACACAGGAAGAGCAGCTGATAGCATTAAGTACAGAAATACAACACAAAGAACCCAAAGTGAACAATTTTAAGGCATGTTATACTTGGAATTATTTAATTCACCGCACAGAACTCATTCAGAGGAACACAATGCACATCTCAATTGAAACTCCTCCTTAGTGCAGAGGTTTAATGTCAAAGTGAGTCTGGTAGGTTAATCCATGGGAATGTCAGATCTTGTCTGGCAAATTTGCCTGTGCCAAGAGCTGCTCAGGCAGCTGGACACAGCTGGCTTAAATTTGCTTCTACTCAAAGCTACAAGAATGAAAATCAGCTCCAGGTTTGATAGCCGTGCTCCTGCAAGAGTGTGTCACCTGAGATGATGGTTATAAGCAGAAACTGGAGTCAATGACACTAAATAGTTTTAATTTTATGGCCCAGCCACACACCTGGCTTGTGCTCTGCTGTGTGACAAGGCAGCAGAGTTAGCCCAGGTCAGAAAATGATGGACACCAGAGGAAGGTGGTTTGCTCCCTGGGGTGCCAACTGAAAGCTAATTGCTGCTCTGCCATAGCTTACCTTTGGACAATTTTCTCTGCCTTGGATCTTCATCTCCAAAAGATTAATTCTCTAATTATCACAGTATTGTGCAGATAATTCAATTTATGACTGCCATGCTCTTCAATACTGTTGTAATGAGGCTCATATAAAAAAATTCAGAGAGGTCCTTAGAGCTATCCTCTATATAAGCTGGACAAGAAGAAATTACATGCCTCAGGCACAAGATAACCACCAGCTTCAAGAAGAGCAAAAATATCTCCTTATTTCCGGTACTTATTTAGTTCTTATTGCTGGACAAAGGAAACAAAGAGTAATCATTTGCTTCTACTCCAGAGAGAGAAAAAAAAATGCTAAGTTCAAGAATGTATTCACTGAAGAGTGGTCAGGCACTGGAACAGGCTGCCCAGGGAAATGGTGGAATCATCATCCCTGGAAGTGCTCAAAATCATTTAGATGTGGCACTTGGAGACATGGTTTAGTGCTGGACCTGGCAGTGCTGGGTTAATTGTTGAACTTGATGATCTTAGAGGTCTTTTCCAACCTTCAGAATTCTGTGAATCTAGGGTAATATTCTGCCTGTTTTCTTCTACCTTATATTAAAAAAAACTTTTTAAATTATAGTCAAGTTAAATGTGGGATTCAGACCCACTTGTCTTTATGGGAGATTTCAACTTCCCAGACAAAACTTGGAATATCATTCTGCTCTGACAGACTGACAGATCTTGAAAATTCTTGAAGTTTGTAGGAGATAACTTCTCGTCACAGGTACTCAGTGAGCCAATCAGGAAAGATGCCCTCCTAGATGTGCTGTTTGTGAAAAGAGAAGGATTCATGTGGGATGTGATGGTAAGTGGCTGACTTGGCCACAAAGATCACAACATTGTTGTGTTTAAAATTTTCAGTGCAATGAGAAAAAGGGACAGGAGAGTTGCTACCCTGGACTTCAGGAGAGCAACTTAAAACTATTCACAAGATATTTAGAAGATTATCCTGGGAATCTGCTTCTGAGGGCTTGGAAGTCATCAATAACTTATCAGTTTTTAAGAAAAACTTTTGGAAGCTGAGGATCCAGCAATTCAACTGTATCTTAAGCAAGTTGGAAAGAAATCCAGCTTGACTGAAAAGGAGACTCCTTGTGGGACTCTGGAGGGAAAATAAACTGTACGATCTGGTAAGTGAGCTCAGGCTTTTCAGGAAGAATACAGAGTGTTGGATACTGTCCATCTCCATCACAGCATCTTCTGGAGAAGTTGTCCAGCTACAGAAAGATCTGGAGCACTGGGTGAAGAATTGCCTGAAGGACAGAGTTCCAAAGGTTGTCACCAATGGTGTTCCTCTGGAGTTGTTTCTAGGGCCAGTCCTGTTCAACATATTTATCAATAATCTGGATGCAGGAGTTGGATGCACCACTAGCAAGTTTGTTGAGGATACCAAAAAGGGAAGTGTGGTTTGCTTTTTTGAGACACAAAAGGTCTTACAGAGGGAACTTGACAAATAGGGTAATTGGGTAATGATTAACAGGATGAAATTTAAAAGCTGAAACTGTGGATTCTGCATCTAGAATGGAGTAATGCCCAGAAAAAGTCTAAACAGGGAGAGCAGTGGTTGTAGATCAGCCCTGAAGACAAGGATCAGCTCTCCAGGAGCCAGCAGTGAGCCCTGGCAGCCCAGAGGGCAAATCCCATCCTGGGGTGCATTAAACACAGCATGAGCAGCAGGAGAAAGAGAGGATGATCCTGCTGTGCTCAGGGTGGGAGCCCTGAGTGCCGGGCTGGGACCACCAGGTGAGGATGTGAAGGTTCATGACTGTATCCAGAGGGTAACAAAGATGGTGATGGGGCTGGAAGTCATGTCCTGTGAGGAGCTTCTGAGGGCTCTGGGCTTGTCTGGTTTGGAGGAGGCAGAGGGGCAACCTCATTGCGCTCTGACAGCTTCCTGAGGGGGGAAAGGGAAATGTTAAGCTTTTCTCCTTGGGATCCAGTGATGGAACACATTGGAATGGTGCAAAACCATTCTTGGGAGGTTTAAACTGGACATTAGGAAGCATTTCTTTACTGAGAGGGTGGTGAAACAGTGGAAGAGGCTTCTTAGAGATGCAGTTCATGTTCCAGGCCTGTCAGTGTTTAAGGGGCATTTGGGCAATGCCCTTAAAACACTTTAGTTTTTGGTCACCCCTGAACTGGTCAGGCAGTTGGATTAGATGGTCTTGTAATTCCCCTCCAACTGAAATAGTCTATTTTGTTTAGTTCTATTTTTGTGATTCACAAAATAGACAGTGATTAAAAATCAGCTCTGCTCCCACACTGCTCATTGTGCTGAGAGTCCCCAAAAGTTTGCTGAGGAACCTTTGATGACCTGTGTGTGTTTTCATCCCTGTGTAATGAGAGTTAACAATATTACAGAATCCATTTTAAAAGCTGCCATTTCCAACACTGATGTCAGAGGTAACCTGCAGGTAGGAAATAGTTTCATTTGTTTTATTAAACAATTTAGTTGTTTACTTAGCCTAAGCCTTCTGGGGTTAGGTAACCAGAACAGCTTTCTTGAACCAGTTGCACCCAGAACATCATCAGAGAGCATTTAGAGGTTGTATTTCCAATGTTGTTATTACAAATTAAGCCGTACAGGATAGATAGTTCCAGAAAAATCTGAAATTTGACCAAATGAAACTCAACTACCTTCATTATTTGGAAGATTAGTTTGTATAGGACTAGAGGATTCTTTGTCCTTTTTCTTTTTCCCTAAAGGATATTATTGTTTCTACAAGCTGGTGGGAGTAGAAAGCTATAAACAACTGATGATGGGTTGTGAACTGAATAGAATAGTCATCATAATTAATAACTTGGTAATATTCACTACAATGTCGTGACCTGCCAGAAACTTTCATCTATAATTAATTGTAGTCCTCATTTTGGATAGGATTTTTTTTTTTTTTAGAAAAAGGAATGAGAGTATTTGTGCTTATCTATTTAACTGCTAACATGAGTCTAATTTCATTAACAGTGAAATTCTGGGATTGACTCGCAACACTAAAAACACAGATGCATAAGCTCTGAAAATTTCTTTAAAACTGACTAAAGATTTTCTTGCTTTTACCAGGGTACAAAATCAGAATGTTTCCATATAAAAATAAGAAAATATGCACTTGCATACACCTATTGTCTGGAAATTGCTGTAAATTTTTTCCATGTCAATAATGTAGTAGCTGTTAAAGCTAAAAGACAGGCTTAGAGGACATTTGTTTTAAAATTTACTCCATGGAGAGTTCCTAGATTTATTAGCTTTTATATGGGAAAGGGCAAAACAAAAACAATGTTGAAAACTAGGTTATATAAATAGAGCATACACCTAGTTATGTACTATAAATCATGCAGATGAGTATTTTTAACTGGGGGAAGGAGACACAAGAACAATGAAGAAATATAGATGCTCCTAAACCCTAAGGTGGTGATATTCTGCTCTGGACACACCAGAAATGCACATAGACATTGAGCTTGCTTCTCAAAGAGAACTTATAAATGAGGGAAGGCTTCCCAAGGTGTTCCCTTTGGTTTTCCCAAGTTTAACAAAACCAAAACTATTCTTCAGTAAATGCTTTTTCCTCACGTCTTTTCTCAAATAAAAAGAATTATGCACAAAGATGTTTTATTTCAATTTGGATGCTTTGGAATTTCTGTTGTAATAAGCAGGGCTCTGAGGACTTCTCTTTAAATGCTTTTCCTGTTTATGTCATTTTTATCAACACAAACACTTATCTCAACCCCAGCATCTTATGTCGCCCCCCAAAAAACCACACAAAACAAAATATTATTAGGTTGGAGATGCTGAGATATGTTTAAATTGCTGCCTCTCTGCATCTTTCCATCCACGGAACAAATGGAATAGGAAAGTTTACATTCCTGCAGGATTGACAGTGAGATTTTTTTTTTACATTCATTATATATTTAGAAAATGGATTCTATGGCTATTTAAGTTAATTTTATAACTAAATTAGCGGTAGGATTTAGGAATAGTCATGCACAATTAAAGAGAAATGTGCAAATAAAAAAAAAGACCTGAGGATATTTTTTATGGTAACTCCATTCTTATACAAATATGGCTTTTTTTTTTTTTTTTCAAACAGATGTAATTCTGTCTTCTTTCCCTCACAGCCCAAAGCATGAGCTCTGACAGGATCCAGAAAATATGTAGAGCAGCACCTAAGATTCAGACACCCAGTCTGGAAGATGTCTTCTGAGAACAGTCAGGAGACATACTCAGAAGGACAAAAGCTGCCAAAATACACTTGTAACTTTTTTCTTTATGAAACCTGAACTGCAGCAGTATCAGTCATTATATTAGCCAGTAGCCACAATATTTACCCAGAAACTGTTGAGAACTAACTTGTATGCTTTGGGAAGATTTTCCTCTCATAGAAAGCGATTCACTCTTTCACATCCATTCTCCCCTTGCCATATGAATCTTTCCTCCTTTTCAACACAGGCAAACACTTTGAATGTATCCACAGGCTACTATGTTTTGCATTCAGTAGACATTGGATTTAAACAAGAAAAAATCTTGAGGGCAAGTCGAGACTCCAGGACTCCACATTCTAAATTCAAGGCATTAAGCACTGGTGTCAAAGCATTTCTGATTGAGTGTTAAATCCAGCAGGTTATTTTGCACAAGAGCATCACAATGATTTTAGCACAATTTTTTTCCCTATTTTTTTGATTAGACATCATCCCTTCACAACTGGCTTTGACTGTGGACTCTGAGAAGGTTATCTAGGATGTCCTTAACAGAACTCTGTATGGTGCCTAAATTGCAAAAAGGACAGAAAAAATGACTTCTCTTACACTCAGAATTTTCCACTGGAAACTGCTGAGGTACCAGCAGTGCCCTAGTGAATCTGTCTCCTCAAGGGAAGTAGTTCTTCCTGGAGCATTGCAGAGAAGGCATATGGTAGGCTCTGGCTTCCATTTCTTGGGACCAGGCACCTAAAAAAAAAAAATTGCAAAAAAATCACTGCAGTCCTTTATCCATCTGTCTTTGGTATGCTGGTGTGAGACAATTTCACTCCAAGTTGTTCATACTGATGGAGTCCTACTTAACTGAAGTACTGCTATAGAAAATAGCTGAGCAGATCAGCTCTTCCTGGAGGATAACTTTGCTCACTGAAGCAGATGATAGTAGTCCACAGACTTACAAAATCTTGAGAAAAGAAGGAAGACACAGAAGGTTCATTTCAGCTAAAATTTTGGTGGCTTTCTGTTCCCATTATAAATGTGCTCATTAGAGTCCATCATAAGAGGCCATCGCATACGTTTGAAGTCAAACACCTACACAACCTTTTGCACAATGAGGTCATAGCTATCACCAGTTTTGCTGGTACTTATTTTTATCTGCTGTCATCCTAGTTTGCTTATAAGAGGCTACCAAAGAACTGTAACGTCATTAAACACCATCCAGACATGAAAAGCTTGGTGAAGAACTTCAATCCCCACAGAAAAAAATATGGCTAAGCTACAGAGGCACAAGTATTTACATTTTTAAACATTTTTGAAATCACTAGCCTTACAGAGTAGACTTAATTTGTAAAAACAAATCATTTTATGACAGCTTTCTTTGGGGTTAATATCAAGGAAACATCGTGTTGCCATTGGATACACCTCAGCCATTTAGAGGATAATAAATACTGTCTGAAATCAATATATTTGTGTCCTTAACCAAGATGAGAAATCCCAACCATTCCAACCATTTTTGTCTGTAAAAGGAGATGGTGTTTTTCAGGGACTTTCCATAAGCTGCAAAGAAATTCTCCATTAATTGGAAAAGGTTCAATTCAGTTGTGTAAGCATAAGCATCTAGTACTACTAAATGCTAAGGTGTAGACAGATAGATAGACACATGACAGATAGATAGATAGATAGATAGATAGATAGATAGATAGATGTATATATATATACACACACGTGAGGTACATATATAAATATATATATATCTATATATGTATATATACCTTATTTTATATATATATATATATGTACCTTAGGGAACACATATAATTTATATGTATATGTTCTATCAAGCTGGAGGTCAGGTGTGCTATTCCAGATTTGTCATGTCACATCAGACATGTGTTTTATCCCTGCCTCCCTGCCAAGTGAATGCTGTGTCACCTTTACACTGAAAGAGAGCTCAGTCCTTGCTGTGCACTCAGTGCTGAAGCACAGGTGGTGACCTTGCTGCCCAGCTTTACTGATGAACAGTAATTTAAACAAAGAAGACAGAACTACACCCATGATTGTCAGCAATTCTTACTCACCCTCTATTCTCCCTCCTTCACCTCTGTGTGTTGTTACCTAGAGGTAATGATTTTTCATATACAAAATTTAAGCTGTGCATTTTTATTTCTCAGATACACTTAATACAGAACCCAGTTTAGAAATGAGTGTTTTGATTTAAACCTCCATTACTAGGCTCGGATTGACAGTGAAAAGAATTCACAAAGAATTTCTAAGAAAAAATGTCACACAGTTCTGGTGACCCTGTTAGAAAATGTAAGAGATTGCTGTTTCACAAAGTAAATAGCAAGTCTCATTTTCCTAGAAATTCTCCTTTGTTCAGATTCAACACACTAAAACTGTTCTCCAATGGTAGAGCAACATCTGCCTGCAGGGGAGCATTGCAGGAAACTGACTTACACTGCGTACTAAAACCACAACCTGCAGACAACAGATGGGTTTAAACAAAAGATGTATCACCCCACTGAATATTGAAATAATGAGGATTCAATAAAACTGAAGATTCCAATCACTACTACAAAAATTTGTGCTAAAATTTGTGCTAAAAAAAAAGCAAAAACCAAAACCCACCAAACCCCGCAAAAAGCCACCCATCTTAACAAGAGCTCAACAGATGATTTAATGCACGTTTCTCTCAGACCCTATTATGAAGGAAAGAATGAATCCCAAACCAAATGGTCCTACATGATGTTAATAAAAAAAACACGTCTTCTTTGCAGAAAGAAATCAAAACACAGGCTCTAAATTCATCAGATAACGCAGGCCAAATGGACCACAATCAAGGTTATGGACCCTTGTTCCACTCTAAGGCTCCTTGCTCATGACACAGTCTTATCTGTGAGACACAGTTTTACCACACACTACCAACTCTTCATCTCCTTTTTCCCAGGATGTTAATAAGGCTTAATTAGCAAAATAACCATTTGCAGTAGAACTACATTTCCCAGAGTGGTCTTCTTTTTGCAAAGTAGTTATTTTTCAATACCTGTCAAGATCCATATAACAGAGAACTTTCTTCTTGAATCTTTGTCAGGGAATGGATTTTAAGACCCAACTGAATTAGTCAATACAATTGTATTGTAGAGATGTTCTCAATTCAGGGTTTTCAGGTATTTGTAAAGGAAGACAAAAGATTAGGTTTTCACAGGGACCCTATCTTGTCTCAGCTTACTCCACTGTTGCATCTGTACAATGTTTTATATTATAACTGATTACTTCATAACAAAATTTAAAAGAGGAGTAAAATTTTCTAAGAATTTCCTCAGCCCAGGAAGTGTTAAATGACATGTGGCACAGGAAACAACTAGGGCTACATTTTGAGCTTTTTGGGGATGTCTTGATTTTTTTTAAAACACACAAAGGGTTTTTTAATATGAGATAATATAACTTTTCACATTTTAATGCATATTGACATTTATTCCAAAATTTCTTATATTGGTGCTAATGACCTTTTTTGGTGGGCTGGTTCTAAGACATCGGAGAAGCAGAAATGAATTCAAAATTTCAGGGCTTCTTTTTTCTCAATTTGGATAAAGAAACACATTATAAAAAGCAATAGCTGTGTGTGAGGCCTTAGGGTTTTGTAGGTTTTAAGAGTGGACGTTGATGGCTTTTTTAAAACCCGGTTAGAAATAATTCCAGTAAAGACTCCTGCTGGGTCAGCAGCTCTGGATAAAAGTAATCAGTACAAAATGATGTATGGGTTTATTTTCTTTAATAAAAAACCCATACCAAACCAAACAAAGTCCCAAAAAAACCCAGAAGTTGAGAGCTCAATGTAAATAAGGAAAAGCTAGCTGCTGCTGCCATGAATGAGTGGTTTAGGTTGATTAAAGAATCACCAGCAAGGGATCAGCAAAAGAAAGCTTGATATAAATTTACAAAAGCATGACAAAGTTTGATGGCAAAGTTCACTCTTACAACTTACTATATAAATAAAGCCCACATATAAAAAATGGTTGGGGAGTAGCCTATGAAGATTTTTGTTGAAACCAGGGACACAAATGGGTAAGGAGGGAAAAGAGTAAGGGATGCAATGGGTAACAGAGATCCTCCTGTTGATTCTCAAGGTTCAGAGTGGATGCCCTTGCCAAACTTGACCTGAGACTGGATCAACAGTTTAGGTCTAATGGATTTAGCATAATACGACTACAAAAAATATTTTCCATATATAGTGAGGGGTACTATAGTGGCAGGTAAATTTAGGCTTTTATCTTTCGTTTGATATTAGAAGGGGTAACTGGGCACTTCTATAGATACCAAGGTTTGAAAAATATCACATAATTGTTCACAATTTTTAGGTTGGGTGAATATTACCAAGCATGATGCAGGATGCATAAAATCACCCTGCATAACCTGAACAAGTGGGATAAACTTTATGGCCTTATAGCTTCAGGGCAGAAGCTCAGGTCCTGCAGCAAGCTCTCTCCTGGGGCATTTGCAGCCCCCAATGTTTTACATAAAGGGAAAGTGCAAGGGAAAGTTGTTACTGGGGGCATTGTATCCAAGTTTTGGCAAGGCAGTTCAGCAGATGTGTTCCCTGGACTCCTTCCTTGGGCAAACTGTTGGAGTAGATAACCTTGTGGGGTCTTTTGCACTCTCCTTTTCTTTGGTTCTGTAGCATGCAGCTGCCTGTAAGATTGTGCTGTCTGTGCTGTCAAGAAAAAAATATTCACGTTGATATTTTCCCTGCATGTAAAGGACAACAGCATCTGGCAAAGCAATGTTTTATAAAGCTGCACTTGACCACTAACCTGTTGTGTTAAGGACATTTGAATAGTCTTCCATATTGAAAAACCAGAAAGACTTTAGCACCACTGTAGATAAATATAATAATCTTGAAATGAAAGCATATGTTTCTTTCACACATTCCCACTTCTATGCTTTAATTTGTCCCAGCCTACCTGAAGTGTTTTTACTGAAATTAGATCTGTTACTAGTGTAAATTATAGCTGTTCTATTTCTGTGCTATAAAAAAAAAAAAAAAGAAATAGAAATGTATCTGGTTATACTTAGCATTGGGTATTTTTAGTATTGTTTCCTAATCTTACTGTGGAAATCTAATGCAATACAGAACATAAGAGATCACATTATTATACTTATAGCTACAATATAAGCAATCAGAAGTAAAAAAAACCACAAACCCAAACAATAATGGATATTAAAAATCTAATTATTTGTGTCGTTTAGAGAATAGTATTTGTTTTATAATACAACCATGAATATGGCACATTTGTGTAGCACATTCTGTTTATTGAAAAACAAATCCAAGATGAGATAATTTTAACTGCATACAGTATCATGGGAACAGGAGATTTGTGGCAAAACACCAGGAAAAAAAAATCACAGTAATGAATGAAAAAATCAGTAGCTGAGAAACTTACAGCAAGGGGCCTATTTGTTCTTTAGGATTGTTATGCTAATTTTTGGGACTTGCTGGAGCAGTAAAGTAGAGATTTTAGGATGAAGGCATCAATTACCAAATACTAATGCTATAAAGATATCATTCCCTTCTCAAGGTAATTTCAAACACCCATTCATACTGTACTTTTCAAGCACTGCACTTTTACTTGAACTCTGTAAGAGGTAAAACTCTTCAAAAGTCAATAAAACTTAAGTTTCCTTATGAAAACAAAAGTGGTTTCCTTAGGAAATATGTTCTAATCCTCCACTATTTTGGAAAAAGATAATAAAATATCTAGAGGCCCCTAAATAAGACCCAGAATTGACATATTAGACTACTGAGGTATTATTTTTAAGGAAGTGTGTGCTTGGATACATTTTAAGCCTTACTAAGCACTTCTTACCTGAGTTGACATTTGTGGCTGTTCACTGCCAAAACAAGGCAGTGCATGAATAAAATTCAAACTATGGATTTTTAGTAACTTATTTTGACAAAAATTTATTTCTCAGTATAAGTCACATAACTGCATTAAGTCAGAAACCCAAATTATTAGGAGAAATGATGGGGAAGGAAACGAGGGAGGGACACTGCATCTAATGAAAATATTCCAGCAGGAAAGCAAAGACATATTTTTGCCTTATCATTTCACTTTATACATTGATCTATAATGAAATAGTCCTGCTATAATGAAATAGTCCTACTTCTTACTTTCCCTCATTTTGCAAAAACTTAATACATAGATGGAAGTGCTGTGATACTTGGAAATGTATGGTCAGGACTATTTTCTTTCCATTTGAGTTCTATATTAAAAATATGAAATCAGGCCATTATCACCCACTGAATTCTCAGGCAGTTTGTAGAAACAGGTGTCTAGGGGTTTTGTTGGGTTTTTGTTCATTTTGTTTTGTTTTGTTTTCCTAGTGACTCCTATTTCTCTTCTCGCAGCCACCTTTCCTTTAACATCCCCCAAAGCAACAGCTCTTCCAAGTATCTTGCAGTGCCAACTCATTTTGGGATGTCCTGTGCAGGGCCAGGAGTTGGGCTCAAAGATCTCTTTGGGTCCCTTCCAGCTCTGAATATTCTGTGATTCTATGATTCTGTCTATGTACTGTCTAAAGCTAAAGAACTACTAACTTAAATACATAGTTTGCTTGTAGCAAAATTGCAAGCAAACATTTGATTTCAAAATATAGGACCAAAACACCATGAGTAGAAGTTTTAATAGAAATTAATCTAAACTTATGTGACAGATTTAAAGAACAGATTTCTTGTGAGATAAAATTCATAAATATAGAAGGTGACAAAACTCTGCCTTGCTATCCAAGGTATTTTTAAAAATTATTAGCATTTACTAATATATACACAGCTGAAATATTTTAAAAAAACAATTGTTTTGTATATATGTGCTACTTGGCTATGTGATATTAAAAATGAAGCAATGAGATACAGATGTACCAGTCACATCAACATTGTGGAGATGGTATTGATGGGCAGGTTGAAAGAATTGACTTTAGAAAACAGACCTGTTTTGTGTTATAAGTGCAAATGACACTATTTGGAGGTGGACATAAAAACACAACATCCTTCTTAGGGACTGCTGGAGAGCTGAGCAAACCTCTCATGGCAAAGACTGATGATTCTCTCTGTTCCTTAACTCTTTTCATCACAAAAGATACCAAGAACAGGATGCTGAGAACATTTTGCACTGTTTGATCCTTCCAATGTATCCGGGCAGAGTGGGTGCATGTACAAAATCCACGTTTCACAGACTGATCTGCATGTGTGCTTTGAGTGGGAGCTGAGTCTTGCTGAGTCTTCCATGGTGAGTTCCTCTTTCTGTGTTGCTTTGTAGAAGGTATAGAAGGAGCATGGTTCCATTTCTGAACAGAAAATGTTTTATGCCATTTTTTGTTTGCTTTCTTCCCTCCTCCCCGCAGTTGCTTCTTTTGGGGGTCTCCTAGAGCTGCTGCTTTGCATCATAATCTCACTTCAGGTATGTGAGGTCACTTGAAAGCAGCATTACTTTTGTATGCACTTTGGTCTCAACAGAGTCTGCAGAGTTACTGGCTCATCCTCCAGCTTTTTAAATAAGATTTTTTATTCCAAGAGAAAAATGGACATTTTACTGCTAACCCTCCTTCCTCTTAAGAGAAGCTTAAGAAATGCTTTTTCTAAGACTGCTTTACTATTACTGTGTAGAGTTAAAGTTTAAAAGCAAGTGCAATAAACCACCATCACCAAATGGCCTCTATTATATAATAACTTTAGTTTACTCTGACTCTCTGAGGATCTGAGCAGTCTGAACAATGTTATTTTCTGATATATTATCAGAAGAAAAGAAACTGTGGTTTTCATGCGCAATAATGAAAGAAATAGGCCATGGGTAAATCAGAAATGAAATATTGCAGAAAATAGTGGCATATAGAAGATATTAAGGCAGCAGATTTATTTCAGGGTTGGAGTAGCTAATATTCTTCACCTTGGTTCCAGTCGGTAACAGGAAAAAGGCACTGATATTTCCATAGCTCGTATCGAGTAAACTCATGCAAGCAGACAGAAAAACACAGATTGTAATTTTGAATTGAGTTCTGTTTCTTTTTCAAGAAAACATCACCATACAAAGATAAATGCTGGAAGCCACATCACGGTCTTACCAAGACAACAGATAACTTATGGCTGATGAAGCCTTGGTAGTTAGGAAAGACAGTCTGTGAGAGACAAGCTTTTAATGCATTGAATAGAAGAAGAAAAAATTAGCAACAAACAATTTCACCCTGTAAAAAGCTGTCCTAAGAACAAAAGAGAACATTCATTAGCACACAACACAATGTGCTAAAAGATGTGAAAGCAGGAAGAGGACAGGTATAACAGAGATAAGGGTGTACTGGATTTGGCATCACCCACGTTCAGAGCAATAAAAGAGGTATGTGGGAGGACCAGATGCATCAAGGTTTGTAATACATGTTGATTGTCCCAGCACCAGAGAAGGCAGTCACAAAGTGCTCAAAGCAAGCCCCTTTTGTAAGTGTACTAGGCAGGAATATAGGAAATTAAAGAGTGTACAATTTTGCAACAGCGCCTAGCAGAGGAATTTAGCAATGGTACAACATTTCTTTATAGATACAGATATAAGATCAAGAAAGGATTATTAAAAAAATGTATTTATATTCAAATATGACACAAGAGAAAAATACTATCTAGAAAAAGTATTTTTGCCATGATAATGTTGATATCTTTTGCATGATTAGAATTATAGGAAGTGTGTATTAGCAAATATGTAATAGAAAATTACAAAAATTTAGATTTTTTAAAAATACTTGCATAAAACAAATAATGGGCCTAAAATCATTGCACCTTATTCAAGATTAGGAAAGACCCTTTTAATATTAAAAAATACTTCAGAGCAGAGTGAACAAAGTTCCTGAAGATGCCTACAAGCACATCATATGACCAAGGCACATGTGTGTGCAGCTCCAGGACTACACTGCTCCTACAGGACTACACTGCAGCTCCACTGCTACAGCAAAATATCTAGAAGAAAGGAAAAAATCCTTCAGATCATGGCATTGAATATAATGACAAAGGTGGTGAACTCACTGCAATGTATTGACTCAATTACTGCACTAGAAAATAGAGAGACTGTTCTGATACAGTGTGTTAGCCTTTGGGACCTAGACAGAAAGTAAAGTAGAATAATAAAATGTATCTGCTTTAGATGATGTAATAATTTTGCACTATAGGTCTCATATATTCTATGTACTGTGTTCTACCTTAACTTGGCTGATTACCTTGATTTGGTTCAAAAAAAGCCTAAACTTTGAATTGTGAGGCAAAAGGTATAAAAGAGAAAGAGGTGAATTTTTAGAGAAAAGCTTTTGAAAACAATTTGTCATGGATGTTTCGATGTGACAGTACACTCTTATTTTTTTCAGATTTTAAAATGCATGCAAGTTAAAAAAAAAAAAAAGAAAAAAGCTACAGGAATATTGGAGAAAGGAGTGCAATGGTACTTTTATCACGCCTAATAGAAATTGGCAAGTAACACACTGCAATATTAAGGAAGCCAGAACCCACTTAGCAACATGCTAGTCAGAATTGTGGTGAGTCACATCAATCACTAAATGTGGTATTTGTGACAAACCATTCCTCTAAACAGACCCTGCCTCTACAGGTCTTCAGCAGTGTGCACTTTAGTGAGCTGAAGTCTCAAACAAATAACGATTCTGTAACAGCCTGTTGTGGTCTGAGATTTAAATCAGGAACCCAGGAGTTAATCAGAAGCAAGGACTACATTAAAGGCATGTAAAGTCTAGCACAGAATTGGAAATGGCCCCAGCAGGGTGACAGCCTGTGGGTGCAGTGCCTTCTGTATCTGAGGGAGGGTGCTGCACCAGGCTCCCCTTGATCGGGTGCCTTGTAGTAGGTCCCAACCACAAGGTTGTTTTTGCCTGAATTACTGCCCACTCTGTTTGGTTCCTCTCCTGTGACAAGTGTTCCATTTATTCGACGATCACACCAAGCTGTCACTGACTGGTGTGCTCTTATCCCACAAAGCCAACCCCGTCCTGGGCAGCACCCACAGCCCTGTGGGCAGCACGGTGAGAGAGGCAATTCTGCCCCTCAGCTCTGCTCTCATCAGACCCCACCTGCAGCAGCATCCAGCCCTGGGCTCCTCAGGACAGGAACGACTGGATCTATTGCAGCAGGTCCAGAGGAGGCCACAAAGATGGTGAGAGGTCTGAAACACCTTCCCTGTGAAGACAAGGCTGAATGAGTTGGGACAGTTCAGCCTGCAGAAGAGATGGCTCTGGGGAGACCTTACAGCTGCATTTTAGCACTTAAAGGGGGTTTAAAATAAAGATCAGAACAAACATTATAGCAGGAGCTGCTGTGATAGGACAAGAGGCAACGGTTTTAAGTAAAAGATAGTAGACTCAGACTAGATATAAAGAAATTTTTTACAATGAGCGTGCTGAAACACTAGACCAGGCTTCCCAGAGAGGTGATAGATGCCCCATCCCTGAAAATATTCAAGGTCAGTTTTGATGGGGCTCTGAGCAACCTGATCTAGCTGAAGATTGCAGGAGTAGATTTGGACTAGATGACCTTTCCAACCCAAAGCATTCAATGATTCCATGGAAAAGACAAATGTTTAGTTGTACTTGCAATATTTGGTACAAAGACTTAATGGTGAAATTACTGCTTGTAATCACTGCTTGTTTTGTTGATCCAACAAATAAGGAAAATGTATGTGGATAAATTTGTACATAATCCATATTTCAGAGAGGACACAGCTCAGTTTCTGCCTCTTTACACATGCTCCCCTCACATCCTGTTGGTACAAGAAAGTGAATCTCACTCCTGAGAGTGAAGATACCAACACATCCACATCCTAATGCTTCTAGCACATATGAGTATTAATTTTTGCACCCACAATTTCAGCTTATAAATAGACACACTGTCAGGTCAGATATCTGGTGCTAAAAAGGGAGCAATGGATATTAGTCTGACATGGTTCCTGACTGATGTCCACCCATCAAACTAACTTCCTGAGACTATCACATGCATTAAACAGCAAAGTAGATATGTACTGTTAGAGAGAAAACACATTTAAGTCATGAGTTTTAGAAGTTTGGACTCATGGCTTTTCAATATTCATGAATCCTACAGCTAATCCTTACCAGGCAGCTCCTTGAGCAAGGCTGCTTTTCAAGCTCTGCATAGATTTCAGCAGTAAGAAAGCAATCAATCCTTAAGAAGATGGTGTTTCCTGCCTTTCCTGGACAGTAAAAGTGATGCTCAGCAGGCTTTTCCCAGCTAACCACATCCTGGGCTGCTTTCTAGGGCCCAAGGCTTCTAATTTTCCATCCTTTCTGCCCTTGTCTTATTTTATTGCATCCTAGTGAATTTCATTGGAGAAAACAATATCCTGCATTTGTTATGTGCAGGTTTGAGTTTGAACAATAGGGTACAACATGGATAATTTTATAATTCCTATATTATTACAGATTTGGAGAGAACCACGTCTTCAGACTTCCAGTAAGTCTTTCTTTGTTGAAAGCCAGAGGGAATTGGTATAATATGGGAAGAAATACTGTGGTTTCTTGAAACACCAAATGTTTATTTAATCAGTTACCAGGGAGAATATGACTCTTTCCAAGAAAGGTGAATTGTTTTTTACACAAATTGTAATAACATAACTGAGGTCCTTCATGCTTTGGTACAACTTTAAGTACATTTAGGCTTAACTGGAAAAATAAGGATTTTTTTGCTCCAGGTCACTCAATAAAGATTACACTCCTACATATTGTTCTGTGTCAAGAGTTGTATGTGCCTGCCTGTTTCACAACAGATGGCTGCATTTCAGTACTTTTATATAGAAGACGTATATGGAAGGTTGAAAAAAACATTTGTTTCAATTCAAATTCTTCCAGCTGCTTGTATGCTTTAGTTCTATCCATTGAGCTTGATGTAATGCAAAAGAATTTTTTAAATAGAACTTTGCAAATTTGCTTCTGTTCATTTTGGATCAAGATTTATTTGGAATGGTTGTACAGACAGTATAAATCGAGTATGTTTCATGTTGTAACATACCGGCCATTGTTTCATAGGGTATTGCAATCTGTGAAATACAACAAGGTATAAAATAGCTTAAAATATAGTCTTTTGGTTTTCAGGGTGAAAGAGCACTTGCAGTTCTGAGAAGGGAGCCTTAACCTCTGCTTCCAAGCTTTCCGTGTGCATTTCTTATGTTGGTTTACTTTTTCAGGGCTTTCTTCCTACCTGTATTGCAAGGATATGAGTAAGATATATCCCAGATTTTTTTTTTTAAATGAAATACAGAAGTAAATGTATGGTTATGCAATTCACAGATACAAGAGTATTTTTCGTGGTCTTTTAAGTCTAGATCATCAAAATTCCTTATTGGCTTATCCAGTAAACACAGATTTAAAATGTTACTTTATGGGTTTGGCTTCAGTGATTTAGTAATTTTGCTCAGCTTTGCCCTTGTGCTCTGTGACAGAGAAGAGCTGGTCTGGCTTCCTCCGGGCTTTTGTCACCCAAGATTCATTGATGAGACACCTAAGGACTAATAAGGAAGCGATGTAAAGGCTCAAAGCTAAAGAACAGAGCGAATCGTGACCTTGTATAACAAAAGCATCCTCTGAAAAAAAAAATAGGCTTGAGCAAGGTCTTTTAAACTTTGCTTCTCTTTCCTGGTTTAGAACAGGGTGAATCCCAAACCCACTTACAGCCGCATATCTGGGCAACTCATCAGAAATACGGGTTTTTGGCTGCTATTTATGAAGTGGTTTGTATTACTAGAGGCAAATGCACAGAACGCTGGATAGAGGAAACCGCTGTTTGTGAGAGGGAAAAAGAAAATAAAATCGCGTTTGCTCTACTTTCAACACAAGATATGCCTTTCTCCGTAAGATCTGACAGGGATGGAAAGGACGCCGTCCTGGATCCCCGACCCCTCTCACAGATCCTATGGCCCCGGAGAGTGCCCGAAGGGGCCTCGTGTGTCGGAGGAGTCACTGTGGGGTCTGAGGGGCTCTATGAGGGGGCTCTATGAGCGCCACTGCTCCAAGCACTGTCCCTGTCCCGCTCCCGCTCGGCTCCCGCTGCGGAGCCGCTCTGGGAGGGTCCCTCAGCACCGGCCCCTCACCGACCGCGGGGAGGCGGGGCCAGCAGCAGCGACCAATGAGAAGCTGCGGCTGGTCTCTGACTGACAGGACACGCTATCCAATAGGAGCCTTCATTTGAGCAAGGCGGCGACACTTGGGGGGCTCTGCTATCCCCGCCCATTGGAAGGAGCCGGGGCGGGGCACCGCTCGTGGGCGGGGCTAAAGGCCGCCGGGGGCGTGGTCTGGGGCAGTATATAAACCTGGTGCGGCGCGATTTGCGCGCTCAGTGGGCGCTGTGTCGCCGCCGGTGTTGTTTGTGCTGTGGGTCTGTGCGCAGCGCCTGCCGCCGCCTTACAGGCTCTTTTATTGTGTGTGCGGCTCCCGTCTTGCCTGGGTCAGCGGCTCCCGGGGCGCGTCTCTTCCCCGTCTTTCCTCCTTGAGCGCTTCCGCAGAGTGATTTGTCCGCATCCCTTGTCTGCTGAGGGGGGGCGTCCCCCCGGCCCGCGCCCCTTTTCTCCCCCCTCCTGGCCGGGGGCTTGCGGCGCTTCCTTCTGGATGCGTCCCCGCAGCCCCGGGCGGGAGGCGGCCGGGGGGAAGCGCTGCCTCCGAGGATTTACCTCTGCCTGGGACTCGGACCCGCTCCTTCCCCGCGGGCGCACCCGGCGCCCCGGCTCCGCTGCCGCTCCGGGCCGCTGCCATGGACGAGAAGTACCTGCCCGAGCTGATGGCGGAGAAGGACTCGCTGGACCCGTCCTTCACCCACGCCTTGCGGCTGGTCAACCAAGGTGAGGGGCGGCGGGGCGGCGCGGGGTGCCTTGTCCCGCGGTGGGGACGGGCCGGAGTGAGCGGCGGCGGCCGCGGATGCTCAGCCCGAGGTTCACCCTTCCCCATTGCGCCGCTCGGAGGGGTTTGTTGTGCTCAGGCTCCCGGTGGTTCTCGGAGCGGGGTTCACTCTTGCCTTGCACCGCTTGGGGGGGTTTGTTGTGCTCAGGCTGTCGGTGTTCGCCGGCTCCCGGCGCCTTCCCCTGCCCCTGCCGGGCAGCCGCGCTCGCTGGGTGCCTGCCCGCATTGCCCCTCTTCCCGCCGTGTTTTCTCCAGTTATAGATTATTCCGAGCTGAATGGCCGTGTCTGCTGTGCTCTGCTTGGGCTGCATGTCAATTCAAACCCCCGAAGGTTTTCCTATTCTACCCTGTTTGTGAACAATGAACAGCCGATTGTTTACATGCGTGTGAGCCTTCGTAACAACGAGCCTATTGCCGATGGCTTTTCCTAGAAACTTTAGGCTCTGCTACGTTTTAGTAAGCCTTTAAAGAAAGCACAAAGCATATTTTATTTTGCAATTATATAACTCGAGATAATAAATTACTCCCACCCCTTCTGCATCTGTCAGGTCAGATGTGCTTTAAAGTGCTAGTTTTTTGTTTCAGTGATGCGGTCCTGACTAAAAAGTCATTCTATGTGAATTAAAGTATGATTTAAGGTACCTTTGGAGATACTGTATAATTGGCAGGCGACTTTCAAGTACAGCTCTGGAAAGACAATGCTTGTCTAGTGCTTAGGATGCTCAAGTGAAATAAGCTATGAACTGATCCTCTAACACACCAAATATAGTGATAGCCAAAATTATTTTGGCTTCAATTGCAATGATTACAAAGCCGTGCTTGGTGTGCTTTGCATCCTATAACAACAAGTTTAAGTTGATGTGGGTTCTTCTTGTGTGTTGTAGGTTTTGATGTGTAATAGATGCAAATGCCTGTCTCAGAATGAGAAGGAGAATTACTGTTTTCTGAATACTCTGGAGTTAGGGGTAGCTGCCACATTTTCAACTGTGGAATGCATATGCTAAGTGAATTGAAGGTCCATATTCATGGGTGGTTGGTATTTTGCATATTTTCCCAAACTTTAAATCTGTAAAAATGTCCCTGTTGATTGTGGGGAAAGGAGAATTATGTTAAAAAAGTAGTTGTTTCCTGTGTTAGCTCTAAATGAAAAAGTGTAAAAATTAAATTTGCTGGCTACAAATTATTGAAGTTCCTCTCCAGGTAGTGAAGAATCATTTTGCATGTGTAAGTTATTCCAGGGAGTTACAGAAGTATGTGATTTACTATTTTGTAAACAGTGTTAAAGGAAGTAAATCTGTCCTTTTGACTGAGTTTATGATATTTCTTGAGGTTCTTATTGAAATGATAAATGGGAGGACTGAAACTTTTGCCTTTCATCACAGTATCTGCATGCATATATTCAACTCCAGAAAAAGAACCTGTATTGTCAGTGTAAAAGTATAGATGTATGTGCATCCAACCTCTGTAATCTAGTAGGTGTCCTGATTTTTTGTTTACTTTGAAAGTGAAGTCTTGAATTATATCTGAAGTGTTTCACATGTTAGAGGTGGAGAAAAGAAAGATTGAGGGTGACTAATCAGCTGGTTAGCTCCAGTTTAAAATGGAAATCTGTGTAGTAGCTATTTAAAATAGTCTAATTGTAGAACCACCAAAGACCCAGATCAAATCGAGTGCCTGTATAATACAGATGGGAAATACGACTTCAGGAGGGGATGTTTTACAAACCCATGCTGCCATGACATAACTTTATCTGGGACTTTTTTTTTCTCAATGGCAATAATTCTATGCACTTAAATGAATGATAATTATTAGTGGAAATGTATATATAATGGTTCTGGCTTGGATTTTGTGTGCCAGGTCCACTGACTATTTTCTATATTAGTTCATGTGGAGGCAAATAAAATAGCTTGTCTAGTTTTTTAACTGGACTTGTTTATCTTTTAAGTTTAGAATGAAACAGGTTTCCAAGTCTGGCTTCTTTTGGGTATCTGTGAGAGAATGTCTTAGCAAAGGTTTTAAGTGCTTTAAATAACCAGCTTAATTATGTAATAGCATTTTGGTGTCTTAGTGGCATTAAATTTGCTATCTGTATTTACTTAAACTGAGCTACTGTACATCAGCTGGCTTTCTTCAGAAACTCAAGAGTAATTTGTAGGAGTTGTATGGAGGAAATAGAATCCTTTAGAGATGCTGAAGTAGTTGAGGTATGTTTACTGCTTAGACAGAAGAGCCAAATGGCTAACAAATTTCCAGTCATGTTGAATTTTGGTTTCTATGGAAAATCCTGGGTCTAGACTTCTGAAATGTAGTAATTATAGTTTTCAAATGGAAGTGGATTAATTTGCATATTATGCTTATAATTACACATTATAATTTGTGTACGCACAAATTACATAATTTTAAATTTAAAAAGTGGAGCTTGACCTGCTTCAAGTTCCTGGGTAACATTTCAGTTAAAAAAGAAAGATGTGGAAATAACTAAGATGCTGTAAGAATAATTTTGTGGGCAGTATTATTCATCTGTCTTTCTGAATTAAGATATGACAGAAGTTTCTCTGCCTTGAAACAGTGTTTTGAAAGCAGTAAAATCAAATATCAGTATCCTTCAATGTTCCTGCATAGCAAGTCCTGATTTTTCTTGTTGGGAACTCTGTTCAAAGATTTGATGCCCCGTTTCCTTGGGACACAAATACAATACTTATTGTCTAAATTTTGTTTTAAAGAGTCATTGAAACGTTTAGCTGCTGCTTAAATTTTAGAACAGTGGGAATCTTTTCCAGGAGACTAGACTTTATCTCTTCTTCTAATTAAGATGTGTTTGTATACTCAAACATTAAGCTATCCAAAAAAGGGGATTTCTTTTGCCTATAAACCCTGTTATAGATAGCATGTTATAGATTGGAAATAGACTTGTTTGCATGTGTGGTAAGATGACCATGCTAATAGGATTAATTTGCAGCTGGTACCAGACAGTGGAAACTGGAATTTTGTCCAGTTATAGCAAGTTCTGTAAATGAGGAACCTGGGGAAAGATGAGATTGCATTATAATAGGATTAATTTGCAGCTGGTACCAGACAGTGGAAACTGGAATTTTGTCCAGTTATTAGCTTATAGCAAGTTCTGTAAATGAGGAGCGTGGGGAAAGATGAGATTGCATTGAGAAAGAAAAGCTTAGTACATTTGTGTTTTCCTAGTTTCAATTCTCATGTGCTCATCTTTATGTGAAATCTGAAAAATATTTTTCTGTGGGAGTGATGGTAGTTCTGAAATCAAGCCTTATTTCGAAGGCTGTCTGCAGTTGTGGTTGTATGTAAATGTTGGTAAACGTGCAAGTGTAGTGTTAATTCTCATAACTTGTTTCATGAGTGATGCTCTAAAAATACTGAAGGATCCATGACAGAAAAGTTACTTTACCTTCTTTCACATTTATTTATAGTAGCGATTCAAGACGAGCAGTTAGTGAATGTTGAATGAAGTATGTGAAACTGCAGATGGAAGAAGCAAACTGTAAATAAAACATGGTGATACCAGACACATTTCCAACAGGGGAGACCTGAATATGGGTGATTGGCGGTTGTTTGGTTTGTGTAGATAATTAAATGTGTACATAATGAAAGTTAGGGTTGCTTCCATTGCTGAAAGACAGCTCTCTTGTGCAGACTGGACCTCTGGAATTCTTCCTTAGAAGCTCATTTTAGCTGCTTTGAGATTTGAGGTAGTATCTGAAGTTGGCAAGGCTTCCTTTAGAATGTCGATGAGATGATGTACAGGAATACCAAGCCTTCCTATCAGTAGGTGGCTGTATGTGCTAACTGTGTTGAATGGCTTCCCTGAGCCACATGGCTAGTGGTGATCAGCAGGGGCTTGCTGTTTCTTGTGTCAAATTTTGCTTGGGACCACTAATCAGAGCTGTTCCTCCCTGAATATCAGGGAGAATTGAGTGTGAGGTGAGTACACTTTCTGCTTTGTGGAAGACATTAGTGGTTTAAGTTTTTTTTTCTTTTCAGCAGAGATGGCTTTGTAAAAATTGTTGAAGTAGGAGCTCAACAGTAAATTAAGGTTCCATATATATTACTGATTTTTGTTGTGGTTTAAGCTCAGCTTGGTTGGTAGGTACTGTGCAGCCACTCATTGCTTTTCCCCCGGTGGAATCTGGGGAGAATTGAAAAAAGGTACAACTTGTGGGTTTAATAACTGAAATAAAGTAAAATATAACAATTATACTGGAAATTAAAAAGAGGACTAAAACCCAAGAGAAACAAGTAATGCATAATAGAGTTGTTCCCCATCTGCTGACTGATGCCCAGGCTGTCCCTGAGCAGCAATCAGTGGCTCTGAGTCAACTCCCCACAGTTTATATATTGGGTATCCATCCTGTGCTGTGGAATATTCCTTTGTCCAGTTCAGGTCACCTCTCCTGGCCGTGTTCCCTCTGGGCTTTTTGTGCACCTGCTCCCCAGCAGAGCGTGAGACGCTTCAAAGTCCTTGATTTAGAGTAAGCACTACTTAGCAACAGCCACAACATTACTGTGTTGTCAACTCATACTGAATCTGAATCACAGCACTGTACCAGGCACTAGGAAGAAAATAAACTGTCCCAGCCAAAACCAGGACAACTTTCAATAAATCTAGGTATGCAAGGGTTTTTGTGCTTTTATTTAATTTATCAAAAACAAATGTGATTTTGTGTAGGTGACATACCTATGTTGTAATGTAAGTAATCAGTTTGCCACTGAAGCATCCACTTTCCTGTGTGGACAAGTTTTGTGGCATGGCAGAGACACATGGTGCTGCTCCTTCCATTCACTAATGGGGTTGAATGTACTCCATCTGTGTAACCCCAAACTCTCCTTTTTGTCATTATAGTATCAGTCACAAACAATACTTGTTTCAAGTGTCCTACTCTCTGTGGGTTTCAAAGCACTTGAAATGAGATATGGCTGTAGAAAGCTGACTGTGTTTTAAAATTATTCGGAGCGGCATATGAAACGTAGTAAGTTTTGTGCTTCTCAGATTTTTTTCAGACTGCTGGTCACTTTCAGTTGCCATTCTTAGCAGTTAACCAGAAATAAACTCTTCTGGGTTTAGTCTGATTACTAGAAGACAAGAGTTTAAGCAAAACATTTAGGTGGAATTGGATATTTTCCAGGCCAAGTGTGATGAGAAATTGAAGTGGCAGTAATGGGAATGGATACGATGTAATGGTTGCACCATCAAACTAGGGAAGGCTGACTTGGGTTGTATTTCTGTTTTCTTAAAGCAGCATGAAAAGTAGTAACTCTTGGAGGGCAGAAGGGATATTTCAGAGTCTGTCTCTCATCTCAGCTATCTGTGTTTGGTAAAACTTCAGAAGTTCACATTTTTGTTGTGGTTGCTCTTTGCTTTTACTGCAGTGAAACTGTATTGGAGCAGTCAGAGCGCTTCCTAAAAGTTAGATTCCAATCTTGCTCTCTTAAAAGGCTGAGGAAGTGATTTATCAGATATTCCAGTCATGTTAACAGGGCTTCTGCAAAATGCAGCTGAAGATAATTATACTTTCTCCATCCCTGGGCTCATCTGTTCTGAAGCCTGACTGAGCCTAGAGCCACTCGCTGCAATCACAGTTAGTGCAAAGCTGACTCCTCATTCACTTGCACACTCACTTTGGCAGTCAATGAGAGAGATTGAATTTAAAGGTTTCAAATGCAGCCTGACATGGTTTGTCACTTTCAATCCTTTTTGACACCAGCCATGCAAATTAAAACCGTAACCTTCTGAGTACTTATTTACTGGGGAAATCAGCAAGAAGGTCACAGCACTGTTCCTCTGGCCTGTGGCTTGTTTGACTTTTCTTGCATGTACTTAGAATTTATGTATGTGACCTTTCTGCCCTCTGGCTTCAAGTATAATTAAGAAACAAAAGAATTTAGGATGCACTTTCGTTTGAAGGAATCAGGTATCCAAGTTCAGAGTTGAGAAGCGCCTGTAAAGTATTCAGTGTGGTACTGCATGACTTTTTAATTAGTATTTAGCAGGGTTCAGTAAAAAGCATGTTTAAATAGATTAACTGGTAACTGACACACCTAATATTTTATGGTGAATTAACTGACTGTTCTTAGCTGAGCTCTGCAGGAATCTTGCATGCTTAATGTTTACATTATTAATGCTGTTTTTCAAATAGAACATAACAAAGGACAAGGCTTCTATACTGGGTATGTGGAATACTTGATAAAGTGGGGTTGTCTACCCCTGACTCCTGGGAAGGCAAGTCTCACCCATGCTAGGGGAGCTGTTTGGTAGTGGTGGTGATAGTTCTGGGAATTATTTTAGAGCCATATATTTCTAGCCAAATGTGATTTTTTTTTTCAAGTGTAGCAGTAGCTAGAAAATTAATATCTTTATGGCCTTAAGCTAAGGCCATAAGGGCATATGGACTCAGGAATTTAATTTTCTTGTGACATTCTACTTACACAAGTCCATATGTCTTAATCTTTGAGGAAATCATGGAAAAATACAATGCTTTGCAAGTTTGAGAAGGTCTGTAGGCCTCTTGCTAGTCTGATTGGTGTGTGAAAGGGATCTTTGACTTGTGCTTTGAGAGCCTGACTGCCTGCAGGAGTGAATAAAGGTGCAAAGAGGCCCTTCAAATTGATGCAGAAATGTCTGGCCAAGAAGTACAAATGAAAAAATGCACAATGCTTTAGCAGTGGATGATTAACTCTTAAACCAGATATAAGGACCAGTAGATTTTGAATATCTTGACATCTTTGCCCCATAATGAGTTGCATTTATGGACATTTGATCCCTGCTAAATTGTTAAGCTCTTTGAACTGTCAATGACTTGGGCTGTACAGTAGCTGTAGGTTGGCTGTTTATGCCAAGGAGCAAATTCAAGAGCAGTAACTGGAGATGATGCATGAAAAAGCATTGTTAGACTGACTGATGTATTTTTGTACCTCAACAGCTGCGCCGTGTATGTTTTGTTCTTTGTGTGTTTATCCTATCTTTAAATTTTCCTTTGCTTCAACTTGCCTTTGTCATATTCATCACTTATGGTTCTTTTATGTTGTGTTGTTGTTTTTCACTATTTTACCTTATTGTCAAGGCAAACTTATTAAGAAACTAGGCAGTTAAATGGATTTCTTTTCTGTTCTCCATCTCTAGCTGCTATTTTCTGGATGCTTTTCATTTCTTATTTTGATGTGTTTATCAGACTTTTGGCTGCAGGTAGCAACTCAACTTCAACATAGTTGCAAGGCAGCAAAAAAATGTCAGTTTAATTCTTTTAGATGGTAAATCTTTCACATTTTTGGCTTGTATAGGTGCTCTTTTATAAGTCTTTATTTTCTAGGAAGAATTTGTTGACAAAGTAATTGGAAACCTAAAATATTAGAAATCATTTCAGTAAGCCCATTGTACTTGATCCAACAAAAAATTTGTTATAACAACCACTGCTGTGCTGATCTTGGTATAATATAGTGACAGTGAAAATCTGAAGTTGCAAATCCTTTGAGGATTTACTGATTTTCTTTGACTTTAGTAATCCATCAGGGTTGTTCAAAAGGAACAGTCTGAGTAAGATGCCTTTATGTGGACAAGACAAAGAGTGTAGGAAAATATCTTAAGTACTGTGTGCAGTTTCAGACACCACAATATAAATCACAATATAGGAAAAATATAGGAGTGTTCAGAGGAGGACTATGAAGATGAATGGTCTGGGGGCGAAGCCATGTGAAATGTGGCTGAGGTCACTTGTTCAGCCTGGAGAAGAAGAGACTGAGGGAAGACCTCACTGCAGTCTGCAACATCCTCATGAGGGGCTGGCACTGATCTCTTCTCTTTGGGACCAGCGACAGGACCTGAGGGAAAGGCCTGAAACTGTGTCAGGGGAGGTTTAGGTTGGATGTTGAGAAAATGCTCTTCACCCAGAGGGTGGTTGGGCACTGGAACAGGTTCCCCAGGGAAGTGGTCACAGCACCAAGCCTGACAGAGCTCAAGAAATATTTGAACAATGCTTTCAGCCACATGGTGGGATTCTTGAGCTGGTCTTGTACGGGGCCAGGAGTTGGACTTCAGTCCTTGTGGGTCCCTTCCAAGTCAGGATATTCTATAATTCTGTAAATTACTTCTCTCACTGCTGCTGCATTTGTTGAATGCTTGGAGAAGAAATGTGTCTGTAGCCTTTTATTGCCTCAAACCATTCAGTAACAGTACTCTGGGACGCAGATGTGTTTGAAAGCAAAAGGTTTTAGATGTTTTCAGCCAATTTTTCCTACTGCTTTGGGATAAAAATTGTGATTTTCAGATGTAGAAATGGAAGGACTGCTTCTAATGTGGCCATTCTTCCTTTCATGTGTCCTTTTCTGTTTGCTGGTAGTGTACAAAGGTTTTTGTTACTGGTTCATTTTGATCCATGTCCTAATTAACTAGAGGTCGTCAAGTACCAGTCCTGATGTGTCCCTGGTAAGAAGCCCAGTTTGTGCTCCCTGCAGTATTTGAGGGTTAAGGACATTTTTGTTGCCTCTCTTCTGCTATTAAGCAGAAATGCTATGGTGCCCTCTATGCTGACTTCAGTGATACAGCTCCATGAGGTAAAGCAGTGAAGTAAAAAAATCACCCTTTCCTTCTCTGTCCACCAGACTAATGCTAAATGATAAATTTCTCTTCTGTGAAAATGAAAGGCACTATGGTTCTTCATGTCTCTTTGGTTATTTGAGTTTTTATTGTGTTTAACTGTGCCCCATCTCCCCTCCTGAGCTTGAAGGAAAGTAGATTTTTCTCAGCTATAGAAACACAGTTTGGGTATGATGTTCTTGATCCATCTGTAGAGTCATGAAAGTTCAGAAAGCATTTTTTTGCTTTATTAAGTATCCAACTGCTTCATGACCACTTCTGGCCTATTACTTTAGGCTCAAGAAATCCTAGTTTTGAAGAAAAACTTGGTCACAGATCAGTTTTCTGCCTTACTTTAAATGGTTCCCCAAAATATTTTTCATAGTTGGAGATGTTTCAGAGGATGTTTTCAGAAGAAAAGTGTTTGTTCTTAATGATTGTTTCAGTTGCTCCATTTAAAGCCTGGTGTGTCTGGAGGAGCTAAGCTGTTTCACAGCAGATGGGCTGCAGTGATACCTTTAGCCCTTGTTAACACTTGCTTCCTATGTAGAGTTATCCCAGTAATATCCTAGGCTGGATAAGTCTGCAAGGTGAAATGCAGCACCTAGTACTAGATCTTAAACACTGGAAAAGACTCTTGTGGTCCAGTTTGTCTTGTGTTACAAAGATTAGTCTTAAAGATTCTTTTTGCTTATCATATACCCTTGACCTTTTTATTACACCATGCATCCATGGTCTGGAAAAATGATTAGGTTTTTATTGGCCCACCGTATGAAAGCATACAACAAAATATTTATCATGTTTTTAAGGCTTGCTCTATCTGTGCTTTAGACCTTTTTGTTTCTGCAGGCACCTGAGTCTTCACAGAAGCCTGTTAATACTACGTGAAACAAATGCTGGGAATGATGTAAGTGTAGTCATAAAGTGCTTGTGAGGCATGTGGTGTTTTTGGCTGGGATTAGCCAATGTGAGGTTATTCTGGATTTGTGATGAAAACAGTGTTGATAACACAGGGATGTTTTCATTACTGCTTAGCAGAGCTCACACAGAGGCCTTTTATGCTCATTCAAGGCCTTTCTGCTCCTCACCCCACCAGCAAGGAGGTGGGAGGGAACAAGGAATGGAGTAAGACACAGCTGGGATAGCTGACCCCAACTGACCCAAGAGATGTTCCAGACTGTATGGCATCATGCCCAGTGTATAAAGCTGGGGGGAAGAAGGAAGAGGAGAAGTTTGGAGCATTGGTGTTTGTTTTCCCAAGTCACCATTACGTGTGGTAGAGCCCTGCTGTCCTTGGAATTGCTGAGCATCTGTCTGGCCATGACAAGGGTTGGATTAATTGTTTTGTTTTGCTTATGTGTATGGATTTTGCTTTACCTACTATTAAACTGTCTTTATGTCAACCCACAAAGTCTGATTAATTTTACCCTTGCAGATTTCTCCCCCATCCTCTTAGTGGGAAGGGAGCACCTATATGGGGCTTAGCTGCTAGCTGGGGCTAAACCATGACAGAGAATTAATGACCTCTGAAGAATTTTTCCAGCCTTATATCATCTGTGAATTTTAGGATCTTGGGCCATTATGAACTATTAATATGAGCACAGGAAGCATTTCACAGTGGGCTCTCCCACAAGACTCTAATACAGCGTTTTACATGTAGTGATGCAGAGCTATTTATGATGCAGCTTTTGCAGAACGACTTTTGAATGCATCTTTGCCAGGCAACTCTATTATGATCAGGGCACTAATTACGAGAAAAGGGGATCTATGTTTCATTTGTGGGGGAGCCGTTTCGAGAGGGTTTTAGAGCGCTTCGGGAGTTATTTCTGGAGCGGTGCCAGGAGGGGGCGACAGCGGCCCGGCCCTGCGGGGCTCCCGGGGTCGGGTGTGATCCCCCGGGAGAGCCGGGATCGGGATTGTGGGATCGGGTGTGATCCCCCGGGAGAGGCGGGTTCGGGGCTTTAGGAACGGGTGTGATCCCCCGGGAGAGGCGGGCTCGGGGCTGTGGGATCGGGTGTGATCCCCCGGGAGAGGCGGGATCGGGGGTGTAGGATCGAATGTGATTCCCTGGGAGAGGCGGGATCGGGACTGTGGGAACGGGTGTGATCCCCGAGAGAGGTGGGATCGGGGCTTTAGGAACGGGTGTGATCCCCGGGAGAGCCGGGATCGGGGCTGTGGGATCGGGTGTGATCCCCGGGAGAAGCGGGATCGGGGCTGTGGGATCGGGTGTGATCCCCGGGAGAGGCGGAATTTGGGCTGTAGGTATGGGCGTGATCCCCCAGGAGAGGCGGGACTGGGGCTCCTGGGATCGCGTGTGATCCCCGGGAGAGGCGGGACTGGGGCTCCTGGGATCGCGTGTGATCCCCGGGAGAGGCGGAATTTGGGCTGTAGGTATGGGCGTGATCCCCCGGGAGAGGCGGGACTGGGGCTCCCGGGATCGCGTGTGATCCCCGGGAGAGGCGGGACTGGGGCTCCTGGGATCGGGTGTGATTCCCCGGAACGCTCAGGAGCGGGTGTGATCCCCGGGGCTGGGCTCAGGTTCCAGCCCCTCGGGAGAGCGGGCTCGGTGCCAGGCGGGTGCCGTCGGTGTTGGCCGTGGCAGCAGAATTCGCAGCCAGATGTGTTCTGTCTGTCTGTCCTCAAGCGCAGCTGTGTCCCTGTCCTGCTGTAACCCCAGCCCGCGGCCGCTCGCTCCCTTCCTCCCCCGCGAGGGAATGGGGACGGGAATCGGAAGATTAAAAACTACAAAACTCTGTGTGAAGAGAGGATACTTTGATAAGCGAGGTGCAGGCTGCACACAAAGCAAATGAAAACAAGGAATCCCTTCTCCACTTCCCATGAGCAGGCAAGTGTTCAGCCATCTCCAGGAATTCCAGGATTCCATCACACCTGACTGTGGCTCGAGGAGACAAACGCTTCCACCTGGAACACCCTCCCCTTTCCTCATTCCTCCCACTCCAAATGTTCACCAGCTCTTTCTGCCCCACACTTCATATATTGAGGATAACACCATATCATACACAGGGATGGCTTTAAACAAAAGGAGGAGAAATTTGGATTATATATTAGGAAGAAATTCTCTGTGTGTGCTGAGGCACTGGCACCGGTTGCCCAGAGAAGCTGTGGAAGCCCCATCCTTGGATTGTTCTAGGTCAGGTTGGATGCGGCTCTGAGCAGCCTGGTCTAGGGGAACGTGTCCCTGCCCGTGGCAGGGGGTATGGAACTAGATGATATTTAAAGTCAGTTCCACCCCAAACCCTTCAATGAAGTAGCTTTGCCCCGTGGTGTTTTCTTCATGTATGCTTAAACTATTAAGACCGCTGTCAGTCCAATTTGAAAAATCTTGAACAAAATTTTAAAAGAAATTTTCCCAGACTTCTAAATTTCAAGCTCTTAAAATATTCCTTTATTATCCACTGATTAAATGGAGAGTACAGGGAAATTACCATAATGGTATTTATAAATTATTTATTTATAGATGCACTTATATAGTTTGTAGACCTGAAATAATAGGCCTTGTTTGAAACCCTAAGTAATAGTTCATGTAGTTCAATGTAAAATTAATTAAAAATGCTGGTGTGTATTTCATTACCACATAAGTGGCAAGTAACTGGCTGTGGGATCAGGTTTATAAAGAGCTCTAAGCGAATTATCCTTTAGATTAATGCCCTGATAGTGGAAAATGGATGTGATTTGCTTTCTTAACTTCTAGATTATAGTTTAGACTTGACTGGTGTGCTGAGCATTGTGCTGACATAATGTATTTTCTGCCTCTGAGTAGGTTGTAGGTCCTGAAGGTACCAATCCCTTATTCCTGTTCCTGTGTTCAGAGCGATGACCCAAGCTTCCAGTGACTGCCTGGACTCGGGGGCTGCTTGCTCTGATGCCTTGCATGAGGCTGATGCTGAGTATTTATTTAGTTACTCTAGGCAATAGCTGAAGTACTCAGCTTGCTGGATAGCCTCCTGCTTGGTCATTTTTCTGGGGAAAGCAGTGAAATAGATAGGAAATAACGGAATCAAAAGTACTTTATTTTCCCCCACTTGGATAAAGTATAAGGTAAAACTATAGGTTTAATTATTTACTGTTCTTTCAGACAATTTTGCTTAACTTTCTATTATTGCACTGGAGTAGTAGTAACTAGCTAGAGCTCAACCCTGTAGCTTGTATTTCAGTAAGTGTTTTAGCAGTAACTTCATTATTTCTAAGTCTGTGCAAATGATGCTAATCACGTCGGAATGTCTTGTCAGCATCTGTATGAGGTATTTTTTGGCTCCTGATTTGGAAAGGAGCTGTTATTAAAGCTGAGATCTGAAGATTTTCTGCAGAGTCATTGGAAAAGAGCTGAGTGGAGGGAATGTAGAAAGCAAATGTAGTTCCTTTATTCAGGTTTGGTACCTTAAAAATGGCTGTGCATACTGTTAGTAATGGATGTCAAGCTGTGCTGCAATAAAACAAATGTTAGCATTATTTTTCTTTCATTTTATTGATGACTAATCAGCTGTTTGAGCTGTATCAATAATAGTCAATCAACTTCCTGTAATAACACCTTTTCCCCTTAAAGTACTTTACCCTCAAACAGCCATCCTGACATGGGAGAAATTTTTTGTGTACCTAATTGAAATCCTAACAGAATAGTGAATGCAATTCCAAGCTAAGCCACCAAATGAAGAAATAAGAGCAGATGGCCCCTTCAGAAAAATAGATTAAACAGAATAGATATTCCTGGCCAGCTACATAGTTAATCTCATGCTTCTTGTCAAGGGATACTGCCAATACATCGTTATTATGCAAGGGTAAAGTGAAAGCTGTATGAATTTAGTGATAAAAGCTTTCCTTCATTCCCAGCTCTTTCTGATAATTTACTGTTATGTTTGTATTTTTAAAGTTACAGTTATAACAAGTATGAGTAGTAATCTATTAAATTAGTTGTGTCTTGCTTTAGAAAGGGATCCTGCCAAAGGAGCAGCTCTGGGAATGTAATTCCATTTATGATCAACGAAAATTCATTGTAGCATTTCTGGTGTTGTCTGGCTCTGTGACACTGGTGATTGAGTCTTTAAACCCACATGTCAGATTTGGTAGAGGGATTTGCGAGTGTGTCTCTCCTGTTGGCATGAGAAAGAGTTTATATTCCCTGTGGTTAAATGTTCTTTTCTGACGCATTAGTGGACAGTCAGAGTTTTCAGTTCAGTGAAGCACCTTTATTTCTTGGGTGTATGCAAAATAACACGTTCCAGCCTCTTTAGGTGGTTCTTCTGTATGTGACTGGACGTGTCATCCCCGCACTTGCTCTAAGTCAATGAATGGAGAGGGGGAGGTGAGATTTGAAACTTAGTAACATATGACCCTTTCTCTAGGAAGACTTCATGGGTGCACATGTTAAAGTTTCTTCCCAAATTTCATTTTTTGCTTCGTTTCCCTTCGTAGTAAGGAGCAATAGAAAAGTCTACCTATTAACTGGTTATTGCTGTCTCAGCAATAACCTTCATCCTTTAGGTACCCAGACTCAAAATTTCTTAAGCAGCTGTATTTTTTTTAAAATTCATTCCCTTTGTCCTCTGCCCCATCTAGAAGATAACTTCATTCTGTACTTTTGGAAAATGGAGCATCAACATTTTCTTTCCCATATAAAAGCAATTTAAGCATCACTGAATCTAGAAGTAATGGCACCTCAGGTAGTTTGCGTTGGCACTTTTCTTATTGTTTCTTGGCAGACAGAAGTGATGAAGGAGCAGAAACTTGAATATATGGGGCCGTGAAGGCAGGTGGGGGACAGGCAGGGCAGGTGTCTGGTTAGAAGCAGCTTCTGCAGGTTCCCAGCATGGCTGTTAAAAATATGACCAATTTTGTTTTTGCTGTCTCACCTTGAATGAATGTAGGTGAACTTCCCTGACTGTGAATTGTTCTACTGCACTTAAAGGTGTCAGCTGTTTTGTGCCTGTGACTCTTTGTAGTAGTTGATTTTCAGTGTATAATCTGTGGAAATGTACTGAAATATGCTGTTTAAACTATTGAATGTAGGAATTACTCACCTAAGAACCCATGTGCTCATCACTGGGAAGAAGTGTTTGGTGAAAGCTGGCATTCTGAAATTAGCTGGATGAAAACTAAAACAGTAACATGTCTAAAGTTAATTTATCAAATAATTATGTGATATAATTTGACTGCAGTAAAATGCAGACATCACATTTTAGATTTTCATATAAACATTTGATTTTATACTGTCTTCAAAACAAACTAGTAAGACAAATAAATTTGCAATGTCTTGACTGCTGAGTAATTGCACAGAACATGCAGTTTTCCTGATTCTTAAGGTTATACCATAATCATGTCTGTTGGAAAGAAAGTTGGACTTTTAAAAATACTTTTTACTGGAGGAAGATACTTTTTGTAAACGAATTTACTAAGTCAAAATATAACTTAACCAGAAGGAGCTGATTAGTTCTGTTTAAGGTGAACATGAAGATACTTTCTTTAGAGAAAGATTTTTGAGTCAGAGCTGTTTCTTATTGCTAGTAAACCCATATCATAAATGCTACTAAAACTGTAGTGTATTTTAGCTTTGTAAGGTGTGTTTCAGCAAAACCTTACTGGAGCAAGTTGGTAGTTACTTCAGGTATTTATGCAGGTATAAAACATGGTCTGTTTCAGCTTTTCTTATATTTGGAAAGATGCATAATGTTCTATTAGGTGAATGCTAGAAATACTAGTTAAAGAAAAAAACCTTTTCTTCATAGATGCCAGGAAAGTTGGAAGATTGCCTTCCTCAGGGAAGATGCTGCATTGACAGGCACATGGTCCTACAGAGGCAGAGATTTATTGCAGCTGTAGATGTGACCACTTTCCTGCAAAGACTGGTCTGTTGAAAGATGTTTGGTCCTTTCATTAAGATTTTCAGCTGGATTGAGTCCTTAAGATGGACTTTCAAGCTTAAAACACTTCTAGGAGAGTCTGATCTTGTTGTACCATTCTGTGAAGTGAAAAGAAGTTTAATAGCAAAATATTTGGAAAAAAATTGAATATGGTAGCAATATGCATTATCCTGTGTAATGTCTTCATACACAGAAAATAATTTGGGTTTGCTTGCTATTGAGCATGTGGAAGGGATTGTAATTAATGTTATCCCTCTGCTAGTTAATTTTTAACTTGGATGTTTGAAGTTTTTAACATCCAATTTATGTTGAAGCTCATACAAAAAATTACTACACATTTCTTTAAGCTGCACTTTCCCCCAGGACAGTTGCAAGCTGCCTTTGTATGTTTTTCTTGCCAAGCTACATTACTGCAGCCCAGGATTGTAATGGGTGACAAAAATAAAAGCACTGCCTACAATAATTTTATCAAAAGTGGTGCTTTACCTCTTTTATCTGCTGGCAGTGGAAGTGATGTCCTTCTGAAGGAATCATGAAGTGGTTTGGGTTGGAAGGACCTTAAAGTTCATTTAGTTACAATCCCCCTGCCATGGGCAAGGACACCTTCCACAGGACCAGCTTGTTTAAAGCCCATCCAACCTGGCTTTGAGGTTAGAGGATTAGGGTTGTGTTAAACTAATCCAGGAGGGTGTGTTGGAATTAGTCCCTTTTCTTTTGCATGTGCCAATTACAGTCCATAGGTTTGTTTCCTACATCTGTGCATCAGAATGCACAAATGCTTTAGGATGCTTTAGGGTGTTACCTTTTTCATAAGTATTATGAAGGCATTTTTAAAAATTGTGATTTTTTTTTGTTTGTTTTTCAGAGTAAAATATACAACTCATCTATTTTATGACCCATGACATACATACACCTGTTTTTGTGGTTTTGTGTTCTGTCTATACAAGATTACTTTTTCACAGCTTGCTTTATATTTTGTACATATACATATATTTTGTGCTTTAGTAAACAAAGTTTCAGACATGGAATTTCTCAGGATTCTGAGAAGTTTACATCAAAGAACACAGGAAGCTTGTGTTAAAAATCAGCAATTACAAAAAATTACAAACAGTAATTGAGACAATTACAAACAGTAGGTTGAAACAAGAGATTATACATGAAGCTTACTCCATGTATGCTATTTTTGCTATGTTTTTATGCTATACTCCGTGTCTATGCTATTTTTAATGGTTCATCTTTTAGAGGCGCTAAGCAGTGATTGCATTCACTTTGAGTTCACTCAATCAGTGCAATGCCACAGAATATATAGATGTTTTTATCAATTCTATAGTAAGATTGAAGTTATACTTGTTGGTAAAGCTTATGTAGGATCAGTGGGTGTGAATTTAAGTCATAGCAGAGTCTGGTGCTAACTCTGAATTTCACTGAATTAAATATAAGAGTTTAAAAACACTATAGATACTTGCAATAGCTTTATCTCTGTTCCTTTCCCTAACTCTTTGGACAGTGACAAGTTTTTATTGGACATGAAATGCATTTTGGACAATGTTGCATTCTGGGAAGCAGTGGGAAGAGCTGCATGCTGTGTGCATTTTCAGCCATGTGCAGTGGAGAGGGAAAACAATGGACTGCTGTACCCTGGGTCGGGCCATATCTGTTTCTCTGGACTGTTCTAGCATTCCTGTGATGAATGAATGACATTGATTTGTGCCATGCTTTCAGGTAACAAATCATGGCTTTCTATGTTTCAGTATTTAATGAGAAATAAATCTTGGGCTGGGGGAAAAATTTATTTGAACTATTAGTTTTTAAAAAAATACCAAAGATGGAACAAATCTTTGCTCCAAAAAATAATTTCAAAACTTCAACAAAACAACAGAAATCAAGACACTTGCTAAAACTTGCATTAGAGGAAGGATCACCACTTCCAAAGTGCTGACAGTGCTGTTCTGGTGCAGCCCAGGTGCTGGTGGCCTTTGGAAGTGCACCTTCCTGGTGATGCTCTGCTTGTTTTTTTTTCTGAGCTTCAGGTCCTCTTCTGCAAAGCTGCTTCTGATGTTTGGTTTCCAGGCCATTCTCTTTCATGGGTTTGTTCCTCCATAGGCAGGGAACTTTGCACTTCCCTTTGAACTGCATAGGATTGCTGCCCATTCCTCCACCTCTTCGAGGCACTTTGAGTATCATCACAACCCTCTCGTGTTTGGATTGCTCCTGGTTTTCTGTTGTGTAAAGTTGCTGAAACTGCACTCTGTGCCTTCAGCCAGGTCACTGATGAAGATGTTAAACATCATTGACTCTCAGAGTTCACCACTGATGTCTGGCCCTGTCTGGCCTGGTTGTGATGCCCCTGACAGAGTCCTTTGAGCCAGGCAGGTCAGTTTTCAGTCTGCCTCATGTCTCTGTCGTGTGCCTCATCAGTCCACATGAAAATGGGGTGTGGGAGGCTTCTCAGAAGCCCTACTACAGATGGGGTGGACACATCAGCTCTTTTCTCATCTCACATTGTTCATAGTGCTGTTTAGTACATGTAACTTCCCGCCATGAATTTGTGCAAACTGCTCTCTCATCTTGGCCTTCTATGCTTGGAAATGGTTTTCAATAGCTGTTTCCTACATCACCTTCCAAGAGATCAAGGTGAGTTTTACTGTGCTGTGGTGTCCCAGATCCTCCTCCGTGCTCTTGAAGATAGGAATGCTTGCCTCAGTGACATTCCCTGATGACCATGACCTTACAAAAACAGTGGCCTATTGATGACATCAGCTATCTCTGTCAGTATTTGTGCATGTTTCCTGAAACTTCTGCTTTAGTGATGGTTTCAAGTAAATTATGACTTACAGAAGTGAGTTGTGTTTTACTGATATTTATCAGTGGGATGTGACACATTATTGAATTAAAGATTGCCAAAGTGTGAGGCTCTACCCTGGTCTTCTGTCATTGGGATGGAAGCTCCTGGCAAAGCTCTAGTTGCCTAAAAATGATTTTTAGAGAAGTAGAAGAGAACACTTTGTCTTGCTGGTGGCTACATAAATCTTGCATAATGCTAAGTAAACAGCTGCACACTTATTTGTGTAACTATCAATTATACAAAACACAGGGATGTGTTTTGTTAGCATAGCTATCTTCAAGTATTAAATATGGTTTGTTTGAATCTGCTGGCGGATTTTTAGACTGCAGTCTTTGCCAGTGCCTTAAAGTGTGGTCTTAATAGTGCTCAAGTCTGTCTTAATGGTCAACAACTGGATGTGTTATGGCTACTGCTTCACCTTGGCAATAGTTTAAAATGTGATATTTGCATATTGAGAGCTGCAGGTTGTGTCCATTTTTCAGTTGAGATCTGATTTATGCCTTTTCTTGTGAAAGTTGTCAGAGGAGTCACAGAAAGTTAGCAGTACTCTGCAGTGCTGTGTGTGTGATAAGGAGGAAAGATTATAGGCCCTTCTTGATTCCTCACCAAAATGTCAAGTGGAATCTTGTGAAAGAGCTACCTGGCTGTGTTCAAATGCTGAAATGAAAAAGGTGAAACAGCTGCTTGGAAGGACTCCTGATACAAAATATTAATTTCATTTTGCCTGGGTCCTATGAACCAAGTAGTCTAAGATGCTCTGTACACTGGATTTTATTTTTAAGTTACAGAACAAATGAGTTGACTTTTTGTAGCTAGAGGATGCCTGACCTTGCTAATTTAGAAATATTAATGCTTAAAGAAAGATCTGCAGTAGGTAAATGTACAGTAGGTAGAGTAGCTAAATCATACAGCTGATTTTAGCATTTTGCTATAAGTTGTCTTCACAATGAGATAAATAATTTTCAGTGGAGTAGGTTGAGGATATGGGACTGCCATCTACATCTTGTTTTCTTCCTGAGCAAGATGATTAAACATCTGTTAATACCTTATGCATGATTTTGACAGTTCCTACTGTGGTACTTCCTACCTTACTGCTAATATTAATCAGTCTAAACAGATTTTAGTGGAGTCATTTTTGATGTGAAGGTAATGGGTGTTCATTTAGTTTTGAATTGCTTAAATAAAAAAGCCCATTCAAAATATTTGTCATGTTGGTGACTGAAATTTATTTTCAGATCAGTGCAGATAGTAGTACCTAGAGTGTAAAATAGAACTTACAATGCCTGTGAATGCAATTTAAATAAAGATTGGTTTGAGTCCTTCAACAGGGATATTATTATTAATTTGAGGATTCTGAATGCTGTAGACATCATTCTGGCATGAACTGCTTATTTTATTGTAAATTGAAATTAGATTCATTGTCAGTTGCTTTTAGAAAATTAAGGTGGCATGTGAAAGACAGTTATTTGGAATTCAACTATTGTAATAATGAGCATTAGTTGAAACAAATTAGTGTAGTTTTTTATGCACAAGTCATGTTCTTAATGCGTTACTTTCTCTGCCAGTTCAGAATTAGGAGCTATTATGGATGCAAAACTTGCAATTTTTAAAAAGAATTTTTAAAGGATTCAAATGTTGGCTGAGGAGAATAGATGAAATTTTCTGAAGCTCTTAAAGGAATGGGGATGGGTGCATTAATAGAAAAACAGCATTAAAATGGAAAATTCTGTTGCATTTTTATGTGTGTTTTAGACCCATTCAGGATGAGTCCAAATATTGCCATTCCACATATATTTAGTTTCCTTATTTTAAATATTTTGAGGCTATTTTTGTTTGATTATTTTAGTTCCCTAATTTCCCCCTTTTTTGTGTGTGTGTGTTTTTAATGAAGACACACTAATTAGTATTTACTTTGGAAACATCTTAGAGGGTAGCAAAAGGGATATTTGTCTAAGCATTTACTCATATCAGAAAATGTTTAGTTGCTGAACTTAATTATGTGTTTTTCTGGGGGATTGAGATGCCATATACAGTTGAAATTGAGAAATTCTGCATTTTTCTGTGAATGTCTAAAAAGAGAAACTGCTTTGGAGCAAACTGGACTATGCTAGACATGTTTTAAGATACTCAAAAGGAGTAGGAGGCTAATGTTGCCTCTTGTTTAGTGCAAAAATTGGGAAGGTTGTGCAGCTTCATGCTGATCAAGAGGACAGGGAATGAGCAGTAGGTATTTTAGAGGCTGTTGTAAGGAAGTCTGTGAGGTTTATTTCAGCAAGACTTTTGGAGTGTATTAAAGCCTTGGTGTGGTGATTCTAGTTCAAGTTCGTGCTGTGCAGTACTGTTTTCAGCTCAAAATTGAGAAGTATTGGTTGGAGAGGTGCTGATTCAAAGAACTTGAATTCATCCTCTACTAGGGCAGGGAACAAAGGAGTCCAGGGTAAAAGATGTATAATTTAAAGCACAATCAAGACCATTTTACTACAACAATAATGAGATTAAGCTCTCATCAATTTAATAAAAATTAGAATTGTAATTGAGTTCACCATCTTGTGTGCTCTGGATTTACAAAACTCCTGTAAAGTCTGTGGGCAATTAGTCAGCATCCAGCACAGCAGACTTCTATGGCTTGGCTTCATTGGAAAAGTTTTTATATATTTTTTAAGGATAGGTGTTCTTAAAATATGTCTTCTGGGATAAATTTCGAGGTTTGCCACAGTGAAAATTTCCAAATAAACGGTATGGAATGCTGATATTGTCAGTTTTTGTCCATTAAGGAAACACTTTTTTTTTCCTGAAATTCAGCTACAACTGACTTGGAGCCCCCTTTTCCTCTGGGCACTTGTCTCTTACCAAAGCTTGACTGTATTCCTTAAAGGAGGTCTTCCTAAAATGCAAACTAATAAGTTGAGGTATGTTTTTTGTAGTACAATCACTTTGATTTGTTTCTGATGTGAAACCAAAAGGAATCGTGCTGCCAGAGGAAATGGCCATCCTGCTCAGTGTTCTGTCTCCATCAGTGGGCAAAACCTGTGAGTTTTCAAGAGCTGAAAGGACAGGGGAAGTATGTAAAGATGCTTAGCCTTCAGTTTGACTTAAGAGCTTTCTGAATTGAGGAGGGTGTGACTTTTCTTAGTCAGCTGTGAAGTTGTGAGAATTCACTGAGAAATATTATTGCTGTTGGGCTATGCTTCAGTAGTTGTACAACATGCTTGATTGAGTCAGTCTAAATGTTGATGTTTCCTTTTCTTAGATACAAGGCAATAAAATTGCCCAAATAAAGCAAAATCAATTGCTTCTATTGTATAATGTTAGTAATTTTCAAACCTGCTTGATTTAGGAGTATTTTTAAAGGATAATATAATTCTAAGAATATTTTCACTTTCAAAATGAATGTGGAAACTACTTCTAGTGCAATTGCAGTGCAGTTCCATCAATGCCCTGCTCTCTTAAGCTGTGATCGTGTGGATAGCCTTGAATGAGCCTTGCATTTTTCACTTTTTCTTTCATCCAAAGCAGGAAAAAGTTAGTTCAAAATTACTTGGATATAATGGTGTGTTTGGTAAGACATCTGAATCTCAGGAAATAAAGTAGAAACTTTCTTAAGGATTTGCAGGCAATTTGACCTGGTGTCTGTTTCTCCTGATCTTGTGTAAGTGAAATGTTGCCTTAAGGACAAATGCAGTAAACATTTCTATTTACTTTGAGGTTGACATTACTTCTTATGTTTATTATATTGATTTACTACAGACAAATAGGGCATCACTTTGCTCAGCATTAAACACAAGTATTTATATTGGCTTAGCCAAGGGAGCTGGAATCCTGGATTGTACTTCTGCCCCAGGAAGATTAATTCTAATTGAAGAATAAGAAACAATTCTACTTTCTCATTATCTGATGTATCTACCACTGTTATTTGGTGAATTAACTGAGGACTAATCATTGCTTAGATCTCTGCTATGATTAAATCTAAAGAAAAGATTTACGATCCCTGCATTTATTATTGCATGCAGTGAAATTCCTGTTGCATTAGCTGCATCCTTGGTCTGAGAACATGAGATTTTAATCTCTAGCATTATAGGAAGCTTTAATCACATGTTTATTTACTGTTTGTGATCTAGGAAATGGTATTGCTTCATATAGCAAAGCAGTGCAGAATGTAATCTAAGGATTAAGAAAAGGCAAATCTTCCTATCCATTTGACCTTGAAAATCTGATTGGATTTCCTGTGTGAACTGGCATGGTTTTTCCCTAATTATCTAAACTTGATGTGTGTGAATGATATTGCAAGAACTGTGCAGATATGGATAAAATTCTAATGCTTAACTGTATTTCCTGTTCATCTTAGATTTCAAGTGCAAGAAATAAAGTGAAATCTGAGATAAAATGTGATTAGTGGACTGGACTTTGTTAATACAAAACTAAAGTCTTTTACAACAGCAATGAAGAGGCAGAAAGTCTTAAATCAGTTTGATTAACATTAGAGCATAACAGGAAAAAATTACTTAATCTTTGTACTGCTTTGGCAATGGACTATAGCTGTTTGTTAGTAAAGTAATTTGTCTTTAAAACAAATGGGGGAAATTGTGATCCATTTTGCTGAGAGCTGATTTGCAGCCTCTTAATGGGTTTCAGTAGCTTATTCAAGCAAAAAGAAAGTTGTTTAAACAGTGCAAGTAAAAGAATAAAGGTTTTTTTGCTTAAAATGCTCAATAAAGTGTGTAGATACTTGGGGTAGAAAGACTGATTTAAGGAGTAAATAAAGTGTTTCTTTTAATAATTACTTTAGTGACTTGGAAGTTCAGTATCTACTAGAGCAAGAAGAGAATGGTCTTTTCATGTTTTTTATCAACTCAAAGTAGTCCCATATTATGAGCATATTTAGCATTAATCACATTGTTGCAACCAAGTCCTTCAAATACCAATTCAAATAACCTTTCTGAGCTAAAGTATTTAGGAAATACAATTAGCACTGTATTGATCGCTTAAGGAATTTATGCAGCTGGCTCAGCTAAAGAATGTTACTGAGGTAGAACTCTGTGCTTAAAGTGTATTTTAAGTGCATCAGAGATGTCTGAAACAACTAATTTCCAGGTGTAATATTTTTTGGCAATTTCTAGGAAGTTCCTTAAGCCACTGCTGATTCATAAAGTTGTGGCTCTCACTTTCGGGTGGGCAGGGGGATTGCAGTGTATGCCATGCTGTGCATTTGGGGATAACAGTGTATGACTCAACATGAGAGAATATATTTTTAGCTTTACCAGTTCATGGGCTTTGATGTTGAAAATACTTTTATTTTTTAAGTTTAGATGCTTCAAGTAAAAGTCCTTTACTGTAACAGTAATTAGAGTGACTGAGAACTCAAATGTCTTGCACCAGGCTGGGATCAATTGAACTACCTGGGGGGTCTTGGTGCACTGCTCTGTCATTAAAAAAAAATACAGCAAAATGCATTAATTGAATTTAATATTTAATGGAGTTTAACTGTACTTTTCTGACTTAGGAAAAATTTTAGTCCTAACATTTAAAATCAATAATAAACCAAATCATATCAAATTTTGTTGCAACTGCATTTGCTTCAATCATTAAAAATTGATGTATTTTTATTACAGTTTTAATAATCAGCATCTCATGGTGTAAAATATTGCTAAAGATTAGCAAATTTCTGATCAGTTTTAAGCTTTGAATGTTTATACTAACAGTAATGCCGACAGCAGCCTTAAAATTAGTGTTTTTACTTGTAAAGCATAAAAATCTCTAAGTACCTCATCTTGTTTATCGTGAGAAATCAAAGAGCTTTGTCACTACTGCCCTTGTTATATGAGGAAAGAGCAGTGTGAGGTGTATCTGTATTTGAATGCTGTGACAGTATTATGCTTTTACACCTGAATGTGATATTTGGAAGCTTTGACTTCTAAAAGGTACCAGTCAGCTGATTCTTGAGTGGGAACATGACAACCTATAAAATTTTAGTCTTAATTTAACCTGGAGATGAGTTCCTATTTAAATTGATGTAACTGTATATTTGTTTAATTGCTCATAATTCCCCAGTCTGTAATGTGGCATTTCCAAATTTCCATTTTTACCTGGATTTTGAATATTGAAATGTTCTTCAGTTGTTGTTAGCTGGTGGGATAATGGTGCTGGAGACTTTGTGTTTACTGAGCATGGCCAAACAAAGGATATGCTGGAGCAAGGTTACTTTGATGGGGCTTCTTCAGAATTTTTACATTGCTACAACCCATAGGAATCAAAAACTTTATGGAGACTTGACAAGAAGTTTTGGAAGTACAGCTGAGGAATTCTTTTCCTTCAAGAAGCCTTCAGATATTCTGAGGCTGGTTTGACTTCCTTAGTTTTCAGGGACTGAACAATCCTTGAATAAATTGGGTAAATGAACAGTAACTTGGATAAATTGTTTTTTTCCTGTTTTGTGTTAGTGAAGTTAAAACTTGCATGGAAGATAAGTTTCAGTTATTAAAAAAGATGTTGGCATCTGAATTCTGTACGGGTAGATGGAACTGGAGTGGTATTCATTAAACAAATCTGCTAATAATGCATGGACTTTTTTGTAGTTAGAAATTTGTTGGTTTATTCTCTTTTTCATTGGACCTAATTTCCAACCAGACTGTCTTTGAAAGTGTACTTACTGAAGGCTGGTTTCTCCTGTATTTTTGATTGGTTTCTTTGCATTCAAGTTTTCATTACAGTCTCCTCTCAGCCTAAGATCACATTCCCATTAAAGAAACTGCAAGGTCTTGATGAATGTCCTTAATTTCTAGAGGTCCAGTAGAATAGAAGGGTGTTTCTTGTTGTAACAGCTTAACAAGATACATGGAGATGCTTGTGCAGGACAAGTGCTAGATTCCCACAGGAGCACTTCTCTGGCACTTGTGAAATGGGTTGGATTTTGGTGTGTGCTGACATTCAGTGCTGCAGCCCACAGCATGATGGACCCAATCCAGAAAATACCTCAAGAAGTGCTTCACTTCGTCTCCCTGTGTGCTCATGAATCCTCTCTAATGAAATGAAATCTGCAGTTCTTCATCAGCATATTAGAGAGTCAATATTTGGAGAAAAGTATAATCAAGAGTCAGTTTTGTGTGTACCTCTGGAATGAATAGAGTCATGCAAGCCAGGGTTTCAACTTCTAAATCCCATTCCTAATAATGTCATTGTTGGTATAACACTAATCTCGGATTTTTGGGTATGATCTATGTGCCTCAATTACATTTCTGAAATTCCAAAAGATTAACTTGACATTTGTTCCTAAGTCCACTGTAGAAAGCCACCATGAAAACTGACACTTTATTTATAGAAGAGGAATAAAATTGTTGAATATTAAACTATGCTATGTTTTTTAATTTATACATGCTCAAAGGTATCTAGGAATAGTTTTCACTGATTGAGCCATATAAAAAAATATATCCTAAGTGGTAAGTGAGTACAGTGTTTGCAGTGCTAATTCAAGGTGCTGGTATAAGCATGAATATACAAAAAAGGGAAACATGCTTTACCCTTTTGGCCCTGTATAACCAATTATATGTATTGATTACACAATTTAGCATAAGTATGCCATACAGTATTAGCTTTGATATTTATTTATTTATACTGAATTTGAAGATTCTTGGCTTTTATATTTCTGCATTAAATTAAAAAACAACTTTTTTCTTTAACAGAAATTGAAAAATTCCAAAAAGGGGAAGGAAAGGAAGAAGAAAAGTATATTGATGTAGTCATCAATAAGAATATGAAGTTGGGACAAAAAGTTCTGATTCCAGTAAAACAATTCCCTAAGGTAAGCCCAGTTTTATATTTGATGAATGTAAGTTCTTATAAATGATATTTCACTAGTATCTTAACTATTTAATGTAACATTTAAAACTATTGCCAGTCACTACTGTTGCTCTTCTGCAATCTGTTCTGTAAGAGCTCTAAGGCAGAAGTGATTCTACCTTAGATCTCCTACATTCTTTATTTGTTGGAATAAATGTGCAGGAAAGTGGTGCTGATCACACAAAGTAGTATATGTTGAGAGCAATAATTGAACCATATTTTTGGGTAGTAGGATCCTCCTCTTCCGCATATCAAAAGGAAAAGCAAGTTTTGAAGTTGAATCTGATGCCAGACTTTGAAACTTTCTTATTGTAGCTGGAAGTGCAGCTTAAAATGCACCATTAAGGAACTAATTGTGAAAATTTTCATCTCATTCTCTAAAGCTTCAGCCATTGTTATTCTTGAATGAGTTATAGCTTTACTGCTAAATTATGCAGTCTGTTCTGGAGGGGTAGAGACTGTTTCATTAATATCTTTGCCCACCATGAATTCTTAACACTTCTTTACTGCCAAGTATTATCCTGCACTAAAATATTGCTGCCTGGAAGCATTTATGCAACATTCAGTAGGCTGTGGAACTTTATTATTTTGGTGCTGCTTAAAATTTTAAGGTTAATGTTATGACAATCAGATTAGCATTTTTTTAATTTGTTTGAAATGGCTTTTTCCTGCTAGAAGTTTCAAGACTATTTGTTCATGGAGGAAAAAAAAGTCACCATTCCTCCCTCCTATTTAGGAAAACCTTTTATAATTGTTTGTTGGTTGTTTGGTTTTTTTTCTGCACAGTATCAGTGTTTTTCTCACAGGCCTGTGCAGGATAATTTTCAGGGATTTCTTTGCTGCTGTTCAAAGTTTCATTAAATATTCCTTGAGTGAATGCAAGACTGCACATCATGTGGGCGCCTCTTTGAAACTCTGACTTAAGTCATTTTTATGGTTAAGTAGAGCTATGTACAAGCATGGAGAAATACAAAGATGGGAAGGTAAAACATAGGAACCCCTTACTCCATGGTCAGTGTTTGCAAACAGGATGTTTTACTTCTAAATATTGAGATGTAGATACTTGGGCTCAGGGGCAAGACAGGCAAACTGGCTATTAAAAAGGGAAACACTGCCTTCTCAAAGATACTTCTGCTTCTTTATTTAGTGTCAACTTTCTTTATAGGACTAAACACTGAAATTATTTAGGATAGCTAGTAGGAAAGCCTTTGCCATATTTTGAATGGCTAGAAATGCTCTGCTGTTTGATTCTGACCCATAAAGACACTGAACTGGAATAAAGCCTGGTGTGTGCCATGGAAATAAGCCTGAACTTGTGTCCAGGCAGGTCCAGGGGTGCAAAATAAAACAGCTGTGCAGAACAGAAATGTCATGTGAATTCCTTCATCTCTACTACAACTGCTCCACAGAAAGGATAATATTGGTATCTCTATTCACATATATCTCTCTTCCACCAGAGTGTATAAATCCTAGATACTTAATATTTAAGAATATTTTTACCCCAATATTTGGGGGCTCAACTTCTCTCAAAAATTTCAATTTTATTGCATATAGATGGATATTTGATAAAGTTTGCTCATTAAATATTTTGTAGAGTCAAAATGAACTAAAATTTCTCACTGCATAGGGAGTATCAGTTCAGAATTATGATAGGTACTCCTGATACCTCTGAAAAGCACCTGCCCTAAACCACAACGAGTCACTGCAATTTGCTATCGCTTGGTATTAGAACCAGGCTTTTGGTTTTATTTTTGAGATTTAATAAATTATGATACTATGTATGAAGCTTCAACATGGCAACCTTATCCTGGGATATGTAGTCTGCACTGACATGAGTTTTAGATGCCTGTATGTGGGAGGAAAAGTCTTTTTGCATCAATACATTTTTGAGGTGCTAATCCTACTTATATTTCATGTGTTCAGAGGAGGGGTGAGAAGTTAGAGATACTTTGTCAAGATTTATGGGATGGATATAGGGTTGTTCCAGTCATCTTGGTTCCCCTGAACTGTATGCAGGGCGCATGTGTTGGATATTTATCCATGTTGTCTGATTGGACACAGCCAAGGTGGCTTCACTAAGGACAAGCTGTGTGTGACAAAACTGGTGAACTCCCTTGACAGGGTTACAGGGTTGGTAGATAAGGGGGAAAAGCAAGTGACGTTATCTATGTGGATTTGTGCAAAGGATTTGACACTGTTCCATGTGTCACTCTTGTCCCTAAACTGCAGAGACAGGGAGTTGATGGATGGCTGGCTTGGTGGGTAAGGAAGTGGCTGGATGGTCGCCCTCAGAGTTGTGATCAACTCGGTGTCCAAGTGGTGACCAGTGAGGAGTGACATTCCTTGGGGGCTGGTGCTGGGACCAGCAGTGTTTGACATCTTTGTTGGTGACATGGACAGTGACACTGAGTGTGCCCTCTGCAAGTTCACTGACCCAGCTGTGTGGTGCATCTGACACTCACTGGAGGGATGGGATGGCATCCAGAGGGACCTTGAGAGATGGGAGAGGTGGGGCTGTGCAAAGCTCATGAAGTTCAGCCAAGTGCAAGGTGATCTCTGTGGGTTGGGGCCATCCCAGACACAAAAACAGGCTGGGCAGAAGATAGAGCAAGAGCAGCCCTGAAGAGGATGACGTGGGGTGTTGGTGGAAGAGAAGCTCAACATGATCCCAAAATGTGCTCTCACAGCCCTGAAACCAAAGGTGTTCTGGGCTGCATCCAAAGCCCTGTGGGCAGCAGGTGAGGAAGGGAACTCTTCCTCTCTGCTGTGCTCTGGTGAGACCTGCTTGAATGAGTCTAGAGGAGGTCATGAGGATGACTGGGGCTGGAGCACCTCTGCTAGGAAGATTGGATAAGAGAGTTGGAGGAGGCTCCAGGGTAACCTTACAGCATCTTTCAGTACCTAAAGGAAGCTTGCAAGAGAGCTGGAAAGAGGCTTCTTACAAGAGCGAGGAGTGATTGGAAAGCGGGGATGGTTTTAAACTGAAGGAGGAGAGATTTAGATCAGATAGTAGGAAGAAATTCTTCACAGAGCAGTGAGGCATCTATCTGGTATAGTTACCCAGAGAAGCTGTGGATGCTTCATCCCTGGAAATGTTCAAGGCCAGGCTGGATGGAGCTTTGAGCCGCCTGATTGAGTGGAATGTGGCTCTGCCCGTGTCAAGGGGTTTGGAACTGGATGATCTTTAAGGTACCTTCCATCCTGTGATTCTCTTCTGCAGAGCTTAGCAAAAATATTGTGATCCTCATGAAAACCTTAAATGCTGTTTTGCATAAATGCTCTGTGCCTCTGCACTGCTGTTCTGTGTACGTGTGCAGTTTCCTAGACCATTTTACCCGTGGTAGGTGTTGGTATTGCTGCAAATGTGTTGTTGGTAGAAAATACCAAGGGAGAATTCCTAACCAGAAAACTGGTTAGACAATTTATTTCTCATTTTTGAGTTTTCTTTCTCCTGATTAGTGTTGGTGACAAATGCTTCAAAAGAATGAAATTGCAGACTTAAATATGGATGAAATCTGTGCAAAAAATCTTCTGCATGCCAGTATTGAGTTCAGAGTTCTCCTATCATTCTGGCATGTTTGCCTGCAATCTAGTCTAATGCCGTTACCTATTTCGCAAGATTCTGAACAAAGACCTCTCCATTTTTTTCAGGAGATGTAGTTTTTATGGGGTTAGTGACCTGGGAATTGGCTGTTGAAGGCTGACAAAATCATTGTAATAATTGATAAATCTCTCAAACATTGGGTTGCAGTTTGGGTTTAATCTAACTAACTTTGGTAACCAGAAAGTAGTGAGAAAAACAAAGTTTGCTTCAACTTCATTAACAAAATATTCCCCTAAATAATCGATCCTGCTTTTAAATTAGATCCAAAAAATCCCCCAAGTTATTAAAATTATTAAATTATTAACAGTGTTAAATAGATGAAACTGAAACTAACCACAAATATAAATTATTTTTGCCAACAGAAACTATTCCTGTGTTCATGTTTTCCAGGGATGACTCTGGGAAAGAAAGATGCCCCTGCTGTTTATGTATATTGATATTTAATTAATCCTATCCTAATTTTTGTTGAACCAAAACAACCCATCACTTCCCTCTTCCCAAGCAAGACAGCTTGCTAGACCTGAAATGTATATTACATTGCCTTTTCCTTCCTTAAAACTTTTCTGTAACTCTGATTCCTTGAATAAATCATAATAGCCTCAACACAGGTCAGGCAGTCCAGGCTCTGATCAGATCAGCCTGGCTTGGTAATGCTTGCCCACATTTCCTGTCCTGTCAGATCCATTCTCATGAGCCCATGGCTGGGTCCTGTGCAATTACCTCTGACAGCCCTGGAAGGTGACAGGTTAAGTGCAGCAGAAGCTCTTCAACTGAAGTGCAGAGCAGCTGGGTTTCTGTTGGAAAATAAACTGGTATACCTCACATTGAAAAGTGTGTATTGCACTTTTTTGGGCATCTTTGCTCACCCTGAAAAATAATGAGTTTTTGGTCTTTTGCTTAGTGCACAAATAGTTGAGTGTTCCTGGTGATGTGCTTAACTGGCCTCCTGCCTAAGAGCTCTTGGTTCTTTCTGTGATACTCTGTAATTATATCCTTTAACTGGGAACCTTTGTCTTACTCAACTCTTGTCAGTGTTAGTTAACATGCTTAATCTTATGCTACAGATAGTTGGTCTAAATGTTTTTTTTAATACCTGGACCTTCATGGAAGGTGATGGAATAACCAAGACAGCCTGAATTTTGTCTGTGCTATGAAATAACTCAAGATGGTTAGTCCCAGGAGTTATGTTCAGTTTCTCCTGGAAGCTGGTTGTGTATTTGAATAAATTTCCTTGTGTTATTTACAGACTCTGTAAAAAAAAAAGTCCCTGATTTAATATGTCTTGATATGGCGACAGTCTTACCTAGTAAGATAAAACCTTGTGTAAACTCCTCTATAGATTGCAGGCTCAGTCACATCTTTTCAAAATATTGTTGTGCAGGGTCTTAGAGGTTTTTTGTTTGGTTCAGCTCTGCAGATGCCTCCAAGAGGCCTGAAGAGCTGTGATACAGAAATTAATCTGAGGTATTTAGGGGAAGCTTGAATAAGCTTTGGTAATGCTGTCTGCAATCCTGTTGTAACTGGGACATCTACTACAAATAAGTATTAGCAAGGTTGGGCTTTTATGCAGCCTTATAGGAAAAGGGCTAACTTTTTGGTGTAGAACTTATTTCTAAATCAAGTTACCTATAGAAAGGAGTCCATGTGGATGCTGGATGTCTAAACTGCAGGTAGTGGAAGGAGATCTTGTCAGCTTAGGGCACTAAGGGTGTCACTAGGGTTAGAGTGACTTGCTCTTTGATCTGCTGAATACTTAACCTGACTGAGTTGTGTGTGAGAATGTGATGCTTAAACCTGTATTTCTTTTGTGTTTCATGCTTGAAAATAATCTTCAAACTTTCACAGATTTAAAGGCATAAAAGGTGAGCTGGCTGCTCAAGGAAGATCCTGATGTGGTTGTGGAGGGGTTCTGGATTTGTCTCAGCACTGCTATGAAGAGCCATCACATGTGAAAGGTGTTTTAGAGCTTTGTGTATTTGTGAGTCAGGAAGGTGTTATCCCCCTCCCATACATTTAATGAATATGCATCGTGAAGTAGTTTAGTCTCAGAGCCTGATTTTGCTTTGACAGTTTGCTGAACCTGGGTGTTCTGAATTAGGTGAAGAAAATAGCTTCCAGGGATAGTAAATGGAATCATGATGGCTTTCCATGAGATGGATCAAAACTGTGGGGAATAATTATTTCCATTTTGACAGGCTACCATTTTAAAAATTGCTCATAGATCTACACTTAAATACTGGGTAAATCTCAGAAGTTAGGAAGAAATGGTCTGTTGTTCCCCCAAGTAATACTTTAAATATATTTTCTCAAAAGTTACTGACTTGTGGAACTGGTATCCATTTAAGCCTTTTAGCTCAACTTTCAAAGTGAAAATACTGGTTTTAAAATATCGTTGTCATATACAATATATCTGCCATTGTTATGTAAAGTCATGGAGAGATTAATGTTTTAATCACATGACTAGTTAGAAAGCAATTTTTCATAATAGCTCATTTCTTAAAACAGAAATGAGAAAATGTTGTTGCATAACCAGAAATAATGTGGAGGAATAAGCATCACTAGTAATACCAGAGATATTTGAGCAACTTTATAGTAAAATTGACCAAGCTTTCTGCTATGAATAAATGTTTAAAGGTCCATTACCATGTTACATGAAGGAGAGTAGTTTGTGGTGTAACATTGATGCTTGAAGCACTTACCTTTCTATAAAAACTTTATCTTTCTGAGATGAATAGGAAAAACCTTGAAGTTTGCCTTGTTTCAGGTCATTCTAGGGGAAAGTGCTCTGAATCTTAACTTTTTTTTTTCCTAGTGACCCTGTCACAGAGAAACCATTGCAGAAAACTAATCTGTCAGGAAAGCTTTCTATGGCTTTAATAACAATGGAGTGCTTAAAGCTGTACAGGAAAGCATTTGGTCAAGCATTTATACTTTCACTAAGTGTTTTAAGCTGGATGAACCATTCTTAGCAGACTTGCCTTGGTTGGAGATAAACAAGGATTACTTTTTCTATTACATCCCCTTTTCTGTAATGTATACATTTAAAAATGCTGCAGCACTGGAATTAGATTTTTTTTTTTGTTATAATTCGTATAGTAGTTCAAATGGTTCTGAAGAGAATATCTTGTCCTTTGAATGTTCTTTGTAACTGTGTTTCTTCTGAAATGTTTTCAGGGAATAGTTTCAAGCAGTGCTGTGGTAAGGAAGCAAATCTCTAGACAACTGTTCAACTCATGTTTTGATTTGGTGATTCTGAGGAAATGGGTGCTGCAAAGTGATGCCCATAATCTCCATTGTACAATAACTGAAAAAATGCTTCTTAAATGAGGATTTATGAACAGCTAAGAAAGGAGACAATTTTGAAGCAAAAACCTCTTTTTTTTTTTGTTGCTTCTGTTGTGAAAGATGTTTTATATTTAAGATGTATTTTAAATTAGAGATTTTTGTTACAGACTTTATGATAATCTGTAAAAGGGAAACAAATGCACTCCTTCAGTACAGTTAACCAGTATTTGCCAGCTAATGGACACCATAGTCAAGAGAAAAATCCCATGTCCCATGAATTTGAGGAAGGGCTGTTGCACTGTATGGTGTATCTTTACCCAAAAAGTAAACCAGTTCTCAGTTTTTGGGAATAAGAACACCTCTCAAATCTTGCATCCTTTTGCTCAAATGAATGTATTATCAGATTATATTTTGTTCAGAGGGTACCATTTATCAATAGTAGAATATTATTCAGTTAGAAGTGTAGCTGAGGTGCTAATTTTTCCCATCTTATCTAATTTTTACCTCCCAGGTCTGTTAACCTGAGTCTTGCAATTGTTTTTGCAAAGATGTCTGTAATTTTGTATGAGATACCATATTTGTCAAATCCCTCAGAGCTAGTCTAAAAGCAAATTTGAATTGGGGACTTTATCTCCTCTTATATATGCCATTTTCCATAGTTTACTGGTACTTACCTAATACATTAGAAGCTGTCTTAGTGCAGAGACAATTCCTGATTTAACAAAGTTGATCTAGTGTAGAGTGACGTTTATGGTTGACTCTTAAGAGTTCATCTGTGCTGTAGAACAGAAAACTTCACCAACTTGCACTGGAATACAGCGAGACTGCTTTAATACAATGTTACGCTGAAATTGGTGAAAATGAGGACAATTTTTGGTATTTACAGCAGTTTGGAGGTGATTGTGCTGCTTGAGAGGGGTGAGTAAAGAGGCGAGTCTGGCATGTCTGGTTGTGACCCAGCACTCGTGAACGTGACTGGTCTGACTCGGGCAGAGCTGCTCAGATGTCTGTCTGTTACTATCCAGTGTGTCTAATTCAGATATAGCTGAATAAGCTTAACTCAAACCTTATAAGCTTTATAACCTTTGAGTTCAATTATCAACCTGAATTTATTCTTTGTTCTTGTGGTCTTGGGGCAAATAAACCCTAAATGTGGAACATGGGAAGCCCCCATGCAACTTGTATGTGAGCAGTCTTGGGTAAGAGCTTAACCTGGATCTGCCAGGCTTTCTTGCTTCTGTAACACCAGCAGATAAAGAGGATTTGTTAATTTTGTAAGTAAAATTTCTTTTACTGTGTGCTGAATTTGTACCTTTAGGTTTGATTCATTCTATTATTTGATTGAAAGCAGTGAATAAGTAATAATAGTAACTTAGTGACTGATACTTTGAGTGTTCCTGTATCTATGAAATATCTCAAAATAAACCTTTGATCAGATGTTTCCAATTTGATTTAAAAGGGAGATAAACCAATAGTTTGAACAAAATGCATTACCTGTTCAAAGTAACTAATCTGTTTTCTCCTGAAAGGATTCCTTCAATATAATAAATGGGTTTTATTTATGGAATAATCAACTGAAATGTTCCAGATCCTTTCAGTTTTGTTATGTGGGAGCAAAAATGCTTTGTGGGTGCATTTCAAGCTGTATTTTACTAACCTTTGTTTGTGCTTTTGAGCTACACCTATTGTGCTTTTAAATCAGCAGAATTTCAGACTTGCAGCACAAGTTTCTTATGCTTCAGACTTGTCAAATCAAATATTTGGAGCCTTGGTGCACAGAAAAGAATAGTTCAGTGGATCTCAGGATACAGACAATACATTTTAATGTTCTTGAAATGTGTCTAGAACATGTCATCTGTGCAGTCCTTGTATAGCTTCTGTAGTGTCTGACTTTGGCACTAGAGATTTCATGGCTTTTAAAAGATGACAACTTTTGGAGGTATTGAAGTTTGGTACATCAAATTTTAGATTTACACAACAGTAAACTACTTGGTTTTAACTGAAAGAATATGGCTGCAGTAAAATGTAAGTGTTTATTTTGTAGCTTAAAAGGCTGTTATAAGTAGACATAAGTAATCTTAAGTAATGCTTAAAAAACTGAGGTGGTGTTCCTCTACATGAAAGCTTTACTTTGAGCTGAACTATGAGCTTCCTTTAAGGAAACTCTTGAAAAGGAGTAATTGACATCTTGAGGTTCAAATTTGTTTCAAATTGTTTCAATTTGTTTTCCTTCCTTAGTTATATCTTCAGAAACAATAAAACCAGAAGTCCAAGTTAAAGGAGTCTCTGGAGAGCATCTGTGCCTTCAGATATTCAAACTTCTGTTGAAATAATGATTGTAAATTAAATTGCACAGGACCCCATCAGTGGCCTTGAATCCTGAATATTCTCAGCAAGGGAAATTTCTGCCTGTATCTGTTCAATATTTCTGATTAATATTTTTATTGACTGTATCTTAGGACCTATAAGAAAAAAATTGACAACTCTAATTAAAAAAATCAAAGAAATTCCCTGAGAATTTTTGATGTGACCTGATAATTTCAGAAAAGACTGGTTCATGCAAGGCCTTAAATGTAATAAACTCTGTGGACTTTAGTCATCTGTAAGCCATTTTCTCAATTGTGTTGTGTCAGGTCTACATAGGGAATTAAATGTGCAACTAGTAAGGGGAATAAACTTATATTTCCCTATTTAGTTGACCTTTAATGCTTGGGGTTTTTTTGTCTAAAGCTGAAAGAAATTAACTGGAGCTGTAGACTTTCTGTATTGTAGAGTGAGTGCAGCTGGGCCTTTGCTCCATCAGCACTTCCAGTGTAACAACAAAAGATTTGGGACGGCCATTTCTCCATTGTTAGGTCCTTTCAAGTAACTCCAGATGGAACAGGGAGATTAGTGCAGCCCATCGTGGCTCTTCAGTGACATGGTAGTAGAGGGACAAGCAAAGAACTTAGAAACTGTTTCATAAATTTGAGGCGGTAAGGCTTAATCTTGTTTGCTGTTCAGTATCACTATATTTTATTTCTGCCTAAAACTATCTTTTTAACGTGATTGTGTCACTTCAATTGTTGAGTATCTCAACCTTCTTATTTGTTGTAACCAGTTTTCCAGGCTTGTTTATCAGGGCAAAGGGGGAACAATAGCTTCTTTAACCTTCCTTTTCTGGTTGGGACATCTGGAGAAACCCTTTCTGTTGCTTTGTGTCCTTTGCCAGATTCAGTTTCAGCTGTGCTTGGGCCTTCCTCACCCCAGCTCTATACAAGCAGACTTCATTTCTGTATTCCTCCCAGATCACCTGTCTTAACTTCCACTGTCTGTGCATTTGTTTCTTGCCCTTTAGTTTGACCAGCCTGTCCCTGCTCAGCCATGTGGGTCTCTTGCCTTCCTTTGAATTCTTGCTGCTGGGAATCACTAACTCTTGTGTTCAATAGAAGACTTCCTTAAAGATCTGCCAGCTCTGTTCCTTATCCCTGAGGGCAGTCTCTCAGGAGATCCCACTGACTAGCTCCCCAAAGAGCGGGAAGTCTGCTTCCCTAAAATTCTTGAAGCCAGCTTTACTCCTTACCTGATCCACATCCAATGCACGATCACTGCCTCCAATCCTGGTGTCCTCATTGAGCTGATTTGTGTTGGTGACCAACAGATCCAGTAATGCCTCCCCCCTGGTAGGTCTGTCTGTTACCTGGGTCAGGAAGTTGTCCCACATGCATTCCAGGGGTCTCCAGGGTTGTCTGCAGCTTTTCCAGCAGATGTTGGGATGGTTGGAGTCCCTCAGTGGGATAAAAGCCTTTGGGCATGATGTCTCCTGTTAGCTGGAGCAAGAGGGCTTTGTAATGGACACCAAGTCATGCTTCAGTTCAGATACTTCTGTGTTGCTGGAGCCACTGACATTCTATTAATTGTACTATATGATTGTACTTAATATTTTTTAATTTATGATCTAATTATTTGCACCTATGACCAAATCTGTTTCAGCAAAATATCCCTTTTAATTTACTCATTGCTCATTAATTTACAATTAAAAATCCAATGAAGTTAATGTGTTGGTTTTTGTTTGTTTGTTTTCTTACAGTTCAACTTTGTGGGAAAACTTTTGGGTCCACGTGGCAATTCTCTAAAGCGTTTACAGGAAGAAACACTGACAAAAATGTCTATTTTGGGGAAAGGTTCTATGAGGGACAAGACAAAGGTAAGGCCTGACTATATCAGTGGAGTTTTGATACTTACCTTAAATTTCTGAGGAGGGGAACAAACCTTGTAACAAAAATTGGAACAAATAAAAAGCATAGGAGATTCTAATATTGATTATTGGTTAATGTCTCTTTGGCCAGTCAAGCCAAGATTTCATATGCAGTGGAGTCAAGCCAAGAGATGTCAAGTAATGGAAGACAGAATTTTATGGAAGCTTAATTGCTGTCAAAGAGGGAATGGGAGCAAGTTGTGGCTTTTATGTTGGTTTTCATGGGAAACAAAAAAAAAAAACCTGAAATGCTTAATGTGTTCCCAAGGTTGTGAGACATAGCCAGTGAGTGGGTGAGCTCATTTTAATTTGTGTGCTGTTATAAGAGTTTTTGTGTGTAGTGTTTTCATAGAACCATAGAATATCCTGAGCTAGGAGGTACCCACATGGATCATCAAAGTCCAACTTCTGGTCTTGCAAGTAGTGGAGGAAGTAATGGAAGCACTGCCAAGTCATGTTACAGAGCTAAAATAAAATACAATAATAAAGTGAACTTAGCAAAAAAAGCACAGAGTGGTCTTAAAAGTTTGGTTATGGGAATGGTCTTAAAAAAACCTGCTTTGAAATTCTGTATGTTTTGTTGAGGGTGCTGATTGAAATGCTTTTTTACCAGGTCCTACGCAGAAAATGGTGACTCTTCTGTTGCTTATTGCTTTTATCAGCCAACTTGATTGATAAACACAGAAAGGAAATTTCTTAGCACTCTGTTTTCTGCATAAACAAACTGCACAGTGATTTTTTTTCTTCTCTTTAGGGGAAAAGGACAGGGAATGTGTGGTGCAAGTATATACTAAAAACCAGTATATGGAGAACTCAACTAGCTTCCAGTACTAGTGGCTCATGTTTTGACTAACTGTGTCTAAAGTATTTAACTGAGAAGCAGTTCCTATTAAAACTAAATATTTGAGCTGTCATGTTTATATTAGGTTACTTTCTATTTATATGATCTCTTATTTTTATTGGCAAAATAATGACTTTACTGATGGAGTCTAGTCTTGCTGAGTGACCTCTTAATATTCTTGGTCTGGGTGCTCTGACAGCAATCTAGACTTATTTTTTCTGTTTTAAACATATTCATAGTTAAACACAAATTATGTTGATAAGAATGTTATTCATGAGGAGCAGAAGTGGATTGTCACATGTAAACCTCAACCCATAATTAGGGGTGTGCAAGGGAGATTTCAGCTATCATTGCAACTTACAATTTTAGTAATCTTAAGTGTGAAGTGTTTATCTGGTGCTTGTCAAATACAGGAAGCTGCAGGGGAGTGTTAGTTTTTTAGACAACAGAACTGCTAATTATGTGGTATAGTGTTGTCTGGTAAAACAGTGAAATTATTTTTAGTGCTGGTTTCATCCCTTTGGACCAGTCAAGTACACACGGGTGAGGGGCAGCCTGAAAAAAGCAAGTGCTGCCCCTTTGCTCTGTGAATATTTTGCATGTGAATGTCAGTATTTGAGAACTGAGCTCTGCTTTACTCCATTGAACTCAGCTTTGCAGTCATTGAAGTGGGTTGGGTGAGGGAAGATGAAAGAAATAAGCTTGCTACTGAAATAGCTGGTGAACTCTTTTTGCTCATGTTCTCTTCCCTCATTTCATATGCTGTTAGCTTTATGTCCAAATAGCTCAGTTCTGAGGAGGATGCCACTCATTGGATAAAAACTTCAGTGAGAACAGCATAGTAATACTGAGATTGAAATAATATTGGTAAAAGAAGCTTGTTCTTGTGGAATATTAGATCAAACCTGTTTCTGTAGACTTTCAAAAAAAGTGTCTTCATGAAACTGATGCACCTGGGAAAACTCTTGGAAGCATTCCTCCTTGTGCTACAATTTCTGTATGTGAGCAGAAGCTGTTGGCTCTAACTTCACATTATTTTTATTTGCAGACATCTGAACATGAATGAACAGTGTCTGCAAATTCCTTTGGAGAAAATTCCACACTTGCATTACAGTGTTTCAAACAAGAATGTGTAAAACCAATCTTTTTTCTTATCTCCTAGGAGGAAGAGTTGAGGAAAAGTGGAGAGGCAAAGTATTTCCACCTAAATGATGACCTACATGTTTTAATTGAAGTATTTGCTCCACCTGCAGAAGCATATGCCAGAATGGGACATGCATTGGAAGAAATTAAGAAGTTCCTCATTCCTGTTAGTATTTTTTTTAATGAGAATTCTGGTAGTCTTGAGTGAGAAGTGTTATCTCTAAAACTGAGTAAGCTAGTCTAGCAAAGGTATCCCTGCTCATTGCAGGGGATTGGAACTAGATGATGTTTAAGGTCCCTTCAACCCAAACTGTTCTGTTATTTTGAACAGTGCATAGTATTGGTCAGGTCATGTTGCTTGATTTCCTTTATGAAAGAAATTATGATTGTCAAGTACTTTATTTTGATACAGGCAAGTTACTAGGTGAATCTGTAACAGTCCACACTAATCTCATCACCTGACCTACAGTAAAAGAGAAACTTATTCTTGCTTAACTAGTCATATGCAAAGTATCATAGACTACAAATAATTGTAAATATCTGTAAAATATGTGCCTTTAATGTTTTCTTGGTACACGTGAAGCATCAGTTCTGTTTAAGAATTAATACATTTGAAGCTGTAGTATTTCTCTCACCTGTAATCCTGGTTTTGAGTGCTGAGAATCAATACAGGTTTATCTTGTATCTTCATTTTTATCACAATACTAGTGATTCATGAGCTGTACTTGTTCTCTGGTATATACTTCAGCTTCCATTGTATGGGTGTATAAATTGACATCTGGTTTCCAGTACAATTTTGTACTCCAGGTTTGGGATATATATAGGTAATGGGTTTCTAATGTCTTCTATAAGAAGGTAACTTCATCTGCTCCTCATGTAAAAAGCAACCTTACTTCTTTTCAATCTTAAACTGCTTGAAAATATCCAGCCTCTCTTAGGAAGTTCTGGAGCACTTGAGGTGATATTTCTCTGTATGAAGTTCCCAACTGTTTTAGCTCTTATGTGAACATTTCTTCTGCCTTTATTGGTGATCAAAGGAATAGTATAGAAAGCAAAGCATTCTCAAGGTGCATTGACTTCTTTTTATTTTTACTGCTAAAAATGTTACCCAAGTGTTAGTCTTTATTTGTGTCAGATCTGGGAATTGTGGGAATCTGGCCAAGGAAAGTTTCCTGAGGCATGTGTCTGAGTGACAGCTTGGAAATGTCTGAGTGGAGCCAAAGTGGCCACATTGGGAACCTGGTGGGATTGTGTCTTGTGCAGTTGGTGCTGGTGACTTAACTGCTGGTGCTCCTGTGTGTATTTTGGAAATGATAGTTTGTACCAAACCTACTTCACATCTATGAAACCACCCAGTGAGTGTTTAGGCACCAGAACAGGCTCCCCAGGGAAATCGTCAAAGCACCAAGCCTGACAGAGTTCAAGGAATGAACAATGCTCTCAGGCACATGGTGGGATTTTAGAGGTGTCCTATGCAGGGCCAGGATTTGGACTTAAATGATCCCTCTTGGTCCCTTCCAACCGAACATATTTTATGAAACTAAGTCTCCAGGTGACTGGAGCTGTGTGCTCCTTGACTGTTTCTTCTGATCTGTTTTTTGTCTGAATGAAGTGAATTCACGTGCCCTAATACTACACTGTGGTATGAACAAAATGATGATAAATGACAGTCATCAGGTAGTTCAGTAGGAATATGTCCTGATATGAAATAACCCTAATGTAGATGCACTTTAGGACAGTTAAAAAGTAAAGATGTCCTGGGCATTATGTTCTCATCTTACAAAAAATCAAGCATCACATTGTATATTTGTCTGCAGGTTCCAAATGGCTTTTTTTTTTGATGCATATGAAAAGAGGTGAATGAGCACACTACTGTTCAGATGTCCTAACAGATCAGACAGGGGATACTCTACAGAATATTTGTAGGAATGCTGGACTGTCATAATGACAAAGGTTACTCTATTTACATGATTCATGATTTAATGGTGTGGAGAGATAAGGGAGAATTAAGTTCTTGGCTATTCCAGACAGCAAACAGCTGCCTTTTTTAGATAGAAATATGTCCAATTTGATAAATGCTTCTTGTACATGCTGGAAGGAAGGATATGCCTGATCCCCATGCCCCCTTCATCAGAGGTCTTGCTTTTCTTCACTGAGCTTGATTTCCCTAATGTTGCTGTAAATGAAGTAAGCTTATCAAAACCTACTCATTAGTGTGTTAAGCCAGTAGAATTACAGACTGATAATGAGCAATTCCATTGACTGGTGGTTATGCACTTTTCCATCTTTATTTTTTGATCATTGCATCTTTATTATACTGAGCTGAACTGATGCTACATAATCTTTCCTGAACTGTGGGATCAAGCCAATACTGTCTTAATTTCCCTTTGGCTTTTCAAATGTGAGCTTATCAGAATTGCTCTAAATACCGTAATCTCTTTTGCCTGCCCCCCCGTTGCAGCAGCCACTGAAGCAATAAGGAGCAGTTTTTTCTTCTCTAGAACTACTGTTTGGTTCACTGCTGCCAAATGCAACTTGATTTGGTTTTTTGGTTTTTTTTTTGTTTGTTTGGATTTTTTTGTTGTTGTGTTTGTGTTTTTTTGTTTTTTTTTTTCCCTCCAAGCTCTGTTGTGACTTTCTTAAGAAATTACTTGTTTTAGTTCAGGAAAGATGTCCTGCTATGAGTATATATGATTATGATCATAATTTGCCTTCTCCTTACAATGTGGGGTCATTATGACTTCCTACAGTTTTAGATGCTAGACCAAATTTATGAATGTGGTTATTGTTCATCTTTCAGATCAGTGCTGAACATAACATCACATTTGGTGCTAGAATGCAGAATACAGAATATCTTTGTAGTAGCTGACTATAGGAAAAATGCCTCAACCTCTGTTATTGGATCTTTGGATCCATGGCATTTCCCTTGCATTGAAACTTAACCTCAAGTAGCTACAGTGGTGTAATTTCATTTAAACTATTGGCATTACTCAACCCAAAACATAAAAACTGTTTTTTTAGGGTGTTTTTGGCTATGCTTATGTTGCCTTGAGTCTTACCTTTCTTCTGCAGTTGGAATTGTGGCTTCTGACTTTAAGGATATTCTTTTACCTTCCTTTAAATTAGCCAGACTCTTTAGTTCGTCCCTTTATTCTGGCCAGACTCTTTGGTCAGCACTCTAGTTTGAGTATTAGATTTGTTGTCCTTGATACAGGTTATCTCAGAATTACTTCTGTCAGGTCAGAAAGCCAGGTACTTTCAACCTCACCTGTCCCTGTATTATATCAGGGTTTCAAGGCCAGGCTGGATGTGGTCCTGAGCATCCTGGTCTAGTGGAAAGTGTCCCTGCCCATGGCTGGAGAGCTGGAATGACATAGTCGTTAAAGCTCTTTCCATCCCAAACAATTCTGTGATTCTATGGCTATGGTAGTTTTGGCTATTAG